>NW_028258381.1:16323333-16624444 GCF_053883595.1 Heterocephalus glaber
CAGTCTACTAATTCCTCTAAAGAGTAAATGTAGAAGCTAGGCGTGGTTATTCACGAGAGCAAGTAGGAATCCAGTGTTTTATCAGCTGCTGAATGGATAAATAACATATTCTGTACAATGGAGTATTTTTTGGCAATAGGAAGGAATGAAGTACCAGTGCTGGTAGTGGTTGGATTAGAGCCAGGAGAAATGGACAGTTGCTGTTTCCTCATGAGGTGATGAAAAGGTTCAGAAATTAAAATCTGTTCGGGTTGGGGATTTAGCTCAGTGGCACCGCACCTGCCTTGCAAGTGCAAGGTCCTGAGTTTGATCTCCAGTACCAAAAAAAAAAAAATCTGTTCATGTGTGGTGATTGTAGTTCAGATCTGTGAATATAGTAAAAATCATTGAAGTGCATATTATGTGTGGCTGAATTGTGTGTTATGTGAAATATATCTCAGTAAAGCTGTTAAAAATATCAAGAACTTTTCCTAGGGTAAGACACGCCATAAAACATATTAAAGAAAATCCACGGACTAAAATGGTCAAAAGCTAATAAAAATCAAAATCTAATAAAAAGAACTTGTATACATTAATAAGAATTAGAATAACACCCTAGCAGTTAATGACCAAGGGACTCAGGGAATTCTCTCTCTCTTTTTTTTTTTTTTGGTACTGGGGATTGAACTTGGACCCTTGTGCTTGTGCAGCAGGCGGCAAAACCACTGAGCTAAATCCCTGGCCCTCTCTCTCTCTTTTTTTGACATGCTGAGGGTTGAGCCGAGGGCCTCATGCATGCAAGCCAAGTGCTCATCCACTGAGATGCTTCCTCAGCCTTTTATATTTTTTTATTTTGAAATGGGCTTTCACTAAGTTGCCAACGCTGGCCTGGAACTTGTGATCCTCCTGCCTCAGCCTCCTGAGTAGGGGGGATTACAGCTAGGATTACCTGGCCAGGCAGTTTACTTTTGAATAAACATGAATGACTGATAGAAAGTGAAAAGATACTGGATTCCAGGGAGATGCAATTTAAAATAACAGGTACCATTTTATGTCTGTCTTGTTGCCCCATATCAGAATACATTAGAAGTTGGAGTGTTGGCTCTAGCGCTGGGAAATTGAGCAGGGTCCCTTATGGAGGTGGGTAGGGGAACCTCCTTGCTGAGCAGTCTGACGGAGTCAGGTCAGGTTGAAGAAGAGCCCTGCTAGTGGGACTCCTCAGTGTAACTCACCTGTAGAGCAGTTGCATGTCTAGCGGTAGATTCCCCCTGGACTAGATAACATGGACTCCAGGAGAAACATCTCAAGAACAGAATGGTGAGTGAATGAAAAAGCACAAGATAAATACGATGTGTCATTTTTCCCCAATTCTCAGATACAGTGTCAGTGATCACACTGTAACAGTGCAGTAATGGTACACTGGGAGTGCTGCTTGCCAGTGTAAGGACTGAGCTTGCCTCCTAGGAGAGGGAAGAAATGCTGTTTTCCACCCCAGAGGGCTTTTGTAAAAGACAAAGGCGCACACAGCTGGCTGGTGGCTGCTAGTTCTTAGGGGCTGCTCATGCATCTTTTTGTGCTAGAATTTAAAAGTTGGGACAGACTTGTTTTTAAAAATTTCTTTTTGTTAATGTTGGTTGTATGCTCACACCACACCTGCTCATGTGTGCCAGCTTCTAGGGGCTGGGGCTGTAGCACTGAACAAGAAAGACAAAAAAATACCTCTGCTGTTGTGGAGCTCACAATGAGGGTCACAGACAGCACACAGGTTGGAAGAACTTCTCTTGACTGATCATAGCCAGAGTGGAGGAAATGGAGAGGCACTGAGAGACTGGGTGGGTAGTTGGGAAGGTCTGCTCCTAGGAGCTGAGCGGATGCCTGTGTTGTAAAAGAGAAGCCTGGCAAAATTTTTAGGAAAAGCATCCCAGCCTGAAGTGAAAGCCTTCAGGTAGGTCATTTTCAAAAATTGCAAGAATCAAATTCTTAAGAATAAACAAGAGTGCAAGCTTAACACTTTGAAAATAGAAACTGTTGAAGTGAATGAGAACCTAAATAAATGGAAAAGCAGCCCAAGTTGGTCATGTAGAAGAGTGGCAAGATCCCCAGCCTGATCTGTGGTCCCTGTTGAAAAACTACAAGGCTGGTGTGGCCTGGCTGAGTTCAGGGAATGGGATGTGAGGGCGGTGAAACCCTGTTGCTAACCTTATCCAGCTGTGGCCCCTGGGACCCTCTCCAGGCTGGCTTTTAAGCAGGGAGAGGGGTAAACCCAGTGGGTGCGTCAGGTACAGGTGCACAGGAACATGGGTAGGGACCAAGACAGGAGGTTGGTGACACTTAAGCTTTTCATTGTTGGAGATGGGGACATCTTTGGTTTATTTCTGCACATGCGATCTGTTTAAACATTTTCCTAAAGGATATGAAAATAGCAGAACTTATAGAATATTTAGAAGATTCAAATTGAAAGAATGTATCTTTTAAGATCCAACCAATTTTTTTGTTTGTTTGTTCGTTTTTTTTTCTTTTGGTACTGGGGGTTGAACTTGTGACCTTGCGCGTGTGAGTCAGGCACTGGAACTACTGAGCTAAATCCCCGGCCCAAGATCCAACCAACCATTTTGAGATAATGACAGTTAACATTTAGTGTTTCTTTTCCTTCTAGCCTTTTGAACCTATTTATATGTATCTGTGTGTGTGTGTGTGTCTGTCTGTCTATCGTGCTGGTGATTGAACCCAGGCCCTTGCACCTACTAAGCATGTGCTGAACTAACTACTGTGCTACACCTTCACCCCCTTGAAATGAATTTATTTTATTTTTTATTTTATTTATTTTTTTGGTACTGGGGATCGAACTTGGGTTCTTGTGCTTGCAAGGCAGGCAGTGGAACCACTGCGCTAAATCCCTGGCCCCGAAATGAATTTATTGATCAGACACTTCAATTCAACAGTTAGTAACCCCGTAAGCCCCAGCACCACCCAGGGAAACAAAGCAAGAATCCTAGCTTCCCTTTTGTCAGGTCATCCTGAATCTTTTGCTCCATTTCCTGCAGGTGGAGCTGATCAGAATAATGTTCAGCATCAACCCCCTGGAGAACCTGAAGCTGTACATCAGCAGCCGGCCACCCCTGGTGGTCTTTATGATCAGTGTCAGCGCCATGGCCATCGCCTTCCTGACCCTGGGCTATTTCTTCAAAATCAAGGAGATTAAGTCACCTGAAATGGCAGAGGTATGTTCCAGCTTTTCTGCTCGGGCTGACTAGACTTTGGAGAGGGGGAAACACTTTTTGGTTTTCCATATACCTTCATTTTGTTTTGGTTTTTTTTTTTTTTCTTCTGCTGTGACTTCTTGCTCCTGGTAAAAAAGACTGGTTTTCAGGATTTTATGTTTTCATCTCCCTGTGACCTACTTTGTTAGGAAATAGTTATTATTTGATTTAAATAATGTTACCATTTTCAGCAGTGAAAATGCTGATGCATTTTAGAGAGTATATTTATAAACTTATCCATGGCAAAAAGCTAGAGAACTCACTTTTTTGATGTTCATACTAAGTTACTTGTTGCTGATTTTGAAAACCACACTTTTTTTTGGTGGCCTTGAGCTTGTGATCCTCCTTCCTCAGCCTCCTGAGTTCTAGGCCACAAGTGTGCACCGGCCACCTGGAAAAAACTTGGAACATTTGCTATCTCAAATTCATCATTTAGTTTTATTAGCTGTACTGATGGCATTTTAAAATTTTTATGTATGTATGTATTTATTTATTTATTTTTATTTTTTCGTACTAGGGATCGAACTCGGGTCCTTGTGCTTGTGTAGCAGGCGGCGGAACCACTGAGCTAAATCCCCAGCCCCCAGTGGCATTTTTTTAAAGAACGGTTTTATTTCCAAATGTATTTCTCTTTTTTAAGCTAGGAAAATATTATAGATCTGTCTTCTGGTTTTTACATTTTGGGCAGTTTAAATGTTATTGGGGCATTTTAATTTTTAAGCTAGGTAAGTTATAGTTAACACATGCAAATATTAAATGTATATTTTACACACTAGAAAGCAATAAAAAATTTAATAATTCTTGTTTAAGAGAAGTGGATGATAATATACTCACTTACAAATTTATATATTAGAAATTATGGTGAATTAATGATACGGTGACTTGACTGGTAAAGTTTCCCATAGGACAAGTTAGTTCCTATCTTACTATATTCCTTGAGTATCTTCTCTTACACTTTTTTTTCTTGGGTTGTTTGTTGGTGGGAGTAGGGATGGGGATTGAGGGGTATCTGTGTGTATGCCTAGTATGGAGAGGAGAGTTCTCTGTCATCGGTATCATGGCTTTCTCCTGTGCTCTGTGACATTCTAGGTCACAGCTGATCTTGGGAGGAGGGACAGTCTTCATGTGTGAACTGTAGCACAGTTAAAGTAACAAGTTTAAGTTATTTCTGTGATGAAACCCTTCCAGAGAGTTTCTTACCAGGAAGCTAGCTAGCTGGCTTAATTCTCCCTCTTTCTTGACCTGAGCTGAATCCTTAGCTGTACCCATATTAGGGGAGAAAATGAACATCCTGGTCACAGCCAGAGCTTGGCAGCATCCTGGCATTTCTTTCTCGTAGACCTTGAGTCTGTCTTGAGTGTTTGATCAAGACCACTGGCTAAAAGATGTAGCCTGGATAATTAGCCCTTAGTAATCAAAATGATACCTGGTGTTGCCTTTGGCTGGCTTTTGACATGGACTCAAGCTTTGTAGGAAAGCTGAAGAACTTTGGTTATTTTTAATTTTGTGGTTTTACTTTCAAGTGGTTAACCTAATGATGTCCTGATTTGTAGAAAAGGCATTCATGTATGGGAAAAGTTTCAGGCAGTGAATTATAATTGTTGCTGAGGGCCGGGATGTAGCTCAATGGCACAGCACCTGCCTGGCAAGTGTGAGGCCCTGAGTTTGATTCCTGGTACCAAAAAAAAAAAAAAATTGTTGCTAATTCTGTCTTGAGCTGTGGAACTGGAGAAGCCTGATTTGATTTGGCCCTCAGTTCCTTCATGTCTGCAGCATGAATGGTTAGATGGGATGAACTAGAATGGCCTGCTGAGTTTGTAGGTGTGAGGGAAAATGGGATTGGTACGCCCAGTTGCAGTTTTACTGTGTCTCATGCAGTTGTACTTCTGCTGCAAAGATCACTTGACTGTGTGCGGATTGCTTAATTGGCATTTTAAAATGAACACTACTGTTAGAGTAATTAAAAATGTAACTTGTTTTGTCTTCTATTTGGCTACTTGGGAGACACAGGAGCCTAGGTTAGGTTTGCTGTCAGTGACTGCTTGATGGACTGCAGTGCTGGGGCCACTCATTGAGCTACATTCCTGGCCCTTTTATTTCTGTTTTTTATTTGGAGACATGGTCTTGCTCAGTTGCTAAGGAGGAAATCCAACTCATGATTCTCCCTGCCTCGGCCTCCCAAAGTGCTGGTGTCACAGGCATGTGCCTCCAGGTGTGTTGTCACTTGTACAGTATGACTTCACCTCTAGTTTTCTGGTAAATTGAAAATGGACCCTGGCAAGTCCTTTACTTTATTGGTGTCTGTTTACCCTTGATATATTTTCTGTATGTGTTTGAAAAACTGGCTTGTGATGTCACTGCGGGTTGTGATATTAAGAGAAGGGGCTGGGAGTGTGGCCCAGTGGTAGAGACTTGCCCACCCCACGTAAGGCTTGCGTCCTTGGATTGCTCCCCAGTACTGAAAAACAACAACAATGAAGTTAAAAACATGCTGTGCCCTTCTTTTTGAAAGTGCTCCTGCTCTAAAGTTATGTCCAGAGTCCATGACAAGGAGGAACTAGTACTGAATGAGCATTGGAATTTACTGCTGTTTTGTGTTGTAGGAACAGGAAGCAAGGGTATGGAATTGACCTTTTGAGGAATTACTTTAAGGTAGCCTTCTCTTAAAAAATAATTGTAACTAGGCCGGGGATTTAGCTCAGTGGTGTCTGCCTTGCAAGTGCAAGGTTCTGAGTTCTATCCCCAGTATCAAAAAAAAATTGTAACGGCTAAATGAACTTGACTTAATGTGTTGTGTTTTACAACTTTTGCCGAAGCTTTCTTTTCAGTTTCATTCTGAGGCTGGGTGAGTCTTCCTAAGTGTAATATACTTTTTTTTATTAGTGCCTATTTATTTTACAAAACATTGGGTTTCACTGTGGTATTTCCACACATTCATATAATGCATTTGGGTCCTGTTCATCTGCCCATTGCCCTCTCTCCGACCCCTCCCGCCTCCCCTTATCTCTTTCCTTGTCTAATTCTAGGCCATTCTGGATCTCACAGTGTGTTTAATATCTCATGCCAGCTTAGGGTTTATATTTAGATCCTGCCACCACCTGCCTTGCAAGCGCAAGGTCCCGAGTTCAATCCCCACTACCAAAAAAACAAAACAAAAAGCATATTGGTACTGTATTTAGATCATGAATATGGAAGTGATTAGGAAAGTCACATACTCTGACCAGTTCGAGAGGGAGGGGCTGCACTGTGGCATGACCTGAGAGGGCGGCCTGAATCAGTTTCCTGTCGTGAGGCCACACTGCGGGTCCTGATTGCTTTCCTGCAGGGGAGGCTTTGGGACTGCTCACATTTGTTTCTCTTTATTTCACTTTCCTGAAGGATTGGAATACTTTTCTGCTTCGATTTAATGACTTGGACTTGTGCGTATCAGAAAATGAAACATTAAAGCATCTCTCAAACGACAGCACAGCTTCAGAGAGCACAATGACCAGTGGGCATGCCAGAGCGTCCACACAGTCCCCCCAGGCTCTGGAGGACTCGGGCCCGGTGAACAGCTCAGTTGCAATCACCCTCACCCTGGACCCCCTTAAGCCCTTCGGAGGCTTCTCTCGAAATGTCAGCCATCTGTACTCGACCATTTTGGGGCATCAGATTGGACTTTCAGGTGAGCAAGTGTTGGCCCCTTTCCTTTCAGAATTCTGAGGCACCGACTAAGATGAGTATCAACCATCGAGCTGTTTGCTTCTGCATGTGTGTGTCTTACGTTGAGTTCCAACGGTGTGAAATCAAGAAGGAACCACTTGGATCTCTGCACTTAGTAAAGTGCTCGTTGTGCAGTAGTCTCTCATTGCAAACTTGGATTGGGAAACTTGGGGCTGGGGCGGAGCTCAGGGATGGAGCGTTTGCCTGGTGTGTGTGATTCTCCAGCTTCCATCCCCAGCCCCACCAAAAAAAGAAAGAAACTGGAAAGCTGCTAGGCCTGTTACTGGCTTTAACAGTTGAAGAACACAGGTTTGAATTACACAGATCCACTTATACTTGGATTTTGGGGTGGAGTGGGGGGATTTTGTGATAATTTGAAAAAACTTACAGATAAACTTGTAGCCTAGAAATATTTTAAAAATTAAGAAAAAAGGGGCTGGGAATTTAGCTCAGTGGTTCCACTGTCTGCCTTGCAAGCAGAAGGTCCCAAGTTTGATCCCCAGTACCAAAAAAAAAAGAAAAGAAAAGAAAAAAATATGTTGTGAATGCATAAAATACGTGCATATGATAGCTTATTTTTAAATCATTTACTGCCTTACAGTATACACAAGTATATTTTAAAAAGTGAGGATTTATCAGAGCTTAACACACGTAAGTGGACGGTGCAAAGCACCATTCACAGCGGAGAGGGATGTAAGCAAATGTAAAGGGGTGGTACTGGATCATAAGTGTGTGAAACTGGCAGTGCTATGTGCTGTCCTCCTGGAGTAGTTCATAGCCACCTTCTGCTGTTGCTGCTGGGAGCTCAAGTGTTGTGAGTTATCAGAACACTGAAAATAATCATTGCTGCATTGCAGTGAAGAGGGATCTCCTGATCCTGTGAATTTCCCTGTGTACGGTGCCTGTCACATGCAAAATGTTTTATTGACTCTTTATCTTATTATTAAGATTTCTAGCCAACACAGGTTCAATTTTTGGGGAGTCCATTCTACTTGGATTTCAGACTATACTCTAACACTAACATTTTGTTTACACCTATCATTTTTACTCAGGTTTATCCTGTTGGAATTTTCAGTACTTAACCAGACGATTACATATTGCCATAGTTGTCGTGTTGTCTGAACTTCTGTCCCCTTCGCCCCGCTGTGATTTGGAGATGAAGTCCAGGGTCTCAAGCATGGGGGCAGGTGCTGTACCATGCCTGCGTGTTGTTTTAATGGTCAGCTGTAGCTCACCACTATGTAGAAGTAGAAAAAGCTGAAGATCTGCTCTCCCCCTCGGAATTTTGGTATTCTAGAAAAAAACCAAAACAACATGAGTTAGCACTGAGTTCCTGGCATGAAGGCAATGCTATTTAAGTGCTTATTTAATAGGAAAAATAAACACTTATAAAATGTGGATCATTGTCCCTTGGCCAGTGCTAACCCGTGGCAGACTAAGTGATTCAGGTGACAGGGAAGCCGTGGAAGCTGGAAGCATCAGGAAAGGCTTCATGTGGGAGTTCTGGGCCTTGGAAGAGTTCCCTTTGTGAAGCTGTTAAAAGAACTTGTGAGTGCCTGGCACTCTGGCTCCAAGTGCCTCCTGGAGGTAAAGCCATGTCATGGTGTCACAGTGCCGTGACCTCTGAGTTTTGCTCGGAGCAAGTGCTTTGGCCTTGGAACCCTTGGTTGCAATTGAGGCTTCATCATACACTGGTCCCCTGACCTTTCCCAAGTCTGTTAGACATTCAGGTCCTCAGGTTGCACATATGTAAAAGAGGAACCATCATCTTTGGTTGCATCCATTGGGTAATGGTAAATTCTAAGTGAAGTGATACATTTCAAAGCAGACTGGAAATGATAAGCGGCCTGTACGGGTGCTAAAACCGTGACACTGTTCCCCCAGCCCAAGCTTCTCCACTCAGGTGCCGCCTGCTCTTGCTAGTGTCTCCAGGCCCTGGCTGAAAGGTGGCTGGTCCCTCTCTGTTGGCCACTGTGTTATTCCACTCAGTGTTGAGTGGGCCTCATAGCTGGGATCAGGATGTTCCTGAAATCCCACAAAGGCAGGTTTCCAGCTTCATATTCCTGATTCCATAGTCCTCATGATTCCTGAGTGGGTTGGAGTTCAAGATGCACTTGAATCTCACGGTTCTGTTTTTTTTGGTACCAGGGATCGAATTGCGCTTGCGCAGCAGACGGCAAAACCACTGAGCTAAATCCCGGGCCCAAGATTCACTTGAATTCCAGAGAATGATATAGGAACTCTGGCCTTTATTTACTAAAAACCTGATTTCTCTTTCACAGGCAGGGAAGCCCAAGAGGAGATAAACATTACGTTTACCCTGCCTATTGCTTGGAGCTCGGATGACTGTGCTGTTCATGGCCATTGTGAGCAGGTGGTGTTCACAGCCTGCATGACGCTCACAGCCAACCCCGATGTCTTCCCTGTCACTGTGTAAGTGTTTCTTGCACCCATTTGCCAGGAGAGTGACTGGGCAGGAAATTCTTAGCATGGCCTACATTGTGCTACATTCTAGAATGGTCTGTGATCGGACCCGCTTAAAGGGTCATTTAAAGTTTAGTTTGTATTCTAAAGGTAGTGCTTCTGTGTATTCCACCCGGTGGCAAAATTACCCTGTTGCTGTCGGATGTAGGCTGACTTTCCTCCAAGAGTAGAAGAAATGTGAGACAGAAAAAGGAAGTAAGAGCTTTGATCCCTGACTCATAATAAGACTATCTAACAAAGTTTTTGTTCGTCTTCATTTTCCAGAATTAGTTTTTAAGTTGAGTATAAATTGAACTTTGTTTTCCAATACTGTTTCTGAACCCATGGGGCCGGGGATTTAGCTCAGTGATTTCACTGCCTGCTGCGCAGACTCAAGGACCCAAGTTCAGTCCCTGGTATTAAAAAAAAAAAAAAAAAAAAATTAAACTGTTTCTGAACTCACTTCAGTTTTTTTTTTTCTGATCAGTTTGCCTCTCCTTTCTCCATAAAGGAAATAGTATATGCAAGATACAATCTACTTAGAAAAGTTGTGTGGGGAATCTTTAAAAGAATGATCCTTGTATCTGTTTGCTTTAGACATTCAGAGGTTTGCAGGATGAGAGCTGATAAGTTAAATTTTATTTGGAATTATAATACCTGATGCAAAAGTTCATATGTATAGCTTCTATTTGTAACTAAGAATTTAGATAATTTGAGAAAAATGGCCTAAAAGAAACAGGGCCTTCTTTAGCCACATTATATGTGAGAGGACTGTGGGTTGAGTTCTGAAGGCAAAAATTCAACATCCAGACTCCTAAATGTCAGACGCCTGTATCTTTTTTTCTTTTATGTGTTTCATTTAAAAAACAAAAACAAGGGCTGGGGATTTAGCTCAGTGTTTCCAGCACCTGCCTCACAAGTGCAAGGTCCTGAGTTTGATCCCCGGTACCAAAAAAACAAAAAGAACAAAAAAAATAAACCTCGAACTAAAAGTATAATGGTATTTTTTCCAGAGAAACACAATGTTGTCAGAAACATGGTATTCTCTTTTTTTTGTTGGTACTGGGGATCAAACTCAGGACCTTGTGCTTGTAAGGCAGACTCGATGCCACTGAGCTAAATCCCTGGCCCCTGGTATTCTCCTTGGCACGTGTTGCTAGGTTCGGTGTCCATGCTGTGGGGGGACCAGATGGACGTGCCAGGTCGCTGAGCACTTGTCTTCCCTCCTTTCCTTGCAGACAGCCTCCACACTGTGTCCCTGACACGTACAGCAATGCCACGATCTGGTACAAGATCTTTACAACTGCCCGAGATGCCAACACAAAGTATGCGCAAGACTACAACCCTTTCTGGTGTTACAAGGGGGCCATTGGGAAAGTCTATCATGCGTTGAATCCCAAGCTTACAGTTATTGTTCCAGACGTAAGTGAGAACAGTTGTGTGTGTGCATGTCTGTGTGTTCATGCAAGCCCTGTTTGCCTCTTCGGCTTAGCCTTGTCCCTGTCATTGTAGATTTGGGTGGGTTGGGAGTCCAGGCGCAGTGGTGAAACGCCACCCTTTTAAAAGCAGTAAGAAAAGTCTGGTTCTTTATTTTCTGTTTTCTTTAAGCAGCAGTTATTTCTTGAGCAGCTGCTCTGTCTAACACATACAGATTACAGGAAGTGCTTGTCCAGCCTTACTGACGTATGCAGCCTTGGATAGCAGAATATTGGTTAGTGTGACTGGTGCTGCTTGGAGTTTGGAAAGGTAGAAACAAGTAGCAGAAGGAAGTGAATGACTTAGAGTGAAGCTCAGCTGGGATGTGACTTAGGGGAGGAGGACACTGTTCCCTCTCTGGCATTGGTACCCTAACTCGGTTTCCTGCTTCTGTGGGAGCCCATTCTCCACAGGTGGCACTGATGAGTCTCAGTGCCCTTCCTTCTTCCTGTCACTGTGTGGTGGGTGGGTTTCTCCTCTTTCAGTCTAGCCCTGCTCCCTTTCTGTGGCTCCTTTTTACGAGGCTGTGGAAGCAGATGGGCCGGGACCCAGGAGAGGCAGTGGAGATGGAGCCAGGTTGGAGATGGTGGGCGGCCAGTTCCTGCCTCACCGAGCACTGCCTGTGTTGGGGCTGCAGGGCATGTGCTCTCGTGTGTTCAGAGACTGTCTGCCCCATCGTGTGTAAACAAGAGGGAGCCCAGGGCCCATGTTGTGGGGATGGAAGCAAGTCTGGGATCTCGACCCCCTAGCAGGCCTGCAAGTGGGAGGTCAAAGAGGAAAGAATCTAGCATGACTTCCGCATTTTCAGCCAGGGACTTAGAGAAGTGGGGAAATGCAGAAGGACGGACTGCTCTGGGGCAGGTGATGGGCAGGGAGTTAGGGGTGCAAGTGCAGGTGGCAGCCTTCAACCCGGAGAGAAAGCAGACGTGTCCAGGGCAGAGCAGAGGTTAAAGGTGAGTCTGTGGAAGACTGTAGGAGAGGATGCTTCAGTGGTGGGCTTGGCAATGTGGGGGTCCCTAACAGATCATGGGAAATACCATGTTTTCACTTAATGAGAGCCGGGCTCTGCAGTTTGGAGACAAAAGGAGAGACTTCCTGTTCCAGCTTGGGCATGAAAGTTGATCGACTCTGAAGGTTGGGAATCCTGTCTTCAGAAGCCCAGCATTAAAATCATTCAGTAACTCAGTTGCAGATGTTTCTGTTTTTCTCTTTTTCACTTTAGGATGACCGTTCATTGATAAATTTGCACCTCATGCACACCAGTTACTTCCTCTTCGTGATGGTGATAACAATGTTTTGCTATGCTGTGATCAAAGGCAGACCCAGCAAACTGCGTCAGAGCAATCCTGAATTTTGCCCTGAGAAGGTGAGCAGTGGATGTTCTTGGTTCTGTGTTTGCTAGAGTTCTCTGTGTTCAGAAATCTCAGTTAGTTGTTACCTTTTCCCCAGAGAAATTAGTTCCTGACTTGTCACTGGAAACAATGGTCAGCCTGCATTGTGGTGGATTTTTCAACCACATACTTGTCTACATACTTATCTAAGGCAGTTGTTTGAATTACCCTGGGTGGGGTGCCTTGCTTCCACGTCTTTTGGCATGAGAATCATGTAACAGTGCCCATCAGAGTTTAGAAAGTCGATTCTGTCCCAGCATCGGAGTCGCACAGATTGCCTGCTTCTTGCAGAAGAACCTGGATTTCTGTTCATTCCTTCCTGGACTGCATTGTTTTCTTAGGGATGTGGTGACTCCCCTGCCTGGTAGATCCATGCCCTTAGTCTGGCCTGGCCTTGGGTAGGGTGGCCCTGGGGCTGAAATCCCCAGGCTTCCTGTGTGACCAGATTGCCTGTCTTGCTTTCCTCTAGGTGGCTTTGGCTGACGCCTAATCAATCCCACACCTCCCCGTCTATGGAGAGAGACTGAAAGAACCATTGTCATTGCCTGCTGACCTAAGCCAGGGCCTGGCCACTCCAAACACATGATCTTGCAGTGTTGGGTTATTCCAGCCAAAGACATTTCAAGTGCCTGTAACTGATTTGTACATATTTATAAAAACCTACTCAGAAGTTGGTCCAGTGATGCACGTGCTTTGCACTGGGTGCGGCCAGAACCCTTTGACCTCACCGAATAACACTAAGAGGGGACACGAGGGTCTCGTGTCACAGAGCAGGTCATGTTTTCATCAGGGGCACGGCGTGATTCCTCACTGGTAGGGTTGAGGTTTGCTTTGGTTCTTGTTTCAGCCCAATATGTACAAAATGTTTGAAACAGTCTGCACCTTTGATATGATACTGCATTTCCAAAGCCACCAATCCATTTTGTGGATTTTATGTGTCTGTGGCTTAATAATCATAGTAACAACAATAATACCCTTTTCTTCATTTTGCTTGCCAGGAAACATACCTAAGTCTTTTTTTTTTTTTTTTTTAAGAAAAATTAAAATAGATTTTAATACTACTCTAGTTAGGACAGACTTGTGCTTTTCTCCTGAGTAAAAAGTTAAATATTTAAAATTCACCTAGATGGTAAAGATCTAAGTTTCATTTTCCATGCTGACGGGGAGGAGCTCAGTCTTGTTTGAGTTGGCATAGAATGTTCTTTTCTTTCCCCTCTCTCTCCCCTCTGTTGTAAAAGTTAAAGCAGCTCCCTCACTCCCAAGGGCCTAGACATTAGGTAAACGGCCCTAGGTCGAAGAGGCAGTTAGTGGTCCTACTTTCCAGCATGCACATGGCAGTGTGGAAAGAACGAATGAGGACTTGGTTTAAAACTCATGAAAGGGTTTCTTTCTTTTTTTTGAAAAGGAGATAAAATTTCTTTTCTTTGGTACTGGGGATCGAACTCAGGACCTTGCGCTTTCGAGGGAAGTGCTGGAACCACTGAGCTAAATCCCTGGCCCCTTTTCTTTTTTAAAAAAACTTTTCCTTTTATTTTTATGCAACTAATATCTTCAAAAGAAAGATGGCATCTACTAGATCTGTGACACAATGAAGACAAGGCCTGTAAAATCTGAAGGAATGGAATTTGGATTTGCTGTTTATCAAGGACAATTGAAAGAATTTTTCTTAGAACATTTTGGTCATCTAGCTTCTCAGTCCTTTTGCCCTCTAATCTTCTTTCGTTTTAAAAAATTTATACCTTATCTATTCCAGTCCTTTCTTGTTACTTGTTTCTCTTGACAGCTCTTTGCCTTAATAAGTCATTGTTGTTAATGTTGTCTGTGTTCTCTCACACAGCGTTATAGCAGGAGGGCAGATAAGACCTTAGGCTTGACTGTCAGTCAGCACTGTGGCCCTGTAGTTGGTCTGCTCTAAATTAAGAGTTCCCACAGTCTGAAATTTGTCGGTCTGGAACATTTTACCCCAGGCATTCTTGAATGGAAAACAATTGTGGGCTTTTATTGAGGATTGTTAAAATAATCACCGTAGTTACTTGATATGTTAGTATTCCATTTTTTCTTCTTAATATATTTCAAGTGCAGTGATCATACTTGTCTAACCAGTTTTTTGTTTCTTGTTCTTTTTGGTATGATATGATTTGCTTACATGATGTATGGTTAACTTGTTATTTTAGTTTTCTCTTTAGAGACTTTGAAACCCTTATGAGACAAGATTCAGAAAGAGCCATTTGGCTTGGCATTTAGAAATGTCAGTATTCTTAGAACCATCAAACTTTAGATTAAGCTGCTACTGAATTAGTAAAGTCCCAGTGAAGTGGAGTTATAGAGATAGTCATAATTAGCAGAGTAATATAACAGGTAAAAGACAAGTTAAAAAAAATCAGTTTCACTGGTTTATTCAGTCCAGCTCATTGCAGATATTAATTGCCCTTGTTTTAATTACAGGGAATGGCTGGAATCTGTAGCCAGGGGAGAAACACTGTTAGGCATGAGAATGTGCCAAAACTGCCGGGACAGTATGAGTTGTCCTGAGGCCAGGACGCACAGGTTAAAACCCAACATTCACTGCAGCAGGTAATTCTCAAAGATCTTAAGGGAACACAGAGCCAAGCAGGTGTGTGAAGGAAGGTGGGGAACGGGGAGGCCATGGCTCTAGAAGAGGCCTCCACAGCACCCCAGGAAGTGCAGGGCACCCATTACTGCTGGGCCGTGCGTGCAGGGCCCGTCCATAGCTGTGGCTCCAGAGAGGCCGGTTTACCGTTCAGGGGTGGCCCTGCCGTGCATAGGCTCGTCTGAAGGCACCTTGGACTGGAGGGCCAATGAAAGGTCAGCAACTTAACTATTAAAATGGTTGTTTCAGATCATATTGATCTCTTTCCTTTTTCCTTTTGTCCTTTCACTGTATGACTTGAATCAGTTTTGATTCTATTTGTAACTTTCTTGCATCGTTAGGAACCTGCCATTTTGGTTGCATTTTCTTCGGCAGTGTGTAGGGATTCAGCATCCTGGTTTTTCAACCCTCCTGCAGGCACCATGGGGTTACGAGGGCCAGCGGATCCATTCCACTTACTTGCTGCATGATGGTCAGTAGCTGATCTGTTATGGCATTCACTCCCTGATTAATTTCTGTGTTTGGAATATGTGCATATGTGCTTTACAGAATAAAACATCAAGATTTATTTGCTGTGTCTTCTGTTCCGCTAGTCTGGTGGATGTGTGGGTTTTTGCGTTTCTGTTGGTTTTGTTTGTTTTGCAGTAGTGGGGATTGAACCCAGACCCTTCACCCTGTGCTGCATGCCCAGCCTTTTTGTATTTTGAGACAGGGTCTCACTGAGTGACTGAGTTGGCCAGGTTGGGCTACACTTGGAATCCTGCCTCAACCTCTTGGAGTGCTGGGATTATAGGCATGTGGCACCATGCCTGGCTTGATGGGCGTTCTGTAAGGAAGAGCGTATGCAGTAAGAATTGAGGGGCTTTGTAGCTTCCTTTTGAAGTGTCGCCTGTCCTTAGGGTGAGGCTTGGCAGTGTGTCCTCACCAGGACATAGGTCTTCTCCCCGAAAGCACAGAACCTCTTGTGGTTGGTAAGACCAACAAATGCTTGGGACCAGGCCTACACCCTGCCAGAAGGCAGAAGTAGAAAGCACACAGCAGGACAGGGAGCACTGAATAGGCACAGCATTTTAAAGCACCTGTGGTGTGCGAGGGTCTCCAGGTGCCAGCTGCAGGCGCCTACCCTGCTGCGTCGTGCCTGTGTGCACGGCCATCCTTTGTCACGACACAGGGCAGCCGCCACAGCTTCCGCTGCTAAAGGGAGACTGTGTTTACGAATGTGAATTCCTCCCTTTTCTAGTGGGTAGATGCACCTGTCCCTTCCCTCAGCCCGAGTAGATGGCAGAGGCATGAGCTCAGTCCAAGGCCCAGGTACAGCAAGATGCTACCTTAATGGGCCCTTTGTTCCTGCTGGGGCTCCTCTTCCTCTCTTGCCTTGGAATCCTTTGTGCTGGCCACACCCCCTACTGAACTCTTGTGTCTTTGCGTGTGCAAGTCTGTCTCTGTTACCATGCAGACTAAGCTGCGGAGAGTGAGCTTGCATTTCCCTCCTGCATTACACAGCCTGTGTAAAATCTGACATGATGAAGTTCTCCAGTTAGAGGCTTCACTTTAAAACCATTTCCTTTTCCAGCTGGGCTTTCCTGCAGACAGGCTAGGACTTGCAGAACCGCGGAATGAATGCATTGTGGTGCGTCAGGTGCATTATGAGCTTAGCTGCTGCTTCAAAGATGGCCCATTTGGGGAGCCCACCTTTCCACCTCTGAATACCCCAAACTTCTTCCAGCATGCTGGTGGTTGATCTTGGACAGATGAGAGTGGTTTGAAAATTGCAACAATAGATGGCAGTTGTGCCGCATGCAGGGGAAAGGGCAGGGTGGGTTTTGGTTTTGATATCCAGCCTCTTTTCATTGAATGGCTTTGGTCATTCAGTAGTAAATATTTGCTGGGTTTCTCTGCTGTGCTGGTCAGGGTTGCTGGGGCTGGGGATATGGAGGTTCACAGACGAAATGCTTGTCGTCTTGGTTCTTACCTTCCAAGGAGGACGGCTGCCCATGAACACACGTAAGTAGTCCGATGGCAGATGTGCTGAGCGAAGATGACCATTACTCAGTTGGGGAGGTCACAGGGCATCCTGGAGAGATGCAGGGGCTTCAGATGGAGACATTGTGTGTGGTCCTGGTGCTTAGGGCCCTGGCTCATTGGTGGATGGAAGGAGGGGGAGTCCTATCAGGGCTTGTCCCCCACCCCAGGACAAGATCCTGCACACCACATCTACAGTGGCCTAGGGGCATGTGTGTGTGAGAGGCCCGGCAGGCAGCTGGTCTGTCACAGGTCCAGGAAGGACAGAAGTTCCTCAGCCCGAAGCACAGCGTTGGTAGGTTGGAGCATTAGAGAGTGCATTCAGTGATTGCATTCCAGGCATTCACTCCTCCAGGCCCATTAACATTGGTCAGCTAAAGGGGCTTCACCTTTCTGTGCCTCTGGAAAACTAAGGCTGAGTAACCAGTTGAATGAACGAGGATTCAACAGGTTAATACAGCCATTTGGAACTGCCTGGCGCTCATACATGTTTGGTATAACGAAGGTGGTCAGTGCAGGTATTTGGGAGCACCACTTGGGGGTCCTTCTGGCCGCCTTTTAGGCAATGAGAGCTAACAACAGACTATCTCCCTCCAGCTCTGGTTGTCACAGGAGTCATGGTATCTTCATGCCTATGTGATGGTATCTCAGTCATTCATCGAGTTTATGAGAGACTCCCATGGAGGCTGTTTATGTACATACATGAAGTGTGGTTAAAACATATGATGATTGTTTACATTTTAAAGAATTTATTACAGTAAGCAGACACACAGCCGTGAATGCCCCTCAGAATCATCCCACTCACTTCACATGCATTTATCCCACCGTTCTTGCCACTTTCTGAAGCAGTTCTGAAGTCCTCTTTCATGAGGGTCTTTAGTTGCACTGTCTGGGTGCCTCAGTGTCTTGAATTGATTCAGAATGTTTCCCTTTCATAGAGAGCTTGACTTTGGGAAGAGCCAGAAGCCACCGAGTGCTGGATCCAGTGAATAAGGTGAATGAGAGCATACTCATGTTTTTATGAGCCTGCCCTTCTGCACTTGGCAGCAGTGTTCAGTGCATTTTTGATCACGCATGTATGTAAAGGGACACAGAAGAGGACTTCCAGACCTGCTTCAGAGAGTAGTTTGATGATAAGTGAGTTCAAAGGGATGGGGAGGATTTTGGGGAGGATTCATGGGAATATGTCTTATATTGTAATTAAACATTTAGAGTACTTTTTTTTTTTTTTTTTTTTTTTGAGAGGGTGTTGCTATGTAGCCCAGGTTGGCCTCGAACTTGCAGTGATCCTCATGCCTCAGCCTTCCAAGTGCTGGGATTACAGCCGTGTGCCACCATGCCTAGCTAGAGTACTTCTTGATCACATTTTGTACGTTGCAGCCAGTCCTTGACTGGTTCCCAAGCCTTGGCTTTGTAGAAACCCTCTTCTGATGCCCAGGGTGCTCCTGCCCGGCATGCTGGGCCCTGCAGTGGCTGCTGCCTGGCACACGACCCTCCCTTCTTCCCCGGTCCTGGATGCTGTCCTGCTCCAGTACTGCCTGGGGCCACTAGTGCTGGGCAGCTGCCACACCCTTGGGCATCAGACCCTTAGCCTCCTCTGGCACATTGAGCTTAATCTAATCAGTCCCAAACCCCTCTTTTGAAAACTTTTATCATCCTAGAAGAAAGTCTATCAAATGATAACAGTGTGCCTGGGAGAGAGCCACTGTGAGTGGGACAGCTCTACTCTGTAAGTGCCACAGCAAATTTAGCTGCATTCCTGGAAAATACGATGTTTGAAATGTGCAAAAAATAGTTTGTTGCAGGCTCAAATGATTGTAAATAGTTTTCATCTCTCCGAGAATGTTGGATAAGTTCTGAAGCCATGTCAAATACGTGACAGATCTTTGTATGGTAATGTGTCCTTTCCAGAAGCAGGCCACTCGCATGATGACCAGAAACCCCTTACATTTCCAATCTAACCCCTAGGAGGTGGTATTAGCCTGGTGAAAACCAAGCCTCCAGCATTCTGCCCAAGATCAATTTCCTGATTGCCTCAGCTTTTAACTTCCCAGCCTATCCCAGGCCCTTAGGGCTGCTGTCATTTGCTGACCCTGACAGGCCACCATCCACCCCGTGACGGACATCTTTTACTCTATTTTGCTTAAATGGCCCACAGGTCAAGATGATGCTGGGGTCTAAGGAGGTTCTACCCTGACTCTGCCCCTCCAGTAGGGAAGGAGTTGGGTCCATGAGGATGGCCCTGTTCCAGTGTTGTCCCTCTGGGACTCCAGGAGGCCCAGGTTCCACCCAGGAAAGGATCAAGCTGAGGCAGAAGCTTCATACTTACCCCCTCTCCTTTTTCTGTACCACAGACATGCAGTTCACAAAGTGCCATGGGAAATGGAAAAGGGAGTGATCAATCTTACCTACTGTTAACGGCTTAGATCTAAAATGCCCCCCAGGCCAGGGATTTAGCTCAGTGGTTTCGCCGCCTGCTGCGCAAGCGCAAGGACCTGAGTTCGATTCCCAGTACCAAAAAAAAAATGTCCCCCAAAGTCTCATGTGTTTGGAAGGTAATTGGGTCATGGGGTGTTATACTCGTTAGTGGATTTACCTGGTGATGAGTTCCTAGCTGAATGGGGTGTCAGGAGGTGGGGCCTGGTTGGAGGTGGGTCCCTGGGGGCGTGTTTCCTTGTCTGTGGTTCCTCCCTTCTCTCTCTGCCCATGATGTGAGCAGCTCTTTTCTACCCAAGCCCTTCCACCCTTCTGTCTGCCTTGACGCCTGCCAACCATGGACTGAAACTGTGAGCCAAATAAACCTCTCCTCCTTTAAGTTGCAGGTGAGAAAGTAACTAAGTCATCCACTATTGTGTACATTTTTGCCATATCCAGATAGACCCTGGTCCATAAAAATCTTCTACCTATAAAGTTGGTGGTGCACCAGAAATGTGCTGTGTTTGGCCTGCATTGAGTGGCCTGTGTGGGGTGGTTCATGGGATGGCAGTGGTATGAACTGTAAATAAGTTAAAATACACAGTGGAAAACCAAGAGCTCAGGCAGAAGTATGCAGCTGGAGAAAGTGGGATGTGCTATGTGTAGTGACGGCAGTGTTGGAGATTCTGGCTGGGCTGGACCCTGGAAAAAGAAGTGGCCGGCTGTGAGATAGCACCCAGCACTCTATGCCCTCACTGGGCCTGCTGGAATCTCCTCACGTTAGGCCTGGCACTCCTGGGTCTCCTTGGGGACCCAAAAGCAACACAAGCCTCTGCCTGGTGTCTGGAGCTGCTCCCACGGACACCAGAATGTACCTTGGGCACCCAGGGCTGGTCCTCAGCCAGCAGGAGCCCATGCCAGGAGCCTCAGCATCCAATGCCCCACACCTTTCCTGGCTGATGCCACAGCTTGGACAGTTGCCACAAAGAGGAGTTTATGGAGAGGGGTCCCCTGGAACTGAGAACCTGCACACAGACTATAAAGGGGAAAAGAGGAATGGGACTTGTAAGGTTAAAGACTGCAGTCCCTGGAAGAAAACCTTCTGGTAGCCGGGCATGATGGCGCATGCCTATAATCCCAGCATTTAGGAGGCTGAGGCAGGAGGATTGCTGTGAGTTTAAGGCCAGACTGGACCACCCAAAAACAAAACAAAAAACATTCCTTTGGAAGTATGTAGGAATTTTTTTGTTTTTAAATCCTCCTTTCTTAACCCATTATTTTGCTTTGCTCTATTGGTACATTTTAAAAAAATATTTTGGCGGAGTTTGGAGTTTTACCATCCATTTTCCTGTTACTCCGTTATGGCTTGTGTCTAGATATTCCCCCAAAGCCTTTGCTGGTCATGGGTGGGGCTTTTTGGAGGTGGCTGGATCAAGGATGTGATGCTGGGATTGATTCATGATGTGATGCTAGGATGAAGGGTGCCCCACTCTGGGTGTGAGTGGTACCTGCCCTAAAGGTGTAGTCTGGATGGGACTGAAGGGACAGAAGGAGGGCTGCTGCTGTTGCTTGCTGCTTCTCTGCTGCTTTGATCCTCTGTGATGCCACTCTGCCTTGGAGACTGCTGACTATGGACTGAAACCTCTACAAACTGTGAGCTACAATAAACCTCTTCTCCTTTAACTTTGGGTATCAGGTATTTTGTCTCAGCAAGAGAAAAGTAATTTAAAGATATCCTTCTTTTTGGTACCAGGGCTTGAACTCAGGACCTTGTGGTTGCAAGGCAGGCAGTGGAACCACTGAGCTAAATCCCCGGCCCTGGTACCTTTCTTTTATTACTTTAGCTGTTTGAATAGGTCCTGCTTTTATTCTCTCCTTTTCATGGTATCTCTTTCAACTTGTTCCCTTGGTGTTTTTTTCTTTGCTAGTTTAATCTTCTACTCCCTATTATTCATCCTTTTTCTCATTTTTTTCTGTTACTGTTATCCAGTACATTTCCCTTACTCTCTAATAGGTTACATCAGTCTTACACCTTCTTCACATCTTCCATTGCTTAATTTTTCATAATTTGTTTTTTTTCTTCATGTTTTCATACCCACATCATTTACCCTTAGGTATTTGTAGGTAGTTTATCTTACTACAGCCGAATACTGTTCTGATGCACAAGAGGGTAAAACTGTTCTGTTGACAAGGTGGTTGGGGGTACTGCAATGCCTGATTTGAAGTTACACTACAGAGCTACCATGATAAAAGAGCATGGTACTGGCAAAAAAACACAACCAGACCATGGGCCGGGGATTTAGCTCAGCGGTTTGGCCACCTGCCTCGCAAGCGCAAGGACCTGAGTTCGATCCCTGGTACCAAAAAAGGAAAAAAACCCCCAACCAGACCTGAGGATCAGTGGAACACAACAGAAGATGCAGAAACAACTCCAAGTACACTCAACCACTTCATCTTTGACAAAGGAGCCAGACACCTTCACTGCAAGAAAGACAGTTTTTAATAAATGGTGCTAGGAAAATTGGCTTTCCACATGCCCAAGATTGAACCTAGACCCATATCTCTCACCACACACTAAACTAAAACTGAAATAGATCAAAGATATAAATAAAAACAAATACTTAAGCTGATGGAAGATAGAATAGGTAAAACTCTTGAAAACATAGGTGTAGGCAAACACTTTATGAACAAAACCCTGATCACAAAGGAAATACTATAAAGAATCAACAAATGAGGTCACATCAAATCAAAAAGTTTTTGCACAGCAAAGGAAGCTACCAGCAGAATGAAGAGACAACACACAAAATGGGAAAAAAATTTTTTTTTTGCCAAGTACTCCTTAGACAAAGGACTACTACCTAGAATATATAAAGGACTCAAAAAAATCAGAGCCCCCCCAAATTCAAAGACCCAATTCAAAAGTGGGGATCTGAAACAAATAGACACTTCTAAAATGAAAAAGTACAAACAGGAAATAAATACATGAAAAAAATGCTCAACATCACTGGTTATTAAAAAATGCAAATTAAGACAACACCAAGATTTCATCTCACTCCAGAATAGCTATCTTGAAGAGGTCAGTTGGACCAGGGATTTAGCTTAGTAGTTTTGCTGCCTTGCACAGGCCCAAGGACTCGAGTTTGATCCCCAGTACCAAAAAAAAAAAAAAAGAGGTCAGTCAATGACATACACAAGAAACCAAAACAAAAATAAAAACCATTGAGAAACAAAAAAACCAAAAGAAATCAATAACAAACGCTGGTGGCTGTGGAGAAAAGGAACGCTTCTGCATTGTTGGTGGGAGTGTAAACTTGGTACCACTATGGAGATCAGTATGGAGATTCCTCAAAAAATTCAAACTAGAGGTTCCATTTGACCCAGCTATTGCCCTTCTAGGCATCTTCCTGAAATAGTTAAAAGCATCATACCACAATGATATGTGCATACTTGCTTACAGAAGCATAATTTATAATAGGTAAATCTTGGAAACAGCCCTTGTGCCCATCAATGGATAAAGAAAATGTGGCATTTATATACAGTGGAGTATTACTCTGGCATAAAGAAGCATAAACTTGAGATATTTTTAGATAAGATACATCCTAAGTGAAATAAATCACATCACAAGTTTAAATATCAAACTCTTTTGAGTGAGAAATCAGAAGTGTAGGGAGCAAAATGGGGATAGATATTGGGAAGTAGGAAGAACTTAAATGGGAAGAGGAACAAGGGCAGGGGTAGGGGCAGGGAATAGGGATTAAAAAAAACAATTGAGGGCTGGGGCTTTAGCTTAGTGGTTCCGCTGGTTCCGCTGCCTGCATTGCAAGCGCAAGGACCCGAGTTCAATCCCTGGTACCAAAAAACCAAAACAAAACATAAAAAACAATTGAAGGAAAAAAATGGAAACGAGCTTTTGTGAATTGAGAGGGTAGAAGGGTTGAAGGGAAGGGAAAAGGGGGAATAAAAAAGAAGATACATTATGTACAGGTACAAATTCCCCATGATGAATGTGATCACTATATTCAGCAAGTGTGTACTAAGAAAAAAAAAAAGTTCTCCTGGGAGTTCAAGTTTTTTCTTTTTGAGGTGGGGTGTCTCACTGCTGCCTAGGCTGGTCTTGAACTCCTGGACTCAAGTGATCCTTCCACCTTGGCCTCCCGAGTAGGGAGTGTGCACACCACACTCAGCAGCAATTCCAAGTTTAGCCAAGCTTTACAAGCAAAGTAGGGGCTGGTGGTGTAAGTCAGTGGGAACGCGTGTGAGAAGCCCTGGGTTCAATCCCAGCACCAGAACAAACCCCTGCACACAGTGAAACTGAAGCTATGAGGAGTTTCTCAGGACTATCAACAGCAGTCCAGTGTCAGTGTTAACAGAAATTGTTCATTCCCGAGTCACCAAACAACACTATTTCTTTGAGCACTAACAGAAGACAGTGAAGAACGTTCCTGAGACCTTGTATTGGCAGGGAATTTGGTGTGTTTATAAAATCAGAACCTGTTCAAGAATTCTGGTTTTCAGTTAAAAACCGAACATTGCTGGGCACAAAATACACCTGGATGTTTATTTTCAGTGAACCTAATTTATATTCTAGAATGCATCTTTTAAGGATAAATAAAAAACTTGCACCTTCCACTCAGATGTCTTAAATAGTAAACTAATTAAAATTAGTTACATCCCAAATACTATTCAGTAAGCTGATCAGAACAGGACTGCATATCGGTTTATTTACCACTAATAATTCCCCAGCCCAACCACAGAGGCAGAGAAAAGAGAGTTAGGGGAAAAAAAAGAAGAAACGTGCAGGGCTGGGGATTCCGCCCAGTGGTTTCACTGCCTGATTCGCAAGCGCAAGGACCCAAGTTCAATCCCCGGTACCAAAAGAAAAAAAAAAAAGAAGCAAGAGAGTTAGGAAAGTGTCTAAAATAAGCCATAGTTTAATAAAAACAACTTTTATTGGTTATGTATAATTTTAGCTATATTAATATATATTATAAACTTTAAGAATTAGCTATAAATGACTATATTTTACCAAGAATAATCTAAGTTTTGGCAGCATGTTCAATGGGAATTATTTAAGTCCTGCACATAGTGTATCTATTTTCAGATAATCAGAAAGTCATCACTGAATGTTTATATTAGCACATGATACAGTAGTTAACCCTGTATGCAGATTTCATTAAATACAAATGAGTCATATGTTCTCTTTTCCACCAGATATTCCCTTTATCACAGACATATCCCCCAAATTGTTCTACTTACACAGGGTACAAAATTTAACTTTTTATTCACCAGAGGTGTCTCAACTTTCACTGTGGAAAGCTCAGAGGGCAGAAGACAGCAGCAAAATGCTGTTCTGCACTTTGTATTCTTGCTTTTTTATACTTTTGTCTAAACCCCCAACTTACAATTAAAACTGAATCACTCCCACAGTATACTTATGTAGACGTTAAATCTGAGATGGAAAAGGTTGAATAGTTTGAGCACATTTTGGCCAATCCCAGAAATAAGTGCCGTCAGCAGCGAAGCCATCTGGTTTAGTGTTTTGAGGTGCAGAGCTGACGAAGATCATTCGAATTTCTCATCTCCTTCTTCCACATCTTTCAGACTGAGGACTTCCAGAGAACCTTTGCCTTTTGTTTCTTTTTTTATTAGCTCATCAATTTCTCTGAAGCAGCCCGGGTCGATGAGGCACACCTGAAACATTTAACACAGCTGTGGACTTGTGTCGGCCTTGAGCCACCCAACGTAGCAGAGCGAACTCGGCCTGGTGTCCTCCGGGCAGATGTGCTGCTTCCCTGTCTGCTCTTGTACTGCAGCCAGTGGAGGGCAGAGACTGGGCCCCAGCCGCTCTCCACCCTCAGTGTCCACACCGGCTCTGTGATAAGTCACCAACCTCCTGCCTCAAGCCTTTGCCCGCTTGGGGTGCTGTTTTTTGGTGCAGCGTTTGCCTAGTGGTCCTGAGACCCTGGGTTCAGTTCCCAGCACCACAAAGAAAACACAGTACCCCTTCCCTCCAAATACCAGGTTCCCCACTTGTAAAAAGAAGGGTTGGGACTGGAAGATTGTGGTCTTCGTCATTCTAAAAGTTAGCATTAGATTTTCTCATTCAATGAAATCACTTCCACATGTGAAACAGAAAAAGACTTTGAGGACCTATTTAGAAGGCACATCTAAAATTTTGAAAAGAAAACTTCAAATAGTGTCACATACATTGTTTCATGATACCCAACACTCCTCTATAGCTCACTATTTTTTTTTGCTTTTGTTTCAAAGGTAGGTCTTGCCATGTTGCAGGCTATCTTGCACTGGAGATCCTCCTGACTCAGCCTCTCAAACAGCTGGCATTACAGGTATGTGCCGTTGACACCTGGCTTTATAACCAGCTCATTAATGTGTTAATATGGATTCTTTAAAATGTTCTGTGGTAAACAAGTTTGACCAACTTTTAGTCTTTATTTCTATTGCTCCATAACAGAAGATCACTGTAACATTCATTCTGTCATCTAAAATGAACATGACCAACATAAGATTTTTTTATTTGGTTTGTGGTTAAATTATTGTTTACAAAAAATTTAAGTGTGCTTAAGTACAATGCAGTTCTTAGAAATTGTCAAGTTAACCTACTTCTAGGTGAGATATTTCTCGGGACAACTTACTGTCCACAACTTCTAAATGTTTGTTACACATTTATGACTCGAAAATAATCTGGGTAGCAGGAAGCAAAGAAATCAGAGTATTTTCATCCTACCATTTCCAACTGTTGACTGTAGTCTTCATTTTCTATAATCTTGATCATTGGCTTGAGCTTTTCTTTCAGCTTTTTCCCTTCGTTCACGGGAAGGATGAACCGAAGCCTCATGTGGGCGCGTTCTATCTTCATTTTCTCCTTTAACTGCTTTATTACTTCCAAAGCCTATCAGGACAAAATTGAGAACATGCGCAATTTCTTTACTGCTGCTGCCACACTATTTTATAAAGTGTTAAAGCAGCTACTTGTTTGAAAGCTTTAGTGTATGTTTGTGATACATACTAAATACATGCATCATGGGGAACTGGGTTCTTACATGTATCAAATCTTGATCCTTTTTCTACCCCGTCTCCTCTCCATCTCCACACAGACAAAGCAGCATCTATCTAATAGAATTAGGCAATGGTTTCATGGCTACAAGATGACCATAGGTACTCACTGAAAACAACCCAGGAAAATTGGATATCATTAAATTTAAAAATTCTGTGCTTCAAAAACACATTATCAAGAAAGTGATACCACCTAACAGAATAGGAAAAAATATTTGTAAACACATAAGGAGCTACTGCTCAGAATCTAGAAAGAACTCTTACAATTCAACAGTGAAAAGATAAATAATCAATTAAGAAATGGGGAAGGAATCTGGCCACACCTGTAATCCCAGCACTCAGGAGGCTGAGGCAGGAGGATTGCCATGAGTTCGAGGCCAGCCTGGGCTACACAGTTGAGTTTTAGGCCAGCCTGAACTACATGAGACCCTGCTAAAAAAAAAAAAAAAAAAAATAGAAAAAAGAAAAAAAAAAAAGACAATCTGAATAATTTCCTCCCAAGATGACCAATGAGCACATGAAAATATGCTCATATCACTAGTATTAGGGAAATGCAAATCAAAACCAGAAGATACCACCAAGATGGTTACAATAAAGAAGGTGGACAGTACAGAACAAGTACTGCACAGGACATAGGCCTTTGGCACTGATAGTAGGAAGGTAAATGGTGCAGCTGTTTTGGAACATAGTTTAGCAGTTCCTTAAAAGGTTAAGTATAGTTACCATAAGACCCAGTGTTATGGCTTGTATCAAGATGTCCCCCAAAGCCTCAAGTACTCATATGTGGGGTTTTTTCAGAGGTGGCTGGAGTGATGCTGAGATTAAGGGTGTGTGAGAACTAAATTGGTTTAGTATAGTTCTGGTTTGGATAGTGGAAGCCCTATCCTGGGTGTGGGTGGCACCAATCAGTAGGCTTGTAGCCTGGATGGAATACAAAGGGACACAGGGAAGGCTGCTGCTATTGCTTGCTGCTTCTGTCTACCCTGCCATGGACTGTTTCTCCTCTGCGATGCCCTTCTGCCATGCCACCCTGCCTTGGAGCCAGATGACTATGGACTGAAACCTCTACAAACTGTGAGCTGAAATAAACCTTTCCTCCTTTAACTTGTGGGTATAGGGTATTTTGTCTCAGCAGCAAGAAAAGTAACTAAACATCCATGTATAAAAGAATGAAAAGGGCTGAGGATGTAGCTCAGCAAGTGCAAGGTCCTGAGTTCAATGCCTGGTACCAAAAAAGAAAAAAAGAAATACGTCCATATAATCTCTTGTAATGAATTTGGGGGCAGCATTATTTGTAGTAACTGAAAAATGAAAACAAACCAATGTCCACCAACTGGTGAATGAATAAAAAATGTGGTACTGCCATACAATGGGGTATTATTTAGCCATTAAAAAAAATGAAGTAGCCAAGGCTTGGTGGTACATGCCTGTAATCCCAGCACTTGGGAGGCTGAGGAAGGATGATCACTAGCCTGGGCTCCATAGTGAGTTCAAGGGCAGACTGAACTACCTAGTGAGGCCTTGTCTCAAAAAACTTTTAAAAAAAGTACTGATCCATGCTGCAACACAGAGGGATCCTGAAAATGCCACATATCGCCTGATTCCATTTATGTGAAGTGTTCAGAGTAGACAAGTCTGTAGAGACAAGCAGTGGATCACTGCAAGGGCTGTGTGGGAGAGGTGGGAGAAGGAACAATTGGTGGGTTAGGGTTTCTTTGGAGGGAGTATGATGGAAATTTCCCAAATTATGTAGTAGGGAAGGTTCTGAAATGTGGGTTCTAAAACTTTGTGAATATACGAATGAATTGTACACTCTAACAGGGGCAACTTTTATGGTAAATTCATTAGTATAAACAAAAAAATCTAAAAAGAGGAGTTAAAATGACCCTCGAAAGGTCTTGCTTCCATGCAATCTGTTCTTTTGGCGTTGGAGACGTTCCGCGCTGCTCACCTGCTGCTTTGTGCTCTTGTTGGGTTTGACTGAGTAGTGGATGTCCTTCATGGCTCTCTCGATGAGGATGACAGTGTATGGTCTCTTTGTCTCTGGGTTCACACATTTGTCTGCCACGATGGTTGCAATGTCCCTAAACATCTGCTCCAGCTGTGTATGCCTTTCTTTATCTGACACCTGAACCTCTCCTTTAGTCAAAATCTGAAAAAACAAACCCAATAAACTCACGCAACATATTCCTTTACCACACATTATTTGTTAAATAACCGCAAGAATTAGCATGAGGAGAAAATTAACTTTCTTCCTCTCTAGTCACTGACAGACAGTGATTCGAGCACTGTATTATACTGTGCTTCAAACTCACTTATTGAGGATTGGATACAGGAAGGGGAGGAGCAATCTTAGCAAAGAAATTTGATTAAAAATTTCATTTGTCACTCATATACCACATAATAAAAATACGCAACTATGCAAAATGAGGTAATTTGTTAGAAAATGTTAAGTTTTGGAGGTGTTTTACAAAAACACACATTCTCTGTTATTAGAACTGATACTGTAGCTGGGTGTGGTGATGCATGTCTGGAATCCCAGCACATTGGGAGGCTGAGGCAGGAGGATAGACAAGTTCCAATCTAGCCTGGGCAATTCAGTGAGACCCTGTCTCCAAATACTGAAGTGCTTGGGATGTAAGCTCAGCTTGAAGGCCCTGGGTTCAATCTCCACTACCACCAAATCAAACCAAACCAAACCAACACAAAAAACAAAAAAACAACGAATGAGCCAAACCAAACCAGCTGACATTATGCACTTCACTTTGTTACTGTCCCACTCCCCCAAAAGGATACTTGATACAAATGAATGTTGTAGGTGGCAGCATTTACCTGCTTACAGATTTCAGTTTGGTCATCTGTACCAAACACACTGATGAGATCTTCTTTTTTTGCAACCTGACCTTTAGAAACATTTACAAACACCGAGTGGGTCTGGAGAACTTCATCGAGGTCTTTTTCCCTGAGGAGAGGGGGGCAGGAAACATAGGTGTACGTGAATACACTTGACTCCCGGATATGCGTTGACATCTAAGTTTAAGAGAGCAATGACAATGACAAGAGACAACAGATTCCGAAAAGACGCTTAGTGTGGAGGGAGCAGTTTCAAAACGCGGAGCCCCTTTGTGTTCCTATTTACTGGAGAAAATTACAAACGTCACTGGCTCCCCAGGAACCCGGGGTGGGTCAGGGCAGGCTGCGGCAGCAGAGACTCTACGCACTTCGGCGACAGACCCCGGGGCTCCTGGATCCCGACATCAGATGTACGACAACGAAGACAGTATTTGGAAGACTAGGATCGCATCTGTAACACCACTCGGGAAAAGGACCATGAGTGTAGGACTTCACGGCTGTAGCTTTCACCCAGTAGCCCAATCTGAACCAACTAAAGAAAAGAGCCCTTGGCTCAGGCACCAGGCTGGGGAAGGACAGCGACCTCTCCCGCCCGCAGCAGGGATAGGTTTCCCCTCCTCTGACAAGCCCTGAGCCTGGCCGTCATCTCGACTCGGCGACCGGGAGGCCGCGCGACGTGGTCACTCACACGCCACTCCGCCAGCCGACGACCTTGTTTTTGTAGCAGGCGATTTCGAAGCGCTTTCCGGCGCGCTTCATCCGTACCACGGCCACATTGGTGAGGCGGATCTGGTTGGTGGGGGTGAAGATCGACATGGCGGCTGCTCAAGGATCTCAGGTCCGGCAAGCCAGAGCAGCCCCGCGCGCACCTTGCTGGAACGACCGCACAGCGCGCGGAGCCTCTACTCTGCTGACCTCCGCCACAGTGCGGGGGGGCTGGCTTACTGAGCAGACGTCACAGGGCGCGGCAGTGAGCAACTACGCCTGCGCACTGTGGCTTTTTTTTTTTTTTTTTTTTTTTTTTTTTACAATTACGCCTGCGCATTATGGCTTTTTACAACTTCCCGCACCCCAAAATGGGAGGCGCTCTTTCATGACGTGTTTACTTTAGCTAATGAGCTCTGACAGGTTGGTTGCGGATGTTTAGTGGCCGGGTGGAAACACAGCACTATTGCTGCACAGTTCCGCAGACTTCAGGGGCCACACCCACTTTAACCTTGTAAGGGAAAAATTTAACATAAAGTAGAGAAAAAGGCGCAACGAACCCCATCACACCGCTTCAACAATTGGAAACACTTTGCCATTCTTAGTTTGTTTCCCCCTTTTTCTTTGGAGTACTTTAAATCACGTTATGTTTTTAGCCTTAAATACTTGAGCGTGTACCTTTAACAGAGATATCCAACGAGATTCACCATAATTCCTCAGTAACATGGAGTAGCATAGTATCATACTTTAATTTTTCTCCCCTAAATCATAGCTTTCTACAGTCTCTGCACACTGGGACTCTACTATTGCCCTCTTACACTCGTGTTCCTTCACTCTCCCCCGCAATGCCACTCATTTCTTGACGGGCCCACCCCTTCCCAATCTGAGCCAATAGGGGCCGCTAGAAGCACGCTCCCTATGGTCGCCAGGTGCTCTGGGAGGCACTTCTAGACCGCTGGGCGGTGCTTCCCTCTGAGCATGCCCCTTTCCTCTCTGAGCCAATCCCAGCAGGACTCCGTTCTGGCTTTTGAGCCTAGAGCTCTGGGCGTGCTTCCCCTGGGCCCGCCCCTTTCCTTTATGAGCCAATCAGAGTGGCTCTGGAAGAGCTTGTCATCCTCTCCTTGAGCTCTGGGTTTCCGGTTGGGCCCGTCTCCTTCCGCGCCGGCCAATCCGGGCGGGCCTGCAAGTGGCATGGCTTCCCCCGGCGCTGAAAGCTCAGAACACAACTGATGCTGAGCGGTAACTGCTAGGCTTCCGTTCCTCAGGCCGGCCACCAGCCTTCGTAGGTTCGAGGCCCGGGTTTCCCTCCGGCCTGCGGGACCCGGCCTTTGAGGAGAATGGGTAAGGGACCCTGGCTGGCGGGAGCGGAGGCGCCCTTGCCCTTCCTCCCCTCAGAGGTCGCGCGGTGTTCAGCTCGGGACGGTCGCGCCGGGGCGAGGGGAGCCGCGCTCTGCGTTTGCCTTTTGAGGCCAGGGGTGCGCTTGGAGAGAAACTGAGCTTCTCACCCCAAATAAAAGGCAGAGAGAACAACCCTTCCCCTCCCATGTGCTTGGGGCTTTCGGTTCCTTCTTGCAGCGCCTGCCGTCGCTAGGTTTCAGGCTTCGCCTTTTGAAGTCGCCTCCAGCTTCAGTATTTGCGGCCAGGACCTGGCGCGCCTTCTTTCAGAGTAGGGGTCGAGGCCAGTTTTAGAGAGCCCTTAACTAGCAGCCGAAGGTACTTACAAATGCGGTAGCGTCGGGCACAGGTGATAGCACTCCTGTAATCCCAACACTCTGGGAGGCTGAGGCAGGAGCATCGCAAGTTCGAGCCCAGGCTGGGCAACTTAGCGACTTAGCTCAAAGTAGAAAGTTTTTTTTAAAAAAATTATTTTATTGGTACATTTTAGGTATACAGTATAATGACATTCATCATTGGAAATTTGCACCTTTACATAATCTCTCTTGGTTCTTATTTTTCACCCTCCCCCCTGCCCTCCCTTCAATCCCCCCATCCCTCCCTATCTATAAAGACTTTGTTTCCATTTTTTCATTTTCTCATATTAATTCCTTTCCCTTCTTTCCTTTCCTCTACCCCTCCCACTTCGCCTTCCCCTTTGCCCCATTTCTTCCTATTTCATATTATCTATTATACCCATTAGTCCTTATTTACACTTTCAGTTTCTCACACTAGAGAAACTATTCAGTATTTACACGTGTGTCCTATTTCACTTAAGCGTATCTCTTCCATGTGCATCCATTTAGCTATAAATGTCTCTAATTTCTCATTTTTTATGGCTGGGTAGTACTCCATTTTATAAAAAAGCCGCATTTTCTTTATCCAGTCTCCAATTGATGGGCACTTGGGCTGCATGGGTGCACATATATCATTGTGGTATGGTTCTTTCTTTCTTTTTTTTTGGTACTGGGGATTTGACTCAGGACCTTGCACTTGCAAGGCAGGTGATGGAACCACTGAGCTAAATCCCTGGCCCCGTATGATTCTTTTAATTCTTTGGGGAAGATACCCAGTAGGGGAATAGCTGGGTCAAATGGGGCTTCCAGTCCTAGTTCTTTGAGGTATCTCCATACTGATTTCCACAATGGTTGCACCAGTCTACACTTCCACCAGCAGTGGAGCAGTGTTCCTCTTTCCCCACAGCCCCGCCAGCATTTGTTACTGGTTGATTTCATGATAGCAGCCATTCTTTCTGGAGTGAGGTGGAATCTCAGCGTTGTTTTCATTTGCATCTCTCGAATGACCAGTGATGTTGAACATTTTTTCATATGTTTGTTTGCCATTTCTTTGAAGTAGAAAGTTTTAAAAACTGCAATTTGGATCTGCCAAAAGTGGGTTGGAAATATTTGGGAAAACAAATGCCTCTAGCTCAAGATGCACAGAGTTTTTTTTGTCCTTATTCCCAACACAATACAGTATGACAACTGTTGATATAATAGTTACATTGTATTAGATAAGTAATGTAGAGATTATTTCAACATATACGGGAGGACGTGCGTAGGTTATATGGAGATATTACACTATTCTATATAAGGGTCTTGAGCATTTGTCAGTTTGGGTATTTTCGAGGTCCTGGAATCAATCCCCCTCGGATGACAAGTATTATAGTTTGCAATAGGAAAAGGGGAAGAACTTTTACTACTGTTTTAAGCTTTACCTAGGGAGTAAGCATAACAACAAAATCAACTTATAATTATCCATTAAGTGGTTTTATTGGAGTATTAAAATTAGATTTCTTAGCTGGATTGTTGATTATGAAGGCTGGTTTTGTTTTTGGAATTCTTTTTTTTTTTTTGGTACAGGGGACTGAACTCCGGACCTTGTATTTGTGAGGCAGGCAGCAGAACCAATGAGCTAAATCCCCGGCCTCTGTTTTTGGAATTCTTAAAACAAGGATAGAAACCTTTGAATATGTGACTTTAAACAAAATGACCTGTATGTATCATTTTAAATTTAGATCCTTCCTTGGATGTGTGGGACCTCTCCTCACCTTTATTATCATTATGGATAAACAGGTTTTACATTTACTTGGGCTTTGCTTTTGGCCTTAGCCTTTGGATTTGTTTCCAAATTGTCATCAAGAAGCAGGTAAGTGGTATGGTTTTTCTTTTTTTTCTTTTTAAAGAGAGAATAGATAGCAAAGTTCATGAAGAATTTAGAGTGCAGATTTTCTAATGCTTTCAGACAAATACAGAAAAGAGGAACTTTAAATCACTTATGTTTGATCTCTAGATTTTTTTTTTAATGGTTAAAAATTTCTCAGTTTTTAGAGAATAAGTTATAATGGACTAAGTTGGATACAGGATGCTTTTTTTGTAATGAGAAATTAACTTTTTATAAGAAAAACAAGCAGTTTTCACTTTTAAGAGGTAGGCGTTCTCTCCACTACTTAGGAGTCAGAAGTAATTTTCTACTGCTACTCCACTGGGAGATGTTACAGATGAAAGTTGTACATTTTTGGTTCTCTGTACCCTCAGGTACTGCAGGATCTGCCGAATGTGGGTTGGAAATATTTGGGAAAATAAGTGTCTCTAGCTCAAGATGTACAGACCTTTTTCTTGTCCTTATTCCCAACACAATACAGTATGACAACTGTTGATATGATAGTTACATTGTATTAGATATTATAAGTAATGTAGAGATTATTTCAACATATATGGGAGGACGTGCATAGGTTATATGGAGATATTACACTATTCTATATAAGGGTCTTGAGCATTTGTCAATTTGGGTATTTTCGAGGTCATGGAATCAATCTCCCTCCGATGACAAGTATTATAGTTTGGATCTTAAATTTCCCCAGAAAGGGCAGTAACCAAAGGTACAGTCACCAGCCTTGTGCTCTGGGAGGCAGTAGAACTTCTAGGGAGTGGGCCTCGTGGGCCGAAGCGGGGTCACTGGGGGTATGCCCTTAAGGGGATGTGGGTGCACCAGCCCCTTCTTGCTGGTTTTTCTTCCGGGTCACCATGCAGTGAGCAGCTTTGCTCCCTGCTGTGTTGTGCTGGCTCACACAGGCTCCATATCCTGGGCCAACCAGCCATGGACTGAAACCTCCAAAACAGAGCCCAGATAAATTTTTAAAATACATTGATTGTCCTGGTTATTTTGTGACAGGGATAGAAAGCTGGCCAACACCAAGTGAAGACTTTGTAGTTTTACCTCAGAGAGAATGTTGATCCAAAAGATAGGTCCTGCTTTTAAAGCACCTAATTATCCCAAGAGGTTCATATTTGAGAACAACCAGAAAGATTAAGAGAATTATAAGTGGGTGGATCAGTGTGTGTGGTCATTTCATCCCTGCTGAAGTGGGGAAAAGATTGAGAGCTCATGGATTTTTGTGCACTTGTTTATTTTTAAGACCAAGAACTCACAGGAGAAGTCTATTCCAGAAGCAACTCAAGATTTGATGACTAATGGTTATATCTCCCTTCAAAAGAAGGAGATCTTTGTGTCTGGAGTGAAGATTTTCTATGGTTCTCAGACTGGTACAGCAAAAGTAAGAACTTTTTAAGATGCTTTTTCTTTGGTTTCTTGACATTTGAAGAACACTCCTAGAAAGTGTCTTTTACAAATTAAACGCAAAGGGGGTGAATCCAACAAAAAGAAAAAGTCATGACAAGGCTTTTAAAACTTTTAACTTCAGGCCGGGGATTTAGCTCAGTGGTTTCGCCGCCTGCTGCGCAAGCGCAAGGAGCCGAGCTAGATCCCCTGTGCCAAAAAAAAAAAAAAAAAAATTAAAAAATTAAAAAATACTTTTAACTTCATCTGCCTAATGAGTATATAATTCAATTTTGTTATTGTTCATTATTAGTATTTTTCTGATTCTAGTGTTGCACACCTTTCCCTTGTGCTGTACTGGCTGTTCTTGTGTCTGCTTTTTAATTGGGTTGTCTGTTAATGAGCTGTAAGAGTTCTATATATATTCTGGTCATAGATTATATGCATTGTAAATATGGTCTGTTTAAGGACTACTTTTCTTTTTTTTTTTTTTTTTTTTTTTTGGTACCGGGAATCAAACTCGGGTCCTTGAGCTTGCGCAGCAGGCAGCGAAACCACTGAGCTAAATCCCCGGCCCAAGGACTACTTTTCATTTTAATGATGTCATTTAAAGTTCTAAATTTTGATGGAATCTCATTTATCAATTTTTTTCTTTTATACATCATGTTTTTTGAATCCTAGGAAGTTCTTGCCTACCCAAATTCATAAACATTTTCCCTTGTAATTTCTTCTTAAAGTTTTATACTTTTAGGCTTTCATATTTAGGTTCATAGATCCTTTCAAGTTATTTTTATGTATGGAAATAAAGGGTTGAGGTTAATTTTTTATATACGGATACCAGGTGTTCTAGTGCCATTTGCTGAAAACACTATTTCTCGGCTCTTGAATTGAGTTTATATTCTATAAAATGTTAATATTAAATAATCTTTCATAACTCAGTGGACCATATATGTGTGGTTCTATTTCTAGATTCTCTGTTTTATTCCAGTGATCTATATGTCTTTCCTTACACCAACACTGCCTTGATTACTGTAGCTTTAGAGGAAGTCTTAAAATTAGGTACTAAATGTCTTCCAACACTTTTTTTTTTTTTTTTTACTTTTCTAGGTCCTCTGTACTCCTACATAACTTTTAAATTTCAATATCCAATTCTTCATTTATAGCAAGTATACATAGACCTGGATTTTTATATATACCTTGTGTTTTCTAATCCTGTTAAATTCAAATATAAGTTCTAGGGGCTTCTAGAGATTTCTTAGTATTTCTCTGTAGATGATCATTTCATGTACATATAAAGATTTTGCTTTTACCTTGCCAATCCTATCCTAATTGTGTCATTTTATTGCCAGACTATTTTGGTTTGGGCCTATGTTTCAAAGTTTAATGGACAGATGAAGAATAAGCATATCTGCCCTTGTTTCCCACCTTAAGGAAAAAGCATTGTGTCTTCTCCATTCATATAAGGTGTTTTTGCTGGAAGTATGGAGTACATGTCTTTGATCTGTTGAGAAGGTTTTGTTCTATTTCTAGTCTCCTGATAGCTTTTATCATGAACAGCTGTGGAATTTAGTCTGCTACTTTTTCTCCAACTAGTGACGGGGTCATATGGCTTTTTCCTTTCCTCTGTTAAAGTGATGACTTTTGGGGGTGGTTCCTCCAATGCTGAACCAACGCTGCCATCCCAATAATAAAACCACTTTCTACATACTGGCAGATCTGACTTCTAATAGTTTGTTTTGTTAAACAAATTTCTATCTATGTTCATACGTTTTTCTTCTATTATCTTTATTTAGTTTTAGGATTAGCACAATGTTGAGTTTCTAAAATGAGGGGAGAAGTGTTCCTTTTTTCTGCTTTAATTGTTTGATATAATTTATCAGTTAAAATGTTTATGAGCCTGCTGTTGTCATATAGGTAGGTTTTCAAGCTAGGAATATACTTTCTTTAATAGGTGCTATTCAAATTTTATATTTCCTCCAGAGTTAGTTTCATTAATTTGTCTTCCAAGGTACTTCTTAGAAGTTGTCAAATTTATTTCAAAACAGATTTTTTTTTTTTTTTTTTTTGGTACCGGGGATCGAACTCAGGTCCTTGCGCTTGCGCAGCAGGCGGCGAAACCACTGAGCTAAATCCCCGGCCAAAACAGATTTTTGAAATATGCTTTCTATATCCTTTTAAATTCTATAAAATCTATGGTGATGTCTCCTAGATCTTGATATTGTAATTTTAAAAATGTATAATTGATATTGTGTAATAGGAAGAAAAGGTCTAAAGGAGTAGGGGAAGTGGGAAGGGTAGGGGAAAGGAAAGAAGGGGAAAGAAAATATATGAGAAAAGAAAAAAAAGAAAACAAAGTCTTTGCAAATAGGGAGGGTGGCGGGGGTGAAGGGAGGGCAGGGGAATAGGGAAAAAAATAAGAACCAAGATACATCACGTAAAGGTACAAGATCCCAATGATGAATGTAACTGTATTGTACACCTAAAATGTACCAATAAATTTAATGGGGGAAAAAGGAAAAAAAAGAAAGTGTCTTTTAGCAGTGAACTGACTTGTACTTCTAATTTTCTTTGATCTGTCTCCTTTTTTTCCATCGTACACTTTTCCTTCCTGGCTCTGCGTAGGGCTTTCTTGTCTCGTGCTGAAGTGCAGCTGGCTGGTGGCGTCTGGTGGTCCCTGTCATGGAGGGTCTTTGTTCTGAAGCTTCTGTCTTAGCAGAGCAGAGAGGGTTCCAAGTCCATTCCTGATGCCTGTGGGGGAAGAGTCACGGCCAGTATGGGCTGTTACTTTCACAAACTGTTTTAATTTTTAATAGTGGTAAAGATACATCAAAGTAGATAAATATGCAGGTGTCTAGCTGAAAGCCGCCTCCCATTCTTTAATTGTATTTAGAGCCACTTGTTTTTTTGTTATGAAGATCACAGCTATTTAGTGCTTTCTAGGAAAAGATTCTAAGACAGGCTAGCCTGAAAATGAATTATTAGAAAAAAAAAAATCAAGTTAATTTTGTACACTACAAAAGAGGACTCTGCTGCCCTCTTGTGGATGTTGTGGGGAACAATACTTCTTATGTCACCAGGTCTAGAGTTTAGGTAGGTACTCTACTCACGTTATAGTTAAAGGTTATTTATTAAGTTCAGCCTTAAGCAATAGAGGTGGAAAACCTGAACACAGGCGAAAAGGTACCTGAGCAACCCAAAGTCCGCTTTATGTTACTCATATAAGCCTTTATTTAGATCTCTGTGTGTGTTTTTTAAACATCAAAAAACAGTGGTAGCAACTCCAGGTGCAGAGAATCTGCGTTATCCCTTTCTAGTTTTCATTCCTTCTAGGGTTATTTCTTTAAAACCTACTCATGTTGTGTATCTAGATTTATCAGTGATGAAAAAGATTTTGAATTCTTCTTACTAGTTACATAACACGATCTCAGTGGTTTAATATTACTGTCTGCATCACAATTGGTACAGGTTGGAGAGATGGCGTCCCTTTTTTTGGTACCGGGGATTGAACTCGGGACCTTGTGCTATGTCCCTGGACCTGGCTTCCTTTTTAACACTGTATCCTGTGAACATTCTAACGGGTCAGGGTCACATCTGATTAATTCCCCTTTAGCTTTGTGTGGAAGACTATCGAAAACTTGCGCCCTACAACTTTGAAGGTATTTTCCTGTTGTCTCCTAGCAGGTAGTGTTGCCGATGAGATGAATTCACATTTTTCTCTGTAGATGACTACTTGATTTCTTTTGCTTTTGGGATCATTTCTTTGTCCTTAATGTTTGAAAATGTTGTGAGGTGACAGGGTTGGACCTTTTCTCAGCCATTCTTGTGAGCACTTGGAGTCTTTGTTGTAAAGATTTCTGTGCATTAATCCTGCTACATTTCTAGGATAGATTTCTTCTCCTTTTTCTTTCTTCCTGGAACTCTTGTTAGTTGGATGTTAGACCTTTTCTTCTATGTGTCAGATCTTTCCTTTCATAGTTCTTTTAACTTTTTCTTTCTTTTAACTCTTTCTTTTTTAACTTTTAACTTTTCTTTCTGTCCAGATCTTTTTCTTTTTGAAACTGGTGCTCACTGTGTTGCCCAGGTTGACCGTAAACTTGTGATCCTCCTGCCGCAGCCTCTCAAGTAGCTAGATAGGCACGCACCAGCACACCCCTGACTCTCCAACCTTATTTTGAAATTATTTTGTTTTTCAACTTTTATAGTAGTATCTTGTTCATAATTTAAGAATGTATCTGTTTGAATTCCTTTTTCTGATTCTGATTTATTTGTGTTCTCAGTTTTCTTGCTGTTGGCCTTTCCCCTGCTGCCTGGTCTTACCATGTTCTTCGTGATCTTTGGTTTTGTTTGTAGGACAGAATGATGGGATAGGCTGTATAGAGTTTCTCTTGTTGTGTGAACAGACTAGTAGATTCTCTTGGGATTCTCTGGGCAGAGAGGGTCACGGCACAAGCCACTTGTTGGCTCTGTGACTCCTCTAGCCACCATCCTGTTTTCTACTTGTTGATAGTGAAACTTGCAGAGTTCTGTGTGGGCTCGATGTCTCTGATTTCTCTCTTGTTTATCGTGAGCCCCTGCAGTAGGCTTGTGTGCTCATCCCTGCACTGGGCACTTCCATGTTGCTAATTCTCAGTCTTTGTCTTCCTTGACCTGGTAGCTACATGATCCTCCTTTATTCTTCAGATACTCCCTTCAGTTCACTCTTAGTACATTGTCCTCCTGGTTCTTTTCTTGGTCTGTCTTCATATCATTTGCCGGCGTCCTCTCATCCAGTTGACCTTTACAGATTGGCAAGTCTCAGGGCGCAGTCCTGTGGCTGTCTTTCCTCAGCTGCGCTCACTTTCCAGTGCCCTGCAGGATCTTCTGATCCACCTTTACATTGCACTTATGAGGCTGGTCATGGGTTAGCAGACTTTCTGTAAAGGTTCTGTAAGCTGGATGATCATTATAGCAGTTGTTATTTAGGTTGCGAGCCATGTGCTCTTGGTTGTGACCCCTCAGCTCTGTGATGTGTGGAAGCAGCCACAGATATGAGGAAAATGAGCTGGCCTGACTGGATCCCTGTCCACTGCACACAGGACAGAGGGCTGCGTTGGTCCTGCAGGCCCTTGTTTGCTGGCTTCTTTATTTGATGCTGACCTGCAGATTTATGTTTCAGATTAGCACTGATCTCTTGTTCCACTTGCCTGTCTTAGATCTTTGTGTGGATGTCTAGGAAGCATCTGAAAATCAGCATCCTCAGGGTTTCCAGTTTTTGTCCAAACCTGTTCTACTTTAATCCTTACCATTTCTTTAAATGACAGCCTCATCTTTCCACTTGCTTAGTCCAAAAAACCTTTGGCTGCTTTTTCTTACAGCCTATGTCCAGTCTGTCAGCAAATCCCCTTTGTTCTGCTTTTTGAATGAATCTGGGTTTGAATTACCTCTCCCCTTCTTCACCTTTGCTCTCCGAACCATCATCCTATTCTTTCTGGGTGACAACAGCTGACCCCTCTGCCTGGGCCACCTCACAGGCCGCTCCCTCACTACTTCCAGTCTGGCTCAGGCCTTAGCTTTATCTTTGAGGCCTGTCACGGCTCTCCCATCCCAATGCCTGCAGCAGGAGTTACCGGAGGACTTCATGGGCTTGAGGCTCTGTCCCTGAGACTGACTTCACACGCCACTCGCAAAGGCCCATCAGAACCTTGGGGTTTCCCACACCTTCCCAGCTTCAAGAACTCAGTAGGACCAGTCATAAAATTCAGGGAACTGCTTGAGTTACGTCGACTATCAAGCGTTCTCTTAGAAACACCCTGGCTCAGGAGCAGGCAGCTGGAAGAGGGGCACAGGGTGAGGTGTGGAGTAGCAGGGTGGGCAGAGCTGGCTTGCTCTCTGCCCCGGGTGTGTCCCCCTCTGCAAGCCCCGCTGTGAGTGACCAGAGATGGGAGGGGCTGCAGTTACTTCCAGTTGTGTGTGCCATTCCTGGCTTTGGCAGATGATAGTTTTAGTTAGTAGTTCAGGCACCTAGGGTGTAGGAACCAGCCTGTGAGCTCGAACCTGACCAAGGGCTGACGAGGATGAAAAATAAAGTCACAGAAACAGGTTAAAATCCAGGGGGCCAGGGGCTCATGTCTCCCTTCGACATAGAGCCTCAAGTGACTGGCGCCCCTTGGCTTTATTCACTCAGATTTGGCACGAGCAATTAGAGTTCCACAGGGTTCATCTGTCTCCCTCCCCTCACAGTAGTTCTCTGGGTGAACAACTGGAGAGTCTACTTTTCAGGTGCTTTTACTTCTCCCTGCAGCTAGTGGGCACGCTTGGTGCCCTCTTTTCGGTGCTCACAGATGAAGGCAGTTAGGCCTCATCCTCCGCATCTGATCTCCACACAAATGAAACAGAGGAAGGTGTTTTCTTGGGGTACTTAAATCTCTCCAGAAGTTTTCGCTTTCTCCAAACATTTAGCTTTCTCCAACAAAGAGCTGGCAGAATTTTTGCCTGGGGAGCCTGGGGAAAGTTGCCTAGGCCCTGAGACGTTGTGTGCATTTGTTTCCAGCGCACATTGGAACCAGTTGGCTCTGGTCTGCCCCTCTCCCTCCCACCTCGTAGTGGCTGCTGCCCCTCCAGAGGCCTCTGGCCTTCCGTCAGCCTGAACTTCCCGAGCGCTTTCTCCTGTCCCCTCACTCTCACATCCCTATCTGGGCTTCTGTATATTTATTGTGTGGGCCAGAGCAGCTGGATGCCAAAAGCCAGCATACACTGTCACAGAGTGAGGAGGACAAGGGGACGTAAACGCTCAGTCCCTCTCCTGGCTCGAGTGAGAGCATAGGTGTTCATGATGGGAAAGACCTGTCACGAGACAAGTTTTTCATGAGGAATGCTGCATTTTCTTGCCAACACAGGTAATTGAGGGCTTTTTGGTTTTTTGAAGACTTCACTTGATTTTTTTATCTTTCTAGGGATTTGCAGCAATTCTTGCCAAAGCAGTTACCTCCCTCGATCTGCCGGTGGAAGTTATTAATCTGAAAGAGTATGATCCAGATGATCGTCTGACAGAAGAGGTTGGTGATTGTCCTACTGTTTTGTATAATTAAGGCTGAAATTTAATCAACCTTCTGACTTCTAGCATAAATAGAATATTCAGAATAAATTTAATTTCTTGCTAAGGGATCTCAGAGGATTGAACTGCAGGAGGAATGAGAAGTGTTGAATGAGTGGCATGTCTGTCACCCTGGGTGTGGGGCCTGGGCCCGTTCGTGGAGCATTAGATTTTCCTGGGGTACATTAGCGTGGGGAGTGGTGAAGTCCCCTGTGGCCCCGTCTCGGAGTCTCACTGGGGAGGGAGGTTGTTATTGGTCATGTGTGCCCTGCATGAGGACGGTACACAGGCAGACCAAGAAGTCCAGAGCACAGAGTTCGAGGGATAGGGGTCTCTTAGTTGTGTGACCTCAGCCTATGGCTTAGTTTTGTGAGGATTTAACTTTTTCACTTGGAAAGTTCACTCCCTCCCATCCACTTAGGCCCAGTGAGCAAGTTTTGCCTTTCAGCAGTGCTCCTCATAGTGTGGTCCCTAACCCAGCAGTAGCAGCATCTCCTGACACCTTGTTAGAAATGCAGATTCTCAGGTCCCAGCCTAGCCCTGCTTAATTCCTGTTCCAGTTCTGGAGAGTGACCCCAGGGCCTTTACACTGAGCTACATCCCCAGCCCTTTTTAAATTTTGAGTCAGGGTCTCACTAAATTGCCCAGGCTGAGTGTGAACTTGTGATCCTCCTGCCTCAGCCTTCCAGGGTGCTGGGATTACAAGTGTGTGCCACCATTCCTGACTATGGGACTTATTTTTTTTTGGTGCTGGGGATAGAACTCGGGACCTTGTGCTTTCGAGGCAGGTACTGGAACCACTGAGCTAAATCCCTGGCCCTGGGGCTTGTTTTTAACAAATGCTCCATGTGATTCTGATGTAGATGTCGGAGAAACAGTTACTTGAGGGTCCACACATTTTTCTAAAAGGGGTAGGCAATGAATATCTTTAGTTTTCTGGGCTCTTCAGCTACCATCAAGTCACAAAATAGCTATAGACAAAAGCAAGTGAGTGTGGCTGCATTCCAGTGAATCTTTGCTTTAATAACAATCAGAAAAATCCATCCTTGGGGGCACGAGTCCTAGCTACTAAACAGGTTAAAGTGGACCAGGGCACAGTGGCACACACCTGTCATCCCAGCACTCTGAGAGGCTGAGGCAGGAGGATCGAAAGTTTGAGCCCAGCCTGGGCAACTTAGTGACTCGCTGAGACCCTGTCTCAGGATAAAGAGAAAGGCCTGGGGATGCAGCTCAGGGCCAAGGCCCTAGGTTAAACCCTCAGTACTTACCCACCCTCAGATGCTAAGGTTGGGAGCTTCGCTTGAGCCCAGGATCCCAGCCAGAGCAACATGAACAGCATAGACTCAGTCTCAAAAACAAGCCAGCAAGCAAAAAACAAAACAATAAGTCACAAAACAGATTTGTCCATGAATTATAGTCTGCCTGTTGTTTAGCAGTCCTGCAGTGTGTAGCTGCAGTTCTGTCCATTTCTTTCTTCCTCCAAGATAACATTGGTATACAGATGAGTGTGCTTAAATGTGCTATAAATAATGTGTGTATGTATATGTATATATATAAATAATTTTGTTGTTTTTGCAGCACTGGGGATTGAACCCAGAGTTTTTACCCTGAGCTACATCCCCAGTCTTTTAAAAAAAATTTTTTTTGGTACCAGGGATCGAACTCAGGTCCTTGCGCTTGCACAGCAGGTGGCGAAAGAACTGAGTTAAATCCCCGGTCCTTTTTTTAAAATTTTGAGACAAGGTCTCACTAAGTTTTTCAGGCTGGGCTCAAACTGAGATCCTCTTGCTTCAGCCTCCCAGAGTGCTGGGATTACAGATGTGTACTACTATCCCCAGCTTTGTAAATACAGTGGTACCTCGGTTCACGAACTCAGTTCTTTCCGTGATTCTGATCACAAACTGAGTTGGATAAGAACCAAATAAAAGTCAATGGGTACATTCAATGTTGACTGTATGGGGAAATCTGATTTGGTTCTTGTCCACTTCGGTTTGGCACCAGAAGTGTGGAGGGTATTGAGTCTATGAACTGAGATACCACTGTAATTTATGGAAATTAACTAGCCAAGGTGGGTACTTAATTATAAGTAAGAGTACAACCCACTTCATGACTTGGAACTGTGGAAATACACTCGGACTAGCAGGACTGAGGATGTTGTTACTTTGCATTGAGTGTTAATTCTCTTTACATTTAAACCTTTTTCTGTTTTTCTTTGGGTGCCGAAACTGAGGGCTAAGCATGTGCTCTACCACTGAGCTTTGCCCCAGCCCCTTATATTTAAAAGTTTTATCGCATTACTTTTCCAAGTCATTTTTCAGGAGCCTTTCTGCATTTTCCCCGATTCTTTGGGATCTTTGTTTTTTCTATGACCAAATGGGGACGATAGGAATTTGTATTCTACAAAGTGGAGTGGAGTCTGTGAAGAAGGCCCCCGGGAGACACCTGGGCAGGAGGAAGGGTGCATTTCTTCCTCATGCAAGGCCGGCTTGCAGTGTTTCCTTCCCTGTGAGAATGAGTCACGTAGTGAAAGTGCGCTGTGTCCTCAGATTAAAAGCCTTTGCCTCATCACAGTAGGTCGTGTCTTGAGTGTGCTCGGTAATCTGCACATGGAATAGCCTTGTGAAGTGGTCACTGTCTCGGTTAGGTCACCAGTCAGAATGTCTGTGCCTTCCTGGTGGCCACGTACACCGACGGGTGCCCGACCGAGAGTGCGGAGTGGTTCTGCAGGTGGCTGGAGGACGCGGCTAGGGACTTCCGGTTTGGCAAAACCTACCTGAAGGGTATGAGATACGCGGTGTTTGGCCTGGGAAACTCTGCCTATCCAAGCCACTTCAACAAGGTTAGTGTGTGTTAAATGACAGGGACAAATTCTACTTTAATCAAAAAACAAAAAGTACAAACATGTATGTGTATTTGAATCTACAAACTTTGTTAATTAATAACAAATTTCTTGGCTTACTTTTTCTTTTTTTCCCCTTAAGTTCTTTTATTGGTACATTTTAGGTAAACAATACGTTTACATTTATCATTGGGTGTTTGTACCTGAACATGATGTATCTTGGTTCTTATTTTTCCCCCATTACCTGTGCGCCCTTCACCCCCTCCACCCTTCCCTATTTACATAGACTTTGTTTCCATTTTTTTTTTTCTTTTCTCATAATTTTTCCTTTCCCTTCTTTCTTTTCCCCCTCTCCTCCCACCACCTCTATCCCTTTGGACCTTTTCCTATTTCAAAGTATCAATTATTCATTTTAATCATTTTCATCCTTATTTACACTTTCAGTTTCTCACACCAGAGAAACTATTCGGTATTTACATGTGTGTCCTATTTATTTCACTTATGACTGTGGCCTCGGTATGCATCCATTTAGCTATAAATGACTCTAGTTTCTTGTTCTTTATGGCTGAGTAGTACTCCATTTTATAAAAAACCACATCTTCTTTATCCAGTCTCCAGTTGATGGGCACTTGGGCTGTTTCCAAGCTTTAGCTATTACAAACTGTGCCGCTATAAACATGGGTGCACATATATCGCTGTGGTATGATTCTTTTAATTCTTTTGGGAAGATACCCAGCAGGGGAATAGCTGGGTCAAATGGGACCTTTAGTCCTAGTTCTTTGAGGTATCTCCATACTGACTTCCACAGTGGTTGCACCAGTCTGCACTCCCACCAACAATGGAGGATGGTTCCTTTCTCCCCACACCCCCTTGGCTTACTTTTTTTTCCCCCCACTGTTCTGGGGATTGAGTTACATTCCTGTCCCTTTTAAAATTTTTTATTTTAAAATAAATGCTCCATAAGTTGCCAGGTAGCCCAGACTGGGTTCATACTTGCCATCTTCCTGCCTCAGCCTCCCAGAGTGCTGGAATTAACGGATTTGTACCCCTGTGCCTGGCTCCTGTGTTACTCTTTATAGCTGCCACCTGCTGCAGGTACCCAAGCTTGAGGCAGAGTGGGCTTTCAGTATATTTCTGTTGAATACAGTGAACACGAGTGTGCTCCTTACTGTCCAGTGTCTTAGTGGGACACTCTCCGTGCCAAGTCCAGCCTCCTGCCCCCAGGCAGAACCTTCTAGATGGAAGGTCACCGAGTCTTTGGGCTTTGTCAACTGCCTGTTGTTTTGTAAAATAAACTTTACTGCCCAAACTCCTTTTTGTTTTCTCTTCTTTTTTTGTGGTGCTGGGGATTGAACCCAGGGCCTTCACACTGAGCTTCACCCTAGCCCTTCGTTTTTTATTTTTTTATTTTGAGACAGGGTCTTGCTGAGTTGCTAGGTAGCTCAGGCTGAGCTCAAACTTGCAATCCTCCTGTGTCAGCCTCCCAGAGTGCTGGGAATAGAAACCTGTGTCACCATGCCTGCCCTGAGCTAAGTCTTAATACAGGTGAACTCATTTTCTTTAAATCATTTACTTTTAAAGGAGAATAGTAGAAAAACATTTATTGCCCTTTATGTGATAAAACATTAAGATTTGTTTTCATGCATCATTTTTCTAAATGAAATGACTTGGTTCCTTTTCCTTTGTATCCTGTCCTCTGTACTTTAAAAAGTAAAACAATGGAACCTCCTGTTTTTTTCATGGTTCTAAAAGGTCGTCAGAAGTTTGGTGTGTGCCCAGCTCCCTGGAGAGGGGCCTGCCGGGCTTGCCTGTCTTGGGTGGGGTGTGAGAGATGACAGGCAGCTTTCTTTAACCTGATTTTATGTGATTTTCATATCACAGTCTAGATTTCCCCTCATATTTTTAAAGAAATTAGATTAAGAATGAGAAAGTTAGGATTTATGAGTATTTTCTGTAAGGCCCTGCCCCTCAGGAAGCCTGCTAAGCTTTTGCATTCTGAGTCCTATTCCTGTTGGACCCTGTCCCTCATCTTTATTGCCACCTCACAATGAAATAAATTCTTGAGTTTATGGAAATGTATGTCTGGCCAGACTGATTGCATTTGTACTTTAGTAGTAAATGGGGTTTAGTTCCATAGGTTTTGTTACATTTTTGGAACCATTTTATTTTGTTAATGAGTATTTTGTTCTGACCATGATTTAGAGTGGTTGATTTCAAATTCTGTTTTGGCTATTAACCCTTTATCTGCTTAACAAGTCTATTTGTCCCTTTGCTAAACATAGAAATCTGCAGAAAGAACGTGGAAAACGCAGCCCTTTGGCTTGTGGCTGGAGCTGGAGAGCTCAGATCGCTTTCCTGCTGAGCCCTTCCCAGGACCTCGGCTGTCTCTGCTGCCCTGGGCCCTAGAGACCCTTTGGGCTGGTGCAGAGCAGTCTGCAGCCCGATTTCGGGGATTGTGACTGGGCTCACCTGCCTCTCTCCCGCAGGTTGGCAAAAGTGTGGATAAGTGGCTCTGGATGCTCGGAGCGAATCGTGTGCTGGCTCGAGGGGAGGGTGACTGCGATGTGGTCAGAAGCAAGCATGGCAGCATTGAAGCCGACTTCATGGCCTGGAAGGCCAGGTTCATCTCTCGGCTGCAGATGCTGCGGAAAGGAGAGAACAAATCCTGTGGCGGCCGCTGCAAGAAAGGCAAGTGCGAACCCAAGCCTCGAGGCTCGGAGGAGGCGGAGCCAGGGTCGCACCCTCCACCTGGATCGCATCCCAGAGACGCCAAGGTGTGTAGCCTGCGCCAAGGTGTGTAGCCTGCACATTCACTTCTCACCACTTTCCTCCTGGGTGTGGACAGAGCGCGGGCTACCTCTGCCCTGAGAGGCCCAGCCTGGATTTCCGACTGCCAGGAGGAAGGCCAGGAAGGAACACGGGTGCTAGAGGCTTGGAGAGAGCTAAGCTGCATTTTCCTGGATGCTCTCCCTTGTCGCTTCTTTAACTGCTGCATTGCTACACTTGGCGAGATGTTTAACACATTGCTCAGGTAAGAAAGGGAGGCTGAGAGAAGTTAATTGTCCCAGTCAGAGCGCCTGTCCTATGAGTCCCAGGGTGCATCTCCCTGAGTGAAGGCTGCAAGTCCTGAATTCCTGTTTCTCTTCCCTTACATCCTGAACATTTCCTCTCAGTGTTCTTCAGATGCCCCAGTTCCTTTGAAATTCACGTCTTCAGGCCACGTCGCTGCTGCTGGCTTCCCAGCTGTGACCTTTTGGCCACCTGGTCACTGTCATTCAGGAGGAACTTTCAGTTCTGACTCACTGTCTTTCTCTAGCTTTATTCCCGTCGTTACTCTCTGTGGCTCACACATCCACATAAATGCTTTATCCAGCTCCCTGGCCTGACAGTTTCCGGGCCTTCACACCGCTAGGAGCCATTTTTGCCACCAACCTTGGCATCTCCCTTCCATGGTGACTGCTGAAATTTAAGTTCTGGTGGCCTTTACTCTGACCTCACTCTGGGGCCTCCACTTCACAGTTCTTTGATCCCACTTGATCTCATTTTCTTTCTCACTAGATGCTGGGCACTGCTTCCTTTACTTTCCTCTTTAAGCCCTGTTTAGATTTTTTTTCTTACTCTCTCATAAACACCTCCAGTGGCTTTGCCCTCATTCTGTCTTCCAGCCAGGTCGAGTCCTGCTGTGTGCTTTCTCTGCGATCTGCCCACCAGCTTCAGCCCTCTCTCGCACTCTCAGATGTCTGCTCACACTTTCTTTCTCCCCTTCCTCTGTGTGCCCACCTGTCTGCCAGCCTTCCCCACCTTCCCTGTCCCCTGTCTCAAGACCGGTTGTCCAGGTCCTGTCTGCTCAGCCCTGGCATCAGGCCTTGGTTCCTTCTGTTTACTGCAGCTCTTTCCTGTTCCATCAATGGCTCCATGTCTGCCAGATTGTACCCATACATAGATAAAGTGGAATCATTTGTGTTTAAACAAAAAGTAAGTAAAAAACTAATCCTTGTTCCACATTTTTAGTACTGGATCCATTTGTCTGCTCTTTTTTCTAGTCTAGAAATCTTTTTTTATTGAAGTAAATTTGATAGCATAAAATTAACCATTTGAAAGTATAAAGTCCAGTGGTGTTTAATATGTTCATAGTTTTGTGCAGTCACAGTCTGCTATTGAGTTCCCAAACCTTTTCATCTCAAAAGAAATCCCTTTACAGAGCCTGCTGCGAAAGCACAAGGACCTGAGTTCAATCCCCGGTATCAAAAAAAAAAAAATCCCCTTACCGAGTTGTTCTCTGCTCTCCTCCCTGCCCCCAGCAGCCCTCAAATTTGCTTTATTGTTTGTCTTTGTCTAATAAAAACCAAGGTCTCTGCTCCCTCAGGTCGGTGTCTCTATCTGTTTTGTGCTACTGTAAGAGAGACTGGGTCATTCATTAAGGGCTTCCTGCTGCCCTCTGCCCTCAGGACCTATGCACCTCCCGAAAGCCTCTCCTCCAGCACCAGTGTCCTGAGCACTCAGTTTCCAACACATGCACTTCACACCGGAGCAGACAGTTATGGTGCCTCCTGTGAATGCCTGTACTTTTTGTTTTTGTTTTTAATTTTATTTTATTGGTACATTTTAGGTATACAATATGATATTCATCATTGGAAATTTGCCCCTTTACATGATCTCTCTCTGTTCTTATTTTTCCCCCTTCACCTGCCCTCCCTTCAACCTCTCCATCCCTCCCTATCTATAAAGACTTTGTTTCGGGCCGGGGATTTAGCCCAGTGGTTCCGTCACCTGCCTCGCAAGTGCAAGGACCCAAGTTCGATCCCTGGTACCAAAAAAAAAAAAAAAAGACTTTGTTTGCATTTTTTTCATTTTCTCATATTAATTCCATTCCCTTCTTTCCTTTCGCCTACCCCTCCCACTTCCCCTTCCCCTTTGCACCTTTTCTTCCTAGTTCACATTATCCATTATACCTTTTAGTCCTTATTTACACTTTCAGTTTCTCACACTAGAGAAACTATTTGGTATTTACATGTGTGTTCTATTTATTTCACTTAAGAGTATCGCCTCAATATGCATCCGTTTAGCTATAAATGGTTCTAATTTCTCATTCTTTATGGCTGAGTAGTACTCCATTTTATAAAAAAACCACATTTTCTTTATCCAGTCTCCAGTTGATGGGCAATTGGGCTGCTTCCAAGTTTTAGCTATTACAAATTGTGCCACTGTGAACATGGGTGCACATATATTACTGTGGTATGATTCTTTTAATTCTTTGGGGAAGATCCCCAGCAGTGGAATAGCTGGGTCAAATGGGACTTCCAGTCCTAGTTCTTTGGAGCAGGGTTCCTCTTTCCCCACATCCCTGCCAGCATTTGTTATTGGTTGATTTCATGATAGCAGCCATTCTTTCTGGGGTGATGTGGAATCTCAGCATTGTTTTCATTTGATTCTCTTGAATGACCAGTAATGTTGAACATTTTTTCATATATTTATTTGCTATTTCTACTTCTTTGAGAAATGTCTGTTCATTTCAGATGCCCATTTTTGGATTGGGTCTTTGAATTTGGGAAGTCTAATTTTTTAAAGTTCTTTATAGATTCTAGATAGTAGACCTTTGTCTGAGGAACAGGAGGTGAAAATGTTTTCCCACATTGTGGATTGTCTCTTCACGCTGCTGGTGGTTTCTCTTGCTATGCAGAAGCTTTTTAATAAGAAGAGATCCCACTTGTTGATTGTGCTAGTTCACGGGCAACTGAGGTTTTGTTCATAAAATCTTTTCCTATACCAATGTCTTCAAGAGTTCTACCTAACCTCTGTTCCAGCCAGTTCAGCATTTCTATTTTAATATTTAGATCTTTAATCCATTTTGATTTTAGTTTCGTTCATGGTAAGAGATACAGGTCTAGTTTTAATCTTTGGCAAGTTGAAACCCAGTTTTTCCAGCACCATTTATTAAAGTGGCTATCTTCCTCCAGTGAGGGTGTTTGGCTCCTTTGTTGAAGATGAGGTGGCTGAGTGTGTCTGGAGTTTTTTGGCATCTTCTAATCTGTTCCACTGGTTTTCAGGTCTGTTTCTTTGCCAGTTCCATGCTGTTTTTATCACAGTAGCTTTGTAGTATAGTTTCAGGTTGGGGGTTGTGATACCCCCTGGCATGTCTCTGTTACCTAAAATTGCTTTTGCTATTCTGGGTCTCTTATTCTTCCAAATGAATTTTTGGATTGTTTTCTCAAAGTCTGTGAAGTATGCTGCTGGAATTTCAATTGGGATTGCATTGAATCTATATAGCTGTTTTGGAAGTATGGCCATTTTCACTATGTTGATCCTTCCTACCCAGGAGCAGGGGATGTCTTTCCATTTTCTGATATCATCTTCAATCTCTCTTTTCAGAGTGCTGTAGTTTTCAGAGAAGAGGTCTTTGATTTCTTTCATTAGGTTGATTCCTAGGTATTTCAGTTTTTTGGATGCTATTGTAAAAGGAATTGTTTGCCCTATTTTTCTCTAGTGAGTTTTGTTGGTGTAGAGGAAAGCTATTGATTTTTGTGTGTTGACCTTGTATCCAGCTACTCTACTGAATTTGGTTATTAAGTCCAGAAGATGTTTGGTGGCATTGTTGGGGTGTTCTATATAAAGTATCATGTCATCTGCAAATAATGACAGTTTGACTTCTTCATTCCCTATCTTTATTCCTTTTATTTATTTCTCTTGTCTAATTGCTGTGGCTAATGTTTCCAAAACTATATTGAACAGGAGTGGTGACAGTGGACATCCTCGTCTTGTTCCTGATTTTAGTGTGAAGGATTTCAGTTTTTGACCATTTAGTATGATATTGGCTGTTGGTTTTTCATAGATAGTTTTTATCAGATTGAGGTAGAGAGCGTCTATTCCAATTTTTTGTAGGGTTTCTATCATAAATGTGTGTTGGATTTTTGTCAGATGCTTTTTCTGCATCTATTGAGATGATCATATGGTTTTTGTCCTTGGCTCTATTAATATAGTATATTGCATTGCTTGATGTGGATATGTTGAACCATCCCTTCATCCCTGGTATGAATCCCACTTGATCAGGGTGTATGATCTTCTTGATGATCTTCTGCATTCTATTTGCCAGTGTCTTATTAAGGATTTTTGCATCTATGTTAATTAGTGAGATTGGCCTGTAGTTCTCTTTTTCGGTTGAGTTTTCCTCTGCTTTGAGGATCAAGGTGATGCTTGTTTCCAGGAATGAATTTGGGAGTACTGCTTCCCTTTCAATTTCATTGAAGAGTTTAAAGAGTAGTGGCAGCAGTTCCTCTCTAAATGTCTTGTAGAATTCAGCAGTGAAGCCATCAGGACCTGGGCTTTTCTTTGTTGGTAAGTTTTTAATTACATTTTCAATTTCATTGATAGATATTGAGTTGTTTAGAATTTTTAGGTCTTCTTTGTTCAACTTTGGTAATTCATAGTTATCTAGGTATCTGTCCATTTCTTCTGTGTTTTCCATCTTATTGGCGTATAGGTTCTCGAAGTAGGTATTGATGATCCTCTGGATTTCTGTTATAATCTCACCCTTTTCATTGCTAAAAGCATGGATTTGGGCCTTTTCTTTCCTTCTTCTGATAAGGTTGGCTAAGGGTTTGTCAATTTCATTTATTCTTTTGAAGCACCAACTCTTGGCTTCATTAATTTTTTGTATCGTTCTCTTAGTCTCCATTGCATTGATTTCTCCTCTGATCTTTATAATTTCCTCCCTGTACTTTTGGTTTTGGCACATATTTCATGTTTTCTTGGTTGAAGAGTGGAAAACTTGAATGTTATAATGATTAACTCTGGAAATGAGATTCTTCTCCCTGCAAGATTTGGTTTTGTGCTTTTTTTCTTTTTATCTGAAGGCTGCGGCCTGATGAGGGCAGCTTTGCGTCCCAACTTCCCTTGGCCTCTGCTCCTTGTAGCAAGTCCTTATCCCTCTTCTCCGTGACCCTAGGAGCTGTCAGGAAAGTGTCCCCAGAGTTCAGCTGATTGCCAGCTCTGTCTCTCATCGCCTGGGATTCCCTTCTTGGTTCATGTTCAGTCTCTTTGGATTCCATGTATTTTTGCCAGCTCAGGGATGCATTTGAAATGAGTTTTTAAAATATTGTTCACTTGAGTTTTGCATAGGACAGTTGTCCAAGGTGTGTAACTTCCCACATGAATGGTAACAGAAGTCAGTTAACTCTTTTTCTTCCTGGTGTGGGGACAGAACACTGAGTGACATCCCCAGCCCTATTTTAAGACAGGTCTCGCTAAATCCTTAAGTTACCCAGGCTGGGTTTGAACTTTTGATCTTCTCGGCTCAGCCTCCTGTATTGCTGGGATTACAGGCGTGCACCACCATGCTCAGCTGACTTCTATCTTCATTGTGCCATTTCCTCTTTACAATTTGTATTTGTGTATCTAAGACATCACGAATCCCAAACAGCACTTTTTATTTCCACTCTCCCAGTGTGTTTGTTCCTGGTGTTTCCCCTCTCAGTAGACAATATCTCCATCTCATTTGCTTAAAAGGAAGCTTAAAAGGCTTAAAAGGAAGCCTTTTGCTTGATTTATTCCTTTTTTTTTATTATTCCTTTTTTGTTTTTGGTATGTGGGATCGAACTTGGGACCTTGTGTTTCTGAGGCAGGTGGCGGCACCATTGAGCCAATCCCTGGCCCTGTTTATTCCTTTTTCTTATTCCTGCGCATAATTCCTCAGTAAGGCTGATTGGTTATCTGTCTTCCAAGGAGGATGCCTAGTAGACATAGTCTACATCCCTCCATTCCTCTCCTCTCCACTGCCCACCTGTAAGTCCAAGCTATGTTTCTGGAAGCGATTACTGTAGCAGCTTTGCATCTGGTCTGTCCTGTGGTCCTCTTTGCCTCTGTTCTCATCCCAACATTCAGAGTGGCTGTAAAATCACAAGTCAGAAGCCTGACATGGTCTCCCCATGCTGCTTTCGTAGAAGCCACATTTCTTAGCATCCAGTCTGACTCATGCATTTCTCCGCCCTCGCCCTGCTGTCCGGTCTCTTCCTCACCAAGCTCTAGCCACGCTGGCCTCCTTAGTGCTGAAATCTTCGTTGAATGACAAGTGACTTGGAACACACAGTCTTCTGCTCTGCCATTCTTTTTCGGCTTGGGCCAGAATCTTGTCTCCCTAGAGCATCGCAGAAAGTTGCTCACGGCAGTCCCCATCTGCAGTCTTGTCTCCTCTTCTCCACCTTCCCCGGAAGTAGATCTCTGCTGCCTTTCTCTTGACCACTTAGCAGCTTCCGACCCTCACATCCTGGACAGTGAGACCCTGTGGCCTGGCCCACACCTTCTGCCCCTGTTGTTTCTGAGGTAGTTCTGAAGGGTCACAATTGCTGTGTGCCTCCTGCCCCTTTGCCTGTAAGGGAGACACCTGTCTTCCCAGCCAGGCCCGCTGACTTATTCTTCACACTTGGCTCAGTGTCATCTCGGCGTCTCTGGTGTATTCTGAGCTGAGCTACTGCAGTCCTTTTTGGGACTGCATTACCAATGTACAATTTCCGTTTCCGTGTGTTACTTTTGCTGGACTGGAGTCTTTCTGAGGAGTAGGGAACGTGTCACATTAATTTTTGATTTATTTTTTATTTTTTTGGTACCGGGGCTCGAACTCAGGTCCTTCCACTTTCGAGGCAGGTGACGGAACCACTGAGCTAAATCCCTGGCCCGTGTCACATTAATTTTTTAGCCCTAATGCCTACCATGAATTGTACTTAATGTTCATTGAAGAGAACTTTTAAGCCTTCCCAAAGTCTCGGAGGCAAGTTAGCAGCAGCCGTGACCACATTTATGTGAAGATGAGATTGGTTCCTCTGAGAGCCAGTAAATCCCTGTTGTGATAGTTTCTGCCAGGACCCTGAGGTTCTAGGAGAAGTTATAGAGGAAAGTCAGGACTTTCAGTAAACCAACTCACTTGGCAAATCCAGCCTGCTGCCTATTGTTTTAAATGACGATTTGGGCAACATAGCCATGTTCACTCATTTATATCTTGACACAGCTGCTTTTATGTTAAGAGTGACCATGCTGCCTGTTTCAGACAGAGATTATATATCCTCCCAGGTTGGAATTATTTACTGCTTGATCCCTTTAAAAATTTTTTTCTAAAATTTTTTTTGTGTGTGTTTTTTTCAGTACTATAGATTGAACACGGAGTACTGAGCTACATCCCCATTCTTTTTTATTTTCTTAAATTTTGAGACAGGGTTTTGTTAAGTCGCTCAGGGTGGTCTTAAACGTGATCCTCCTGCCTCAGCCCTCTACGTAGCTGAGAGTACAGGCCTTGCCATCACGCCCAGTCTACTGTTTGGCCCTTTACAGACGAGGTTCACTGATCCCTGGTCTAGGATAAGATAGGACACTGGGTGACCCTTGACATCTCTTCTGGGTCTCAGATTCTGAAATGTATTGGAAGTGAGGTAGGAGCACAGGCCTCACGGGCAATAGCGACTTTTATCACAACTGTAAGAAAATGAGTGTTATCAGGAGAGCCTACAGTTTGGCCGGGAAACACGGGACTAGAAGAAATAACCCACTAACATTTTTTTGCTTTTGGAGACAGAGTCTCACTACGTAGTTCAGGGTGGCCTGAACTTCCTATGCAACCCAGGCTGGCCTAGAACTCATGGCCATCCTCCTGCCTCAGCCTCCTTCCCTTCCTCCCTCTAGCCCTCTGTTGCTGGGGATCAAACCCAGGGCCGGACACATGCTAGACAAATGCTATGCCATGGAGCTGCACCCTCAGCCCACTGTTTCTTCTGTTTCTGACCTGTGCATGTCTTCTTCACACACCCTAGGCAGGCGAGGTGTTAGCTACTCTCACTCTGATGCCCTCTTACAGTAGTCTGATGGCAGAGGCCTAAGATGCCAAAGATCCAAGATGGTGTTTTTTTAAAATTAAAATGATAATTATTTTTATTAAAATTATTTGTTTTGGTTGGTGTGGGGGGGTACTGGGGATCCACCCAGGGCCTTTTTGTTTTATGTTGCTGTCTTGAGTCAGAGTCTCACTCAGTCTCTAAGTTGCTCAGGTTGGGGTTGAACTTGCAGTCCTCCTGCTTCAGCCTCCCAGAGCGCTGGGATTATAGGTGTGGTGGAAGTTGGAGTCTTAGGCTCTGTTCCTCAGATAGCATGCATAACCGTGTTTGGCTCTAAGTTAAACATTGAAAAGCAACAAACTCGTTGTGGGAGGGGGTGTGAGAGAATGTACCTCGGTCCCTCGAACAGTGTTGTTCTGAAGCATCTCTCTGCAGGAGGAAGAGCCCTGTGAGAGCTCCAGTGAGGAGGGGTCGGGGCCTGATGAGCACTTGAGCCTGAATTCTGTTGTCGATGTCGAGGATCTTGGCGAAATTATGAATCACATGAAGAAGGAAAAGGTACCACTGTTGGGGAAATCCACAGCGGGTGACATTTAGAATTCTCTTATGGGGGAGTCCGTCTGAGCTCACAGTAGGTTTAATTTCTCTAGCTTCTGTCTGTCCTGAAAGTTTTCTAATTTTCCTCTTTTTTTTTTTTGCCATATTTACCTGAGCGTCATGAAATTCTTCCCTCTCAGCTCTGTGCAAAGAGACTCCTAGGAGAATAAGCAGACTTTAGGCCACAGACAGGGTAGATGGCTACTGAGATTTCACCCTGGGCTGCGGGTGATGATGCACGGTAGGGTTAATTTTCATGGAGATTCCAAGTGATTCTGGTTTCAGTTTGCCTCCTCTTTATGTAGATGAGCCGTGTTAGGGCCGTGTTAGGGCCGGGCATGGCCTGGAAGACTGGGAGGTATTGGTGTGGGTTCTGTGAATGTACAGTGTAGTAGGATTGATGCCAATGACCTGAAATTGAATTAATATGTAATATTAAAATTTAAAGTTTCAGGCTGGGCATTTAGCTCATGGTTTTGCTGCCTGCTGCGCAGGCACAAGGACCCAAGTTCAATCCCCGGTACCAAAAAAAAAAACCAAAAAATTTAAAGTCTCAATGCAAATATAAGTTTTGGAAAATGAAAACTCCCTAAACTGAAAATGATATCAAGTCCATGATGAGCCTTGGAATAAGAATGAAGTAAAACTTCGAAAATCTGGGAAAATCAATGGTAAAAACACAAATTCAAAGGGAAGAATTCAGCAAATGGCAGGATATAGTAAGGTGAAAACTCAGTCGCCTTTTTGTTTCTAAATAAGAGCCAGTTTCGATCCCCGGTACCAAAAAAAAAAAAAAAAAAAGAAAATTCCATGAATAATAGCCAGTTTCCATCTGGCTGGAATAAATGACCTCATATTACAAGAGCCACATAAGATACTAATTATATAAGGATCAATTCAAAAAGAAATGTCCTAAACCTATATTGGCGAACTTTAATATATTCCTGAAAGATATCAAAGTGGACTTGAACAGCATGTACAGTGAATATTAAAATAAATTTAGTACAGCAAAAGATAGATTGCCATTAATCTCCCTCAAAATATTCTCCCTCACTTTGAGCACACTTACCTATCATTCTTCCCACTTTCTGAAGCAGTTCTGGAAGTCCTTTCTCGCAAGTGTTTTTACCAAGTGTGGTTGAAAATTTGGTGAGTGCCGCCCAGTGGGAAGGCAGGCTGTGTGCTCATCCACCGTACTCACCGGATCTGGCCCCATTCGACTTCCAGCTCTTCAAAGTCAATGTGACCACGACAGGGAAATGTTTTGAATTGATTCTGAATGTGGCATGAGCCGCAACAGTGCAATGAAAGACACGAAAGCAGACTTCCACAACTGCTTTGTAGAGCGGCAAGAATAAAATGAAAACACTGGTCCTTGTACAGCTCTCAGCGGAGGCATAGGGAAGAGTGTCTCCAGGTGGTAGACACAGAAGGTGTGTTGTAGTCCCTAAGGTCATAACTGATTTAAGCAGGGGTTTGGGTGAAGTGTCTAGGAGAGTAGATGTAAATACATGTAGTGTCTCAAATTATCATCCCAGGAAGTAAACCACTTAGAGATGACAAAAGTGGATGGGCCAGGGATTTAGCTCAGCTGCGCAAGCGCAAGGACCCAAGTTCGATCCCCAGTACCAAAAAAAAAAAAGTTCCATATAAAAATAAGTGGATGAATACCCTAAGCCCCGAATTACTTACTACTTACAGAGGGAACAGTGTTGATAAATTGAGAGCTTACATGATTCCCACATACACCAAGCAATCAAATGTAGCATAATCACCAGTAGTAAAACCTGGCCTTAAGGAAGAGGAGCTGTTAAGAATGACAAGTCCTAGCACTGGGGAAGCTGAAGCAGGAGGATTGCTTGACCCAGGAGTTTGAGATCAGCCTGGGCAACAGAGCAAGACCTCCTATTTTTTTTTTTTTAAATTTATATATTAATTGGTACATTTTAGGTATACAGTACATTTACATTTATCACTGGGTATTTGTACCTGAACATGATGTATCTTAGTTCTTATTTTTTTCCCCATTACCTATGTGCCCTTCACCCTCACCACCCTTCCCTATTTACATAGATTTCGTTTCCATTTTTTTTTTCTTTCTCATAATTTTTCCTTTCCTTTCTTCCCTTCCCCCTGAGACCTCCTCTTAAAAAAAAAAAAAAGAAAAAAGAAAAAACCTTATCAAAAGAAAGATGAGGATGTGGGAAGTGAATCCAAGGTCTGGCAGCCAGTTTGTAACTGGGTGTTCTCCAAGAAGATGACTTAGCTTTCCCAGCCTTCAGCCCCTTGTCTCAGAACCCGGACTGAGCTTCTGCGTGCCTTGGAAGGGTTGTTGTGTGAAAATGTTTTGTGATTTCAAAAAGCCTGACAGACATGGGGATGAAAGTCAGTTTGCCTGGGCAGTAGAATTGGTCATTTAGTCAGTTCTCAGATGTTATAATTAGTTTTTGTCTGAGACCTTTTTTACTTTTTAAAAGCACGAATATTTTCTTAGGTTTCCGGTTTGCTTTTTTGAGACACGGTCTTACTATGTAGTTGAGGCTGGCCTTGAACTTGCAGTGATGCTCCTGCCTTAGCCTCCCGAGTGCTGGGATTAAAAGTGTGTGCCACCAGGCCTGGGTACTTTTTTAAAAAAAACAACTGATAAAACTGTGTCAGAACGAGTGTAATTTTATGGCTCTTAGTGGTAAATGGAAGCACTGTAATTCTCATTGATGAACATGTGTTAGAGTGGTGCATGAAGTAGCTGACTTGCTTAGACAGTGTTACTGTGTCTGCAGTGAGCAGTTTGGGGTAACTCCCCGGTACATTTTTTTCTTTGCTTTTTCATTGCATGGCCATTAGAGGGCACTAGAGAAAGCACTAATGAAAATTTTGGCCATCCAAGTCTTTTTTGAAATCAAATGATTTTGGACTTCATGAGCTTTGAGCAGCCACTTTATAACATTTCAGCTTCCTAATAAAAATCTCTCATAAAAATCCTCAGATCTAGAGGCAGATAAGTGGTGTTTTTCTAACTTTAGTAGGGCATGAAAATAAGCTACCAGTTTTGCTTTTTCATCATCGTTAGATTGCAGCAGAATTTTCAAATATGTGTATTTTCATTTCATATTTGATATAGTATACTAAACTTTATGGTGGAAGTGTTTTTTTTTTTTTTTTTTTGGGTGCAGTGCTAGGGACTGAACCCAGGGCCTCACACTAAACTATACCCCCCACCTATATTCTTTGCTTTTGGAGATGGGGTCTCACTAAGTTGCTAAATTGCACAAGCTGGGCTCAAACTTGCAGTCCTCCTGCTTCAGCCTCCAGAGTGCTAGGATTACAGGTGTGATGCCATACTTGGCTCATGATGGAAGGTTTTACTGTTTGGCTTTTCTTTTTCTCCTTCAGTTTTGTCTTTTTTTTTTTCCATTTTCTTTGGGGCCAGTTCACAGGTGTTCTCAAACTGCCTTCTGCGTAGTCACGCCATATCGAGTCGAAGTGTCTCGCTTGTTACCATAGAGGGAGGCAGCCTGCCCCCTGCTTAGGAGCTTGGGCCGGATAGCTAGGCTGGAGCACTCAGTGTAGGGGCTCTGAACAACACGAACCTCCACAGGTCCTCCTGTCTCAGCTTGTGTCTCTGGGCAAGTCACCCCACACCTCCGCGCTTTTTCTTTCTCATTGGCAATGTGGGCGATAGCAGTGTCTGCCTTACAAAGCTGTTGTGAGGATTAAATACAAGAACCTGTCCACATAGCATGTGTTTGACAACTGGGTGCTGTTATATAAGAAAATGTCTTCAGGTGGGTAGATCTGTGCCTGGAGCACCACTTGGTATTGTGTCCCCCCCCCCCCCCCCCCGCCTGGGAATGTCTGAGACAGTAATGCCAGGGCTGTGGAGAATTGAAGGAGAGTCTGAAAGAGAGTTGTTTCGGAAGTGGAGGATTAAAGTTTGGGACACTGGGGAGCTGGAGGCAGGTGTAGATGTGGGGGGTAGGGAGGGAGCACGGGGAGGGCCAGGTACTGGGAGAGGCAACGCGGGAAGAGGCAGGGGCGGGATCCTGGGCCTTCTGGCCTGCGGTGCAGGTCTAGTTCCTCCTTGCAGGCGTGGGGAGGCAATGAAGTTTGAATAGAAAGCTCTGGGCAGTGTGGGGACAGGGATAGATCCGGTCCAGGCCTATATAGTTTCAGGAGAAGTCACTGCACACATGGAATGGTCTCACTCGGTCTGCCAGACCTTTTGATATCTGGGTTGCTATCATTTCCGTTTTGCCATCTCACAGTTAAGCTTTAACTGAGCCTTCAGGAGGGGAGCAGTGTGCCCATTTAGGCAGCTGCTAAGTGATGGCTTCAAGCTGGGACCCCATCTCCTTTAGTCATGGGCCTCTTCTGCCCTCCAGGGCAGAGGGGACTTCTGGAAGGGAACCAGGAGCATTTAAGGAATCAGAAAGAACCTGACAGCTTTTACCCTGTTTTTGTGATTTGTAAATGTAAAGCCTGCTGCTACTTTTTCTTTCTGCACTAAGCAGCTGTTGCTGAATTCTCCCTACTGAATGTTCTGGTTGAGCAGACAGCAACATCAGTATTGTTCATTTTGGAAATAAATGGCAAATGCTTAATAATTACCCAGCAGAGAAACATTTCAAGTTAACCAGCTGTTTAATTAGGAAAGTATGTCCAGTCCTGATTATAAAGTACGTTGGTCCTATAGTGGGATAAGATGAAGCTACTCATGACTATTTTTAAGGCGTTGGGTGTGGACTGCACCCAGAAACAAAAGATGACGCTTTGCCTTTAACTGTGCAGCCAGGAGCACTTACCACTGGGTTCTGAAATTATTTCCTTAAGTCAGATGTCCAAAATAAAATCGCTCTGGCAGAGTGAAGCTCTCGACACACCTGGTCAGACTGTTTTTGTGCAAGTTCAGAAAGCATCCTTAAAACCTAGTACATGCACAAAGCTTTGAGTCTTGATGAAAATTGGTCATTTTGAAATAGAACTATGAGAAGTGAGTGGTTGGCTGGGGATTTATTAAATAGGAACTTGAGGACATGGGATTAAATTGTAGCAGGAGTCTTGGCTAAAGTAAAACTTTATATATGAAGAAGACTTTTGTTTGTTTGTATGTTTTTATTTATTTTTATATTTTGAGACTGGATCTTGCTGTGTTGCCCAAGCTGGCTTTGAACTTGGTGATCCTCCTGCCTCAGCCAGGATTACAGATGACTTTTTACTGTAAAGTCTGTAGCAAAACACCTTTTTGGGCTTGTTTTTGTCCTTGGCAAACTTGGGATAGTACTGTGGTTCCTGAGAGGATAGTGGAGATTAAATTGTTAGATAGCACAGTATTCTACGATAGTTTAAAGAATCTTTACCAGTGTTTTCCTCCCGCTACAGAAGATTCAGTTGATGAGCACTTTCCCCTTATTCATGGTCATCTTCCAAGCTCTTCTCCTTGGCTTCCCATTGGCAGCTTGGAGAGGACCCAAGTTCTGTGTCAAGGCCACCAGGAAGGGCGGAAGTAGCGGAGGGACACAGGCACAGCACCTAGTCTGACGTTGCTGTCACCCCTCAGGAGAAACCAAGGCCATGGAGGAGGGGACGGAGAGGACGCGGTGTGTGGCACGGTCACCCCGTGAAATGGAATGCGCAGCGCTGGTGGGAACCCAGCCCAGCTCCATGCCTCTGGGATCTTCATCTACTTCTGGCCTTTGCCAGCTGTGGATGGACACACGGCCCCAAGCGGTCGGTCGCCATAGTGCAGGAGGGCCGCACAGGCAGATTAGATTTGAATTTGAATGGTGGGTCCAGCTTCCTTGGGGCTGACTTTGCCTTCAAAAGGGAGTTAGTTCCTGATGCTTGAGGGAGACAGGCCAGACTGCAGGGAGAGGAGGAGTGACGGATGCGGTACTCACCAGTGCTGGGGCCTGCATTCGGGGCTCTGGGATTGAGTCATACTTCTTGCCAGCCCATTTCCCCAGTGGTGGCTCAGGCTGGTGTGGCGTGGCCGTCCTCACAGCGTGTTCATTTCCCAGGCGTCAGAGCTTTCTCCGTGACCCACAAGTGGGTGTTTGTGGGGCTCTGGGCACGGTGGTCAGGGCTGCTGTCGTGGGCTGGGTCCAGTTTGGGATTTATGTGACCCGTGTGGTAAGCAAATGAACTGGCAGTGTTTCGTGGCGGCAGAAGCTCTTGGGCCAGGCTCTGCCGCCGTTTGTATGATTAGGAGAGGAGGGACAGTAACTTGCTCCTCAGTTATGTCACAGGCACTCTGGTCCCTGGGCTCAAGGTGGGTTCACTTTACTCCACCACAGGACTTTGTGTTCAAGCTCACAGCTTTGCTTTTAGGGCTGAAATAGACTTTTTTTTGGTACCGGGGATCGAACTTGGGTCCTTGCGCTTGCGCACCAGGCAGCGAAACCACTGAGCTAAATCTCGGGCCCCAGACTTTTGTTTTTTAAACAAAGCCAAAGGATTTCTTCTATTTTAAAGCATTTTAATGAAATAACTGACATGGTGGTGCATGTCTGTAGTCACAGCACTCTGGGAGGCTGAGGCAAGAGGATGGCACGTTGGAGCCCAGCTTGAGCAACTTAGTGACTTGGAAAGACCCTGTCTCCCCCCAAAATTATAAACAAGCTGGGGATGTAGCTCAGTGGGAAGGCCCTGGATTCAATCCCCAGTGCCAGAAAACTAAAATCAGAAACCAAAAAGGTGAAGGCTTTTTATTTTTATAAAATATATAGCACTAGTTTGATCATTTTTATAATCAATAAGAACAAATTATTGCTGCTTACAAAGTTTTTCAGTTTCATCTGGACACGTGTAGTTAAAAGCACTGTTACCAGAAGTGAATTATTCATTCACTTTGTGTTTGGATGATGTTTGGTAATTTGGAATGCTGCCTTTCAGGACAGATAGAACTTAATATGAGTTTACATTTCTCATTTGGTGCCTTTGACTCTCTAAAGCACTTTTGTATTGACTTTATTTTAGAGAAAGTCCCCAAACTAACAGAGAAGCTAGAGAAATTAATCCCAAATTTCATTGGTTTACATTCTGTGCGTGTGCTATTTTTAAAACTCTTAGTCTTGTCTTACATTTCATGTGGGGAGAGCTTGGAATTGTCACAGAGGCAGTCAGCGTGACTGATAAGTCCCATCGCATATGGCCCAACCTCAGAATTAGCCCTCAGCCTGTGGCCATGCTCCCCAGCTGCCTTTCATACATCCCTTCCCTTCTGGATGGTTGGACATTGAAGTGGACCAAACCAGGCGTGGTGGCGCACGCCTGTCACCCCAGCACTCTGGGAGGCTGAGGCAGGAGATAAGTAGTTTGAGTCCAGCCCGGGCCATTTATTGACTTAGTGAGACCTTGTCTCAATATGAAGATAAAAATAAAGGACTGGGTGTAGCTTAGTGTGAAGGCCCTGAATCCAAGCCCCAGTACTGGGCAAGGGAGGGAGGGAGGCAGGCTCTGAGGGCCGCAGGGCTTGGTGGCGGGACACCTGCCAAGCGGCGATAGTTTGCATCTCTGCAGTTCTTAGGATTTGGTGAGCGTCTCCTCTCCTGTATAACACAGTCTGTGGGTGTTGTGATGATGCTATACTCTGCCGTCTTTCCTAAAGATGTTGGGATAGCATAAACATTGGAAGAGAGGAAGAGATCACAGCAGGGGCGAAAGAGGATCACCTTGTAATGAAGCTAAATAGAGCAGTTATAAGACAAGCATCATGCAAGGTGGGGCCGTTTTTGAGTGTGCTGATAAATTCTGTGCCAAAGTCGAAAGTTAAAACAAGCAGTTTTATATTATCCAGATTTCTTAAAGATCTCTTTTACTTTCACTGGAGAGAAATTTCCCCATGGGATTTTTTTTTTAAACTATGAATTGAACCCAGGACCTTCTCATTGAGGTACATGCCCAGCTCTTTTTATATTTATATTTATATCTTTATATTTTACTTAGAAACAAGGTCTTGTCAAGTCACCGAGCTGTCCCAGCTGGGCTTGAACTTGCAATCTCGTCTGCCTCAGCCTCCCGGAGTGCTGGGATTACTGGTTTGAGCCACTTCTAAAAGGGCCACTGGGGGTGGCGGTGAGGGGGTAGCTTGTCTGAGAAGGTGGCTGTCTGAGGTGGGCCGCTCTGGGGAAGACTGCTCTTGTGTTTGGTGCCTGCCGGAGTAATTCCTAGCAGTGCCTGGAATTTATGGAACATGTGTTATTGTGCCAGGTGAATAAATTTTATTTAACTTTCAACACATTCCTGCTCCAGAGACACTCTCATTTTGTTCCTTTTTTCAGGTAAAGAAATTAAAATTCAGAGAAAATAAGTAACTTGCCCAAGTTAGGCAGCTGTCTGTGCTCAGATTGTTAAAAATGTTTGATCCCTAGAGAGTGAATTGTTGATTTATGTTTTTTGGGCCTATGAGTTTCATTATGTTGGTTTTTTAAAAAAATGTTCATTGTGTACCTAGAAATGTGATCGCTTTGTGGAGGATGGGCCTTAGGCCATGGTTCGCCAGCGTCCTTTGTAGTAATACTAGGTGCACTCGATTGCTGGGGTGTTATTTTCATTGCACATTAACAGTTCTGGGTTTCTTGCTTCTTATTTTAATGCAGAGAGAAAAGGATCGTCAGGAAGAAAACACTAGTTTGTTTGGGAACACAGGGAAAAGTGATGGCAGCGAGGGAAGAGCGATGATAACCCCAGCTCTCCGAGAAGCCCTTACGAAACAAGGTGAGAAGCCCTGAGGATTGGTGCTCTAGCACTGCGCTCCCAAGCTAGCTGGCTAGTTGCATTCTGCCCTCCCTCCCTCCGTCCTTCCTTCCTTTCTTCCTTTCTGTCTGTCTTCTCTCTCTTTGCTTTCTGTGGTGCTAGTGATCGAACCCAGGGCTTTTGCACTGACCTACATCTCCAGCCTTTTTTTTATTTTCTTGTCTTCTGAAACCAGGTCTTGCTAAGTTTCCTGGGTCAAACTTGCAATCCTTCTCCCTCAGCCTCCCAGAGTGCTAGGATTTTAAGCTTGTGCCACCAGGCTCCCTAAGCATTCTAATTTAATGCCACAAGAGAAAAAGCATAAACTGGGGCTTGTCAAGAGGAGAAGAGGTAAGTCTTGAGTCAGCACACCAGCCGTGGCAGTGGCAGGCTGGCTTCCTGAAGGCTCAGCCTCCTGCCTCTGTGGTCACGGCAAGTGGCTGCCTGGCCCTGCACGTCTTCCTTTTCCTTGTCAGTGTGGCTCCAGTGTGCAGATAGAAAATGCAGCTGATCACTGGCTCTTTACCAACCACTGTTTATTAAGGGAAGACTATGAAGTGAGAGAAGAAGTTTATATGACACAAGACTGAGCTAATTAGAAGTATTTTATGTAGAAGGATCACATCTGGAGTTTTGGGGTCACGTTTTATTAAGGAGGTTATAGTTGAGTAGAAGAAAGAGTGGTGCATTGGAAGTCAGGAGGCTGACAACCCCCCTGTACTTTTGAGGGACCTTTTATGCGACACTTCCAGATCACAGAGAAGCCAGGACACAGAATCTCCTCCCATGAGCCGTCTGCCTGGTAGAGAGGATGCAGACCGACATTTCTGTGTAATTTGCCTTTTAATTGCTGTGAACCATGTTAAGGTGATTTTAATATAGACTTGAACCTATCATCTTGCTGTTTGTTTTCTACCTATTTCTTCTGTTCTTTAATTTTTTCTTTTGTTTTTGTCTTTTTAAAAGATTAATTGGATTTTTTTCTTATGATTCTATTCTATTTTATATTTTTGGTACTGGGGATTGAACTCAGGTCCTTGTGCTTGCGCAGCAGGTGGTGGAACCACTGAGCTACATCCCCAGCCCTTATGATTCTATTTTAGATCTTTGTTATCTTATTAGCTCTAACGCCTTTGTTAGGCAGTGGTTGCTTGAGGTTTTACATCACACCTCTTTATCATATCACAGTTTATCTTTGAATGCTGAGGGTTTAGCAGTCCAAATCTGAGAATCTGAAATCCCAAATCCCAAACTTTTGTGAGCACCAACATGACCAAACCAGTGGAAAATTCACACCTGACCTCATGTGATGGGTTAAAGTCAAAATGCAGGAGTCCTAAAAAAAATTACCTAAAATTACATTCAGGCTATATGTGTAAGCATCTATGAATGTGTTTACACTTGGCTCTTGTCCTCAAGTTATACCTATAAAAATATTCCCAAATTAAAAAAAAATCTGGACTCCAAAACACTTCAGTTCCCAAGCATTTAGGATAAAGGATTCTCAACCTGTCATAGATCACTTATATACACGGGAAGAACCTATAATACAGTTCTTCCATTTTCCCTTCTGAACTTTATGCAGTTTTCATTACACATTTTAGCTTACATATGTTATAAACCCTACACTACTTTGTTGTTTTTGCTTACACAGCCAGTTGTCTTTTAGGGGTTTGCATAAATAGAATCTCGGGTGGGGGATGAAGCTCAGTAGTAGAGTGTGTGGCTGTCATGTATGAGGGCCTGAGTTTGATCCCTGCCACTGACAGATCTGATTTAAATCTTGCAGAAGAAAAAAAGAGTGAATCTTCTATGTTTACTCATGCAGGTACCACTTCCCATGTCCTTGTAGGTCTGTGTTCTATCAAACATCTTTTTTTTTTTTTTTTTTTTTTTTTTTGGTGGCACTGGGGACCAGGGCTTTGTGCATGGGCTTTACCTCTGGTCTACACCCCAGCCGCAAAGACAGAGTGTCTTAAATCATTTTTTGGTATTTTTGTTTTTTGAGCACTGGGATGGAACCCAGGGCCTCACACCAGCTAAGCACCTGCTGTACCACCAAGTGGCTCCCCTGTCTCGCTTCCTTTTACCGAATTTGGAGTGTGTATTTGTTGGTAGTGAGTTCACCTTTATATATCTGAGAAAGGCTTTATTTTACTTTCATTTTTGTAACATTTTGTATTTTATTTTTTTCCTGAGTGTAGAATCAAAGGCTGCCAGTGGTTTTTGTGTTTTTTTGGTGAGTTCTTAGAAGAGGTCGCTCTGACCTCCTCTTGCTTACCTTGTTGCAGGGGTGATTGGCCATTCCATCGTCTGTTAATTGCCCCTTTTGACTGTCATGCTACTTTTAAGATTTTTCTCTTAATTACTGATTTTGAGCAATTTGCTTGAAAAGGTTGAGTACCACTTATCCGAAATGTGAGGGAACAGAAGTATTTCCGAGTTTGGAGATTTTTTGAATTTTGCAATATTTTTGTAGATTTTTACCAGTTAGCTATCCTTAATCTGGAAAAAGGAAATCCAGAGTTCTCCAAAATCTGAAACATTTTGAACATCATGTTGGATTTGGATTTCAGAGCATTTTTTGGAGCATTTTGGATTTTGCATGTTTGAATTAGAGATGCTAAACTGGTCAATGCAATTTTCTTCATGTTTCTTTTACTTGCATTTTGTTGAACTTTTTGGTTCCATGGATTTATAGTTTTCATCAAGGTTAGACTAATTTTGACCAGTATTTCTTTATGTACTTTTCTGTCTCCTCTCCTGAAGACCTATAATGACATGTATAATAGGCTGCTGGAATTTAATTCACAGTTTATCTTCACATTTGGTAATCTCTACTTCTCTAGTGTCTAATCTATTTCATTCCAGTTTTCATCCCTAGAAGTTCAATTTGGCTTTTAAAAAAAAATGTATATTGGGCCGGGGATTTAGCTCAGTGGTTTCGCCGCCTGCTGCACAAGCACAAGGACCCAAGTTCAATTCCGGGTACCAAAATACCAAAAAATGTATATCTTATTGGGCTTGGTGGTGTGCACCACCTATAATCTCAGCACTCGGGAGGCTGAAGCAGGGAGATCACAGTGAGTTTGAGGCCAGCCTGGGCTACATAGTGAATTGAAGACCAGTCTGGGGCCGGATTTAGCTCAGTGGCAAAAAAAGAAAGTAAAAAAAGACCAATGTGAACTACATAGCGAGACTCTTTCAAAAAAAAAATCTGTATCTCAGCGTTTGAGTCTGTGGAATACAGTTATAACTGGTTTTTTTTTTTTTTTTTTTTTGGTACCGGGGATCAAACTTGGGTCCTTACGCTTGTGCAGCAAGCGGCTAAGCCACTGAGCTAAATCCCCGGCCCAGTTATAACTGTTTTATATCCTCATACATTAATTTCTGTGTCATTTCTGCATCACTTTTGGTTGATAGATTATTATCCACGTTATTGATCATGTTTTCTTACATATTTGCCTGATAATCTTTTTTTTCTTCTTTTACTGGGGATCAAACTCGGGACGTTGCACTTGCAAGGCAGACGCCAGAACCACTGAGCTAAATCCCCGGCCCGCTTGATAATCTTTAACTGGATGACAAACTTATTTTGTCTTATAAGTTGCTGAATAATTTTGTATAAACACTCCTGCAAACATTTTTGAGCTTTTTTCTGGGGTGAATATAAGTTACTTGGAAATAGTTGGAGCTTTGAGACTCATTTTTACGATTTGTTAAGTGAGACCAGGGCCAGCTCATACAGCTGATTATTCCTCTTTACTGAAGCAAAAATACCTCTGTGTTCTCTCCCCCAAGCCTTGTGTATCCTGAGGTTCCAGTGTGGTAGGAACAGGCACAACTCACAGCCTGCCGTGAGCACCCGGCACACCTCTAACCCTTTCCAGTCCTCCTTTCCAAGTCTTGGGTAGTTCTTCTCACACATACTCGCTGAGCACTCCTCAGGCGAACACTTGATAAGAATCCTGTGCAGACTCTGAATCTGTCTTGGGTAGCATCTTCTCTCTGTTACTCAGACCTGCACGCTCTGTGTACCTTTGGCTCCCTGATTCTCAGCCTCATTTCCTCAGTGTAATGAGTGCACTGGGCTTTGCATCAGGTTCTCCTCCCTGCTTGGGCTTCTGGCCTGTTCGAAGGTAGGAAGCTGGCAGTAGTGGGACTCATCTTGCTTGTTTCCCATCTCTCTGGACTCAGTGTCCTTTGCTGTCTGATGTTTCATGTCCTGAAAACTGTTGTTTCATGGATTTTTGTCCACTTTTTGGTGTTTCAGGTGGAGTAGCAAATCCTGTTATTCTGTCTTGGTTGGAAGCAGAATTCGGCACTATGCTTCTCAGTGACCGTACATTTACTCTTCACTTGTCTCAGCAGTGTGGTCAACTGCAGATCTCCCTTTCCTGTGACGTGCAGGGTGGCTTTTATCCACAACTAAATGCAAAATTTTATAGAACTCTTATCTCAGGAAAGAGATTTAACTAATAGAGTGTGAGTTCTATGCTAGCAATATCAACAGTATAGGAATCCAATAGAAAGCCTAGAATTTTCCCTGGCAATCTTCCACATGCTTATTAATTATTGTGCTGGACTTGGTTCCATCTTCAAATAGAAGCAGTGCTTTGTTTATTTATATGCAAGATGTGTACAGACATGCGGAAGAGGATAAAAGACAAAGCCCTGTAAATGTTGCCACTCGAGATTTGTAATCTGAATTGACATTGTTCCTTTGATCATCACTTTGTGAATATACACAATTAACCAGCCACTAATCCACTTCCGCCATCCTCCACACTGTATTTCTCCACTTGCCTCCTTTGTCTAGCGCAAAAAGACTCATGGTAATTGCGGCTTACTGTCTGAAGCCCCATGAGAAACTTTATTGAATGCTTTCTGAAATCAAAATGTTTAAAAATGAAATGAGGTTATTTTGGCACCGCTTTTGCCATCCTTTTCATGTCTTATGTAGCCCAGAGTTTTTAAATGTTAGGTTGTGGTGTGGTACTGAGAATTCACATTATGTTGCAGTTCCTATAATTTGATTTCCCCCCCTTTTGGGTCAATAATTCATTGTTTTGATCTTCTGTTGCCAGTCTGATTCTTCATTTTCTTTTCCTAGATCCCCAATGATAGTGTCCTGGCATTCGCTTGAAGTATATTGTTACTTTTGCTTCATGGGCAGCACAAGGTCCATTTAAAAAATTATTCATCATTCTTTTTTAAAATATATTCTTTTTTTTTTTTTTTTGGTACTGGGGCTCAAACTCAGGACCTTGCGCTTGCGAGGCAGACGCTAGAACCACTGAGCTAAATCTCCAGCCCCTAAAATATATTCTTAATTAATGACTTTACAAAAGAATGGTTTCAGTGTGGTATTTTCCTACATGCATATAACATTTTGATCCTATGCATCATATTACCCTCACAACCCCTCTTCTAGTCCCTTATCCGCTTCCTCTTTTCTAATAACAGTCTCTCTTCTACTTCTGTGTCATCTTTCTTTTGTTAGACTCCACATATTAGGGAAAGCACGCAATACTTATCTTTCTGAATGGCGTCTTCCCCTTAGCATGATGATCTTCAGTTGCGTATATTTTCCTGAATGACATAATTTCATCCTTCCTTCCTTATGACTAGTACTGTGCATTCATCTGTTTACGGGCGTCTAGGCTGGTTCCATACGTTGGCTATTAAACATGGGTCTCCAGGTATCCCTGTAGTATGCTATCCTTTCTTCCTTTGGAATTATGTTAGGAAGAGGTATAGGATGGTCATATAGTAGTCCTTTTTAGTTTTTTAGGAACCTCCATGCTGATTTCCATAGTGAAGGTACTAATTTAGATTTCTAATGTTAGTATAGAGAAGGTCTGTTTTCCCCACACCCTTACCAGCATTTAGTGTGGGGTTTTTTTTTTTTGGTGCTGGGGATTGAACTTGGGACCTTGCGCTTGTGAGGCAGGCGGTGGAACCACTGAGCTAAATCCCCGGCCCATCTTTTTGGTATTCTTGATGATAACCATTCTGACTGGAGTGAGAATCTCAGTGTAGTTCTGATTTGCATTTCTCTACTGGATGTTGGACTTTTTTTTTCATGTACTTCTTGGCCTTTTGTATTTCTGAGAAGAGTCTAATTCATTTGTCCATTTATTGATCATGCTTTTTCTGTATGTGTGTTAAGTTTTTTGAGTTCTTTATATATTCTCCTACCGATTCTCTGTTGAAAGAGTGGCTAGCAAAGATTTTCTCCTATTCTGTAGACAGTCTCTTCGGTCTGTTGTCTTCCTTGCTGAGCAGAAGCTTTTTAGTTGATGCAGTCCCACTTGTCAATTCTCGCAGTTATTTCCTGTGTTGTTGGGATGCTGTTCAGGAAGTCTTCGCCTGTACCTATATCTTAAAGAGTCCTCCCTGTGTTTCCTTCTAGTGGTTTCAAAGTTTCAGGTCTCATATTTAGGTCTTTGATCCATTCCTGTGCAGACTTTTGTACAGGGTGAGAAATTGGGACCTAGTTTCATTCCTCTCCATGTGGATGTTGTTTTCCCAGCACCATTTGTCTTTTCTCCAACATATGTTTTTGGCCCCTTTGTCAAGATTCAGATGGCTGTAGCTGTAGGGGTTTCTTTCTGTTTCCTCTGTTCTGTCTGTTTTGATGCCAGTTCCATGCTGTTTTTTTTTGTTGTTGTTGTTGTTACCGGGGATTGAACTCTGGTCCTTGCGCTTGCGAGGCAGGCGACAGAACCACTGAGCTAAATCCCTGGCCCCTCCATGCTGTTTTTGTTACTGAGGTTCTGTAGTACATTTTGAAATTGGGTATTGTGGTCTCTCCAGCATTTCTGTTTTGTTCAGGATTGCTTTTGCTATTCTGGGTCTCTTGTTTTCCATATCCACTTTAGGGTTTGTTCCTGTTCTGTGAAGAATGTTGATATTTTGGTGGGGATTGCATTCAGTCTAGATTGCTGTTGATAGCATGACTGTTATCCGCTGACCTGTGAACACAAGAGCTCTTTCTGTCTTCTAGGGTTCCTTTTCATCTCTTTCTTCAGTGTTCTGAAATTTTCACTGTAGAGGTCTTTCACTTCCTCGGTTAGGTTGATTTCTAGGAATTGTTTTCTTGATTTCCTCCTCATCTAGTTCATAATTGGTGTATAGAAAAACTACTGATATTTGTGTATAGATTTGTATCTTCTACTTTGCTGAATTTGTTTATTAGATGTAAAAGAAGTCGTTTTAGATGTAAAAGCTGGCGTCTCTGATCTCCGGGTATAGGATCATATCATTTGCAAATAGGGATAACTTAAGTTCTTCCTTTCTTATTTGTACCCTTCTTCTCTTTCTTTCTCTCTCCTAATTGCTCTGATTAAAATTTCTAGTACTATTTTGAACAGTGGACACCCTTTTCTCATTGCTGATTTTAGAGGTACTGCATTGTTCTCCCTATGCAGTATGATGTTGGTTGTGGGTTTATTGGGTATAGCCTTTATTATGTTGTGGTACGATCCTTGTGTACCTGTTTCTTTGGGCTTTTTTTTTTTTTATTATTATTACCAGGGATTGAACTCAGAACCTGGTGCTTTCGAGGTAGGTGAGGCGCCACTGAGCTAAATCCCCGACCCTCTTTGGGCTTTTATCATGAAGGGATGTTGAATTTTGTCAAAGGCTTTTTTTACATATGTGGAGATGATTTTGTGATTCTTTTCCCTGATTCTATTTATAAGCTGTATTGCCTTATTGATTTGTTTATGATGAACCATCCTTGCATCCCTGGAATGCAACCAACTTGATCATGGTGCGTGACCTTTTGTGGCTGCCTCCCACCCAGCCACCATGGCAGGGTGTCCCCAGAGGCCCTGAAGTGTCCTGAATTGTCCTGGGACCTCTGACCCCTGGAGCAACTCAGTCTCCAACAGTAAGCCCCTCTTCAGACAGTTTCTGCTTGGACCACTCCAAGATCTGGTGGGAGCTGCTGTGGGTTTCTTCTCCAGGACTAACCTGAATCCTCACTTGCTTCGCAGCCTGCAATAACCATGAGTGTCTTCTGCCCATCCTTTGTTGGCACTGGGTCTGCTGCCCTCTCTTGGCTGGCCTTGCCCTACAGAATTGGTCCCCCACTGTGGCGATGTAGAATGCTTCAGGCTATTATGTGTATTGTCTTTCTGTTTCTCTATGCTTTTTTTTTGTAGACAGGGTCTTACTATGTAGTGCAGGCTGGCCTTGAACTTGGGGTGATCCTCCTACTTCAGCCTCCCAAGTGCTGGAATTATAGGTGTGTATCACCATGCGAGGCTCTCCATTCTTTTTAGCTTTCTTATCACTCCTTTTTTCTTACTCTTTTCTCCTCAGGATATAGTTTCTCCTTTTAAACTCTTAGCTCTTCTTACTCTCAGATCCCTGCAAAGGATACTTATATTCCACCATCTTACCCCAGAAGTCTCCCAGATAATGTGTACTTTGTAGCGCTCTAGGATTCTCAGTCAGGGTTGTTTTGTGGGGTGCTCAGATCTTTTAGAGCTGCTCTGAGTTTTAGCCTATGAGATATGTTAGATCTTGAGAGCAAAACTTCCTTGTATAACTTTGCATTAATTCACTGTTTCTTCTGAGTCTATGTCATTATATTACATGCAAAGTTTAAATTGTTTTCTCATCCTGGTGAGTAAAACCGTTACTGTTTTCCACAATGGGGTTGTCGACTGCCATGATTTAAGCAAAAAAAAGAAATTACTGTGCTAGATTTTACTGTCACTCTTTAATATGAGGCTTTGATGAGTTCAATTTTGTGTCCTGCTCCTCCAGGTTATCAGCTGATCGGGAGCCACTCTGGGGTGAAGCTTTGCAGGTGGACAAAGGTATTTATTTGGTTTTATTAAAGTATTATTTTTATTACATGACATTTTTATGGCTATTATATGGAGTCACTAAGTTTACCTGTAAAGGTATGATTTACATTGAATAAAATGTACGAATTTTGGTTGAACTTCTTAGAGTGAGTTCAGCAGTGGGCCGGGGATTTAGCTCAGTGGTTTCGCCGCCTGCTGCGCAAGCGCAAGGACCCGACGAGTTTGATCCCCGGTACCAAAAAGAAAAAAAGAATGTGTTCAGCAAGTTTGGATGGATGTAGAACCCATGTCCGACATCCCAATGAAAACATAAATTCTTTTCCTAGCTCTTGAGAATTTCTTTGTGCCCATTTCTAGTCGTGCTTCTCTCTCCCTATGCAGCCATTGTTGTCACTTCATTTTGCCTCGCCAAGATCTCACGTGAATGGTGTGCGAGCTAATGTGTAGTTTTCATGAGTGGCAGCCGAACAGGGCATACAATTCCTGAGATGTGTCCACGTTGTAGCACCTATCAGAGGTTTATTCCCTGTTTCCGCTCAGTGATATCCCAATTGTATGAATATGCCAGTTTTTATCTTTTGATAAATATTTGGTTTGTTTTCAGTGTTTGGCTGTTATGAATAAAACTGCTATGAACATTCTTTTGCAAAACTATTTGTCAGTATATATTTCAGTTTTCCTTGGGTGAATACCTATAAGTAGCAGTGTTGGCCAGACTGGTTTTATTTTACATTTGCTGGTAGCTGGTGCTGCTGAAGAGGACCTTTTCCAGGTGTATATTGGCCATTATACTTGGGAAATACCTGTTTTAATTGTGTCCAAATCAGGTTGTTTTACTCTGTATTATTGGTTACAGGTTCTTAATACAGTGTGGATTTGGATCTTATAACAGATGTGCCTTGTGAATATTTCTAGTCTGAGGCTTCTCCCTAACCATTCCCTAAGGGTATCTTTTGAAACTTTTAATTTGGTTACTGGATACTGTCCAACTTATCTTTTTTTTTTCTTTAATCGTTTGTTTTTTATATTCTGTGATATCTTTGCCACCAGCTACGAAGTTGCAAAGATATTCATTGTTTTCTTTTGAAGCTTCTCATGTAGTTTTAACTTTTAGGTTTTTGGTTCATCTTGAATCAGATAAGGGTCATATGGATATCCAGTTGTTTTGGTACCATTAGTTGAAAGCTTTCTCCTGTCAATTGAATTACTTTTAGTTGTTTGGGACAATCTATTGTGTGTGGGTAGGTATATTTCTGGACTTTTCATGTTGTGTACCAGTGTATATTTTTCTATCCTTAAGCCAACACCACATTGTCTTGACTTTTCTGGCTCTTTATAGTAAGTCTGAAATTATGTAGTGTAATTTTTCTTTTTTTGCCGTCTGAGGATTGAACCCAGGGGCTCATACATGCTGGTCAAGTGCAGTACCACTGAGTTACACCCCATCCCATTTTGTCTTTTTAAAAAATTTCCAACATGGTTTTCATTATTTCAAGTACTTTGCATTCTTTTATAGTCAGCCTGTGCATTTGTACTGTATGTATTCATGCATTTTTGTTTTATTGAAATACAACTTACTATACAATTCGCTCATTTAAAGTACACTCTTGGATGGTTTTTAGTATATTCACAGAGCTGTGCAACCAGAATATAGTTTTGTATAGAAATTACCAGAATATAATTTTAGGACATTTTTGTCTTCTCTAAAAGAAATCCTATAGCCTTTAGCAGTCAAGCTTCATTCTCTCTGTGGTCCTCAGGAATCACGCTTCCCTGTTGTATATATCTATAAATTTGCTTAATTGGGACATTTCATATAAATAATATTGTACAGAGAGTGGCCTTTTGTGCCTGGTTCCTTTCACTTAACATAATGTTTTTGGGTGTGTCCATGTTGTACCGTATATCAGCATTTCATTCCTCTTTATGGCTGCTGATTTTGTTTGTGTGGATTTATCACACTTTGTTTATCCTTTCATCAGCTGAGGGACATTAGGATTGGTTCTACTTTTTTTTTGGATGTTATGAATAATGCTGGCCTGGATGTTATTCCAAGTGTAGGTTTTTATGTTGGGTGTATACCTAAGAATACAGTTGCTGGATCATGGTGTGTGCATGAGTGTGTGTGTATGTGTGTGTGTTTTTTTTTTTTTAATTCAAGGAACTGGCAAACTGTTTTCCAAAGTGAGTGCACCATTTTACATCCCCACCAGCAGTGTGATGAGGGTTCCAATTTTTCCATTTCTCTGCAAACATTTATTATTATATTTTTATTATATACTATTTTTTATTTATTATATTATTATACTTGGTTTGAAGTAGTATCTCATAAAGGTTTAAGTTGCATTTCCCTAATGATCATGGTGTTGAGCATCTTTTCATTTGCCTGTTGTACGTTTATGTATCTCCTTTGGAGAAATGCCTCTTCAAATCCTTGGCTATTTTTATATTGGGTTGTCTTATTGTTGGCTCCTAAGAGTTCTTTATTCTGGGTGATAGTTCCTTACCAGATGCATGATTTACCTCTTCCACTGCTGTTTACTTGTGATGGTGTCTGAAGGAATGGAATTACTGTGGGCCTCTGGTAACCGGGCTTCAGGTGCCACAGGGCCTCCAGGCAAACCTGGAGGACCTCTCAAAGGTGGCGAACCTTTTAGAGCTTCCAGTGATACAAACAACCTACTGTAGCACACATGCTATAGGCTTGCCACCATTGTCCTAGACCCTTCTCCAGCCTGTCCTGTCTGGCCAGGTTCTCCATACAGAACTGTTCTCATTATTATCATCACCATTATTCTTTATTTCTTTATTTTTGAGACAGGCTTGTGCTTTGTAGTTCAGGATGGCTTTGAAATCACTGTGTAGCCGAGGCTGGCCTTAAACTTACAGTGATCCTCCTTCCTCAGTCTCCTGAGTGCTGGGATTACAAGGGTGTGGCACGCTGGGCTCCTCACTGCTATTACTACCTTCTTCGTGACAGTGCTAAATAAGCCAGGTTTTCTTGTCCAGTCATGCTTGAGTTTTAAAATTTCTGTTATAATGGCCAGAGATTTAGCTCAGTGGTGCCAGTGCCAGCCTTGCAAGCTCAAGGTCCTGAGTTCGATCCCCAGTACCAAAAAAAAAAAAAATTCTGTTCTGAAAAATTTGTGTCCAAGGTTCACACTTCTGCTTCTGCTATCTTTTCCTTTCTGTGTTCCCTGGCCAGTGTATTCCTGCCCTCCTTGTACCAGCCCTTTCTCTTGTGCCCTGTTGTCCTTAGCAGGAAATGTGTGTCTTCAGCTTTCTCCTACATTGGCCCTGCCCACGTTGCCATAATCCACATGTAACTTTGTCACTTGGTACCTCAGCCACCCTGATGGCTCTCCCTGATGGAGAACCTGTTTCTTAGCCCATGTCGTTTTCAGAATATCAAACATTCTCCACATTTCTCTGTTGTATCATGGTTCCAGCTTCTCTATGGACCCACTTCTATTATTTGTGGTTACTTGAGAAATCCTTCTTTTTAAAAACATTCCTATTCCTCTGCCTTCATCGTAATACTCATCAGCATGAATATTCCAATAGATTACACCTCTGGTACCTTCGGTCACTCCATCTACTCTTGGTGCCAATGTCCTGTTAATAAGTTAATTAATTTGAACACTTCTCATTATCTGTCTTTTTTCCAGTCCAGTGATTTTTAATCATATCAGATTCAATGCTTTCTGTTTATGGCTAGGATTTTGTAGCATGCCTTTACTATTGCTGAATTGAATTTGCAGATAGTATAATATCATATACATAATTTGTAAGCAAATCACTGTTTGCATAACTATACTATGAAAGAGGAAGTACTTATTTAAATATTATATGTTTCTATACAAAAATGCTCTGAAATTACTACATTAGAAGGCATAATGAAGCAGCTGCTTGCATCTACTTTTAATGGATAAGCTTAAATTTAAGAGAAGTAAAAAGTATTGCAAGTTATTCTATATGAGAAGTAATAAAAACCCAGGCTTACATATCTATGATAAGAGAATGAAGGGAAATAACCCTAATTAAAGTAGTGCCAGGGCCGAGATTTAGCTCAGTGGTCCTGCCGCCTACCTTGCAAGCACAAGGTGCCGAGTTTGATCCCCGGCAGCCCCCCCCCCCAAAAGTAGGGCCAATAAGACAACCAATTATATCACATAGGGAAAATGAAAAAGTAGGCTGTGTTGCACATGTGCCGAGTGTCATTTGTAAATTGTGGAATCAGAATACTTTCCCATCTTGTGGCAGGAGGAGTAGTAATGGAATATCACAGAAAATGGATCTCCTGTTTTGAAACCCTGTGTCTTTTTGAGACCTACATTCTGTCTCTAATTCATGACAAAACTATGGAGATCGTAAGTTGAATTAAGTACATGCTTACAAAATAATTGAAAGGCCTAGGGCAGTGATGGTGAATCTTTCAGTGCTTTCAATGACACAGACAGCCTGCTGTGGCACTGTGCCATAGGTTTGCCACCACTGGCTCAGGATAGTGAAGGTCAGGGCTGATTGCTTCTGACTTTGTGGAAATAAAAAGTCTTGGACTCACAGGACACTGCTTTGAGTAAGCCGAGCTGTTGGCAGCATTCAAGTGAATGTTTCTTATCTTCTCATCTTCCTGAGGCTTTCTGTATGGACCGTGTCTTACACCTGCTTCCAGCAGGGAGTAATAGTTTCTCGTGTTTTGCCTTCCAAACCTTGCATAGGTGCCTCTCATTGGTGGAGTCTAAATTAGAATCTTTTAGACCAGGCTGTCTGAGAAATTTGGTGTTTGGGTTTCTTTCCCTTGCTTAGAAGGGCAGGCATGAAACCACTGACAGGAAATATCTAGCACAGTCACCCCTTTGCTGCCCAGCATCTACCCACCTTCCACCTGTATTTATGTTTTCAAACAATAACATAAGCAAGACATTTGCTTCTACCTAACAAGTTGCAAATATTCCTTATGCAGCTATTTCTTATGTTCCCTTCCTTTAAGTCTTTTTGAATCTTTCACCTTAACTAGCTTGGATGGAGAGTTGGCAGAGAGGACAGGGGAAATACACACATCCACACACATCCACACATTCACATACACACACACACACATACACACATACAGAAGAAAACACACTTAGATACAACAGGTGTTGGATTGCTCTTGGCCACCTGGTCATAGTTTTAGGTATAACTTTCTTTTTCTACAATGCAGGCCGTGACTCCCTTGTGCTCTAGCCTCAGTCCCTTGTATCATGCTGTCTGCCAGTGAAGAACTTGAGCCAGTATCGGCCCCTCCTTAATCTTCTCCTTTACTACTGTACCTGAGGGTACTAACATGCCCCGGGGAGCCCCTGGGTTCCAGCCGGTGTGTTTCTTGTTCTCATTGTGTAGCAGCCACTTTGGTTCTGGTGATCAGGATCAGTAACTCCAGCCAGTGTGGTCTTCAGTTTTCATGGCTGGTTCTGCAGCATCAGGAGCTGCAGGGGGCCAGGTGATGGTGTCAGCTGCCAGGAACTGTGGAAGGCCTGTGATTCTGCCCTAATCGAAAGCTAACGGGGTGGCCTGGCAGAGATTTATAGATGTCAGCAGAGTACACAGAACTAGTACATCAGAGATAAGATACATCCGGCAGCTTGATCTTCATGTTGGTTTCTGTTTCTTTCAGGTACCAGGGAAGTGGTGTGGATGTGGACTCAAGGAAATGTTGGATGCACAGTGGATTTATGTTACAGCTGAGGGACCTGAAGTTTTTAGTAAACCTCCAGTCTTCTAGGAGGGCCGCTTGTAAACCTGTCCAACCTTTGGCTGGAAGGGAGACAATAATTTTTATTATTCTGATCAGGAAACAAATCTGTCTTCTCCATTGGAGGGAGACATTCCCTCTGCCTTGAAAAGATAGTCTGTAACTAGAGCTGACCCCAGAGGTACACAGATGCCACAGAAAATTTGTCTGTTAGTACAGGTTTCCCTTGAGTCTGTTGGAAACATCCTTCCTTTGGGAACCTGTAAACCAGAGTCAAAGTTCTGCAACTGGGAAGCAGCAAGCGAGTGGGGTGTTGATGATAATCTCGACAGAAGCAACACTCACATCTGTCTGTAGCTCTGTCCTCCAGGGCTTTCTTCCTTGAGGGGAATGTTCAGTATCTGTGCTACACAGTGCAGCACTCTAACCACGTACCCCGTATCTTACCATGTACCTGGAACGGCCACTAACTGGATGTTGTTGCTACTGAACTCTTGAAATGTGGCCACTCTGACTGAGGAATAGAATTTTAAATTTTATGTGATTTTAGTTCATTTAAAATTCAGTACAATGATATGCTGCCCAAGGACATTTCAGTCTGCGGTAGCCTGCATATGTGACAGTATCCGCCTTGTAGCCGGGGTGTGTGGTAGCTGTGGCACCTGGGTTTGCATAAGGATACTCTGTGACATTCCCGCTATGACAGAGTTGCCCAGCAGCACATTTGCAGGAGACCACTCAGCTGGCCGACAAATTGTGTAGAAAGAACACAACCGGGGTGTGTGAGGTCACTGGCTTTAGGGTGGTTGTGATGCAGCAGTGGGTACCCGAGCCCGATGCTGCTGGTTACTTGTAAGGAAGAGGGTGTGGCTTGTGCCAGTCTAGTGGGTGCCAGATCTGGGTGCTAGGGAAGTCAGGCATAGGGAATAATGGGGAAACTTGAGCTGCTGAAAGCCCCGACCCAAAGCAGCTCACCTGGTGGAGGTGTAGCTTTAGATCGCAGTGCTGAGAAAAGCCCAGGAAATGAGGCTTTTCTTTTTCCTCAGTTTTGTGTCAAGGGCTCTTTGATGGGAAGATGAAATGTCTGGCAAGCATTTCAGCAAGTGTGTTGTGTGGCTTGGAATCATTTTCTAAACCTGTCATCTCGGTGGAATTCTGGGGGGCAGGAGGTTTTTTTCAGCCAGAAAAGCACATAAAGATACCAATGGAAGAAAACTTAATTTGATGAAGCCACTTAATTTAATTGGGAGTGTATTTCCCCATTCTGACCATTGCAGTGCTCCAATCTGGAAAATTTTCATCTGTTTTATCAATTTTATCATGAAAAGTATATCCTATCTATGGGACACACACACATACATATATACAGATATATAGTATATATCACTGATATTGTTAGGTAAGAAGAAATGTGGATTTGATCTTTATTTTTGGCTCCTGACACAAGAGCTTGCTATTTCCTGAGTGGTTGAGGTGAGAGAAGTCTTTTGTGAGTCACAGCATACACGTGATAGCAGGTGTCAGCTCTTGGACCCAGGTGAGTACCAGTGACTTAATTCAGTTCTGACACAATCCTCGCAGAATTCGCGTCAGACCCCACAGGGAGGCCCGTCGCGCAACACTGCCCCCGTTTCAGTCACCACACCCAGAGTCACCTCACTGACAGAAGCCACAGTTTGCTTGAAAGGGGGGGTTTTCAGCAATTTGCTTGTCATAGATCTACAAAAGTGACTTTTTTGGTTTATCCTATTTGTGTTTCCTTGAACCTCCTGAATCTGCAAGTTTAAAGCTTTAACCAAATTTGAGGTGTTTGATCGTAATTTCTTTAAATAGTTTGTCTCTATCGCTCCTCTCCTTCTGAGACCAGGAAGACAAGTGTCAGATCTTTCCATATTCTCTCACTTGTCCCCAAAGCCTCTGTTCTTTTCCCCCCCAGGAACTTTTGTCTGTTCTTCAGAGTAGTGCTTTTTGTTCATTAGTCTTCAGGTTCACTGACTTACCTCTCTTATCTTTCCCCTCCTGTCATAATAGCTGCTTTAAAGTTTTTCTCTGGTAATTTCAACACTTGGATTGGAATCTCAGATATGAGATATATTAAGTGTTTTTTCCCCTTGAGTGTTAGTCACATTTTCCTAAATCTTTATATGTCTAGGACTTGAATGAGATTTAAATAGAAAGGTGTAGTATTAAAACCAGAGATTGGTCAGCTTTTCAGAGTGCTCTAAGATATGCACTGTATCACAGACTTTCCCTGTGTTGATAAATGACCTGGGGGCAGGCACTCTATAAACTCTTCCTGGAAGGCTGGGCCAGAAGTACGCACTTGGAGGAGTGAGCAGCGCTGTCGGCACTGGGAATAGTGCGAGTGGGCTGCGTGGGGATGAGTTATGTAGGCGGCAGTGTGGAGAGCAGTCACGTTCCGGTGAAAAAGATAATCACACGGTGCTTAATCTCATGACCTTCTAGCTGGTGGACCAATTCACAAGCTTGTGGATATTGCTGTTTCTAGGATTATGATTTAGATCACCGTTTGTTATTAAGTTAACAATGTTCTTTGAAAAAATAATATAAACCATAAAGTAATTATTTCCACCACATAGAAATTTTGTACTCCCTCTCAGTCTTTTTTAAAATTCACTTTTGCATGTTTGTGCATACTTGGAATAAGTTCTAGATACAATTTTTTTTTTTTTTTTTTGGTACCGGGGATTGAACTTGGGACCTTGTGTTGCAAGGCAGGTGGCAAAACCACTGAGCTAAATCCCCGGCCCCCTAGATAAATTTTGCATGTTTCCATCTAAAAATCATTTTCCTGTTAAAATGTTTTTAAAGTATTATTCTTTTTTTTTTTTTTCTTTTGGAGACATTGCTTTGCTATATAGTTCAGGCTTCCCTTCAACTCACTATGTGGCACAGGCTGGCCTCAAACTTACAGCGATCCTCCTGCCTCAGCCTCCCAAGTGCTGGGATTACAGTTATGCACCGCTATGCCCAGCGAAGTATAATTCTTTTTTTTTTTTTTTTTGATACCGGGGATCGAACTCAGGACCTTGTGCTTTCAAGGCAGGCGGCAGAACCACTGAGCTAAATCCCTTGACTGATTTTTGTTGAAATTACCATCATTTAATTTACCATTCACTTGGTGATGATAAGCTTTATTTCCATTTTCCCCACTATTAATGATATGAAGAACATGTTTTTGTTACTATACAAATAAAATTTTATTTGGATTTTGATTATTTGCTTAGAGTCCTACAAAAGATATTAGCCAATTAAAAGTGCTTAGTAAAGGTTTTTTCTTATACTTTTCAATGAACCATTTGTTAAACCTGTTATGAAGTCTGGGTTCATTATTAGGTGAAAATATTTTTCTTAGTTTATATGAGGTATGATAGAAAAATACAGTGTCTTAGTCACTTTTTTGTCACTGAGACACAATATGTGACCCCCACAGCTTGAAGAAGGAGAGGTTTATTTTGGTTCACAGTTTTTAGAGGTTTCAGTCTATATTCAGCTGACAGACGGGCCTGGCAGGGGAGCTGCTCAAGTCAAGGTGGCCAGAAGGCAAAAGAGCAGGGAGCAGCCAGGGAGGGAGATGCCACTCACCTGCCCCAAGCTCCACCTCTGAACACATGCGTCTTTCAGGAGATGTTCCAGATCCAAACCATACATATGGTGAATATTTGAAAAAGAAAATTTATTACATCAAAAGACACATCACTATGAATCCCTCCCAGAATGTTCCCCCTCACTTCCATCATACTTATCCCATCGTTCTTGCCACTTGCTGAAGCAATTCTGAAAGTCCCCTTTCCTGCGGGTCTTTATGAGGTGTAATAAAAAATATGGCAAATGCTGCTGGCGAGTGCCATCCAGTGGAAAGGCAGGCTGGTGAAACATGATGCTGTGTCCTCATCCACCTTATTCACTGGATCTGACACCATGCAACTTCTGGCTCTTCCCTGAAGTCAAAATGACCATGAAAAATAAACAATTGGAATTGATTCTAGATACCCAGCCAGCCACGACAAGGCAAGTAATGTCACGAAAGAGGACTTCCAGAGCTGCTTCAGAAGGTGGCAAGGATGATGGGATGAGTGTGTCTGAAGTGACAGGGAGGACTTGGAGGGGGACTTGAGGCAGTGGGTCTTTTACTGTAATACACCTTTAAACAAGTTAAACACATAGTGTATTTTTACTGGGCTGTTGCAGGGTATGGGCCAGAGGAACCCTGTCACATCTGCAGCCCGTGCCTCACTGGGAAGCCTGCTGGCATGATACTGCCCTCCCCTCCTGAGAGACCCCCGGGCCCCCTTGGGAAAACCCTTTCTGCCCCTCAGGTGGCATTAGCAGGGCCCAGTGAAGTACACTGCACTGGCTCTGAAAACTAAGCTGCACTGGGACTACAGAACACAAAAGCAGGACAGGATCTGCATACTAAACTGAAGCAAAGTGGCGATCTGCTACAGTGAAGGAAAGAAATAGGGTCCAGCACTTCCTACCATAATACACAGAAGGTCTGGGAATGCAATAGAAAAATCACCTGGCATGCCAAGAACCGAGGAAATCACAGCTTGAGTAAGAAAAATCAGCTGATACTAGCCCCAGGTGAATCAAGGGATGGAATCAGCTGACAAGGGTTTTAAAGCAGCTGTCATAAAAATGCTTTAGCAATCAGTTACAAGTTGTCTTGAAACAAATGAAAAATAACATCTCAGTGGAGACAAAAGTTAAAGAACAAAGAATAAAATACAAAATTGAAAAGTATAGAAATGGTGGCGGGGGGACTTGCTGATGGTCTCAGCAGTCAAGTGGAGTTGGGAGGATGTACTCAGTGACCCCAGCGGATTAATAGAATGATGTGTGACCAAGACAGATCAGTAGAACTTACCCAGTCTGAGTGGCAGACTAAAGTAGAATAGAAAACACATTAGGTGGGGCCTTAGGGATTTGTGATAATGATAAGGCAGCCAGCATTTTGAGTCACAGAAGGAAAACAAAAGAGCATGGAACTGAAGGAGTGTAGCCATGCATTGCCTACCAGAGGGGATGCGTTCTGAGACACAGCACGGTTAGGCAGTCTTGTCACTGTGCAGGCATCACTGTGTACTTACACAAACCTGGATGGTGTAGGGGAGTTCCTCAGTGTGGCCTCTTGCACTAAACACGGGATGTGTGAGGCTGCTGCTAATGTAACACAGACACCATTTTATGGTAAACTTTTATTTATTTTTATTTTTTTATTTTAATTTTGGTACTGGGGATCAAACTCAGGACCTTGTGCTTGTAAGGCATGCGGCGGCACCACTGAGCTAAGTCCCCGGCCCAATCTTTTATTTTTTTATAAGTAGAAGGGAGTATAGTCAGTTATAAGTTGAGTAATAAATTGAATCTAAATGGAAGTGATATTTCCATACCTTACTTAAAATAATGAAAAAAGCCATATTATGGTTAATATTTAAAGCAGTAGGGCTGGGGATTTAGCTCAGTGGTTCTGCCGTCTGCCCCACAAGTGCAAGGACCCAAGTTTGATCCCTGGTACCAAAAAAAAAAATATTTAAGAGCAGTAAAAGAATTCTTTATCAATCGCAAATATATACTATACATAATTGTGCTAGACTTCTGTATGATTTGCAGCATAGTAGGTTTGTTTATATCGTCATCACCACACATGTGAGGAATGTGTTGTGCTCTGATCCTATGATGACTATGACATTCTTAAATGATAGTTTTTCAGCTCTGCCACAATCTTATGTGACCACTATTTTATATGTGGCCACTCTGACCAACATGTTTTTATGTAGTGCATGGCTGTATTTGGAGAAATAATGACAAGATAGCCCAAATTTGATGGAAGACTCCAACCTACAGATTCAGAGATTCAAGTGAATCTCAAATGGGATAAAACTAAAGAAATCCACACCAAGACACCTTATACTTAATGATCTGAAAACTGAAGAACTAAAATAAATGTGGAAAGCAGCTAGAGAGAAGCACTATGGTGCCCCTAGGATAATAATAGTTGGAATGCTATCAGATTTCTCATGGGAAACACTGAAGCAAGAAGGAAGTAGTGCCTCATTTTTCAAGGGCAGACAGAAGAAGAACTATCAACCCAGAATTCCATATCTGGAAAAACTATCTTTTAAGATTAAAGGTATTATTAGTGAAGCAAAACAAAAAGAATTTGTTGTTGCTCACCTGCCTTTAAAGGCTAAAGAAGGTGCTTCAAACTGAAGGAAAGGATGAAAGATTCTTGGAGCATTTGGAAGAAAGAATGGAGAGGGAAGAAATATGCATAGGTATAATAGATGACCATGCTTGTGGGAATTGTATAACTCGTATTTGAAGATTGAAATAAAAAGTATAATAGCATGTGATAAGACAATGATATTTAAGAGGGAGGAACTTAAAGGAACCTAAATGGAAGTGGTCTTTCCACGCTTAAGGTAGTAAAATATCCATAGCAAGAGACTGTGATGTGTGTGTGTGTGTGTATATATATATATATATATATATATATGTTATAATACCCAGAACAACCACCATGAATACTCAAAAACACAAGATAAATTAAGATGGAATCCTAAAAATGTTTACATAACCTGTAGTAAGTAAAGAAAGAGTAACAGGAATGAGGAGACACAAATTCCCAATATCAGGAACAAAACAAGCTTTTACAATAGGTCCTGCAGCCATTGACATGATAAGGGAATGCTACAAACAAGTTTATGTTGACAAATGGGGCAACGTAGATGAAATAGATCTATTCCTAGAAAACCAGAAATTACCAAACATCAACCAAAATGAAATAATTTGAGTAGACTTGTAATCATCAAAGAAAAGGATTTATAATTAAAAGATTGCCCCCAAAATCTCCAGGCTTAGATGGTTTCACTGGAGAATATTACCAGACATTTAATGGAGAATTGACATATCTTAATCACTTTTCCTCATCTCTGGGACAGAATACCTGACACCCACAATTGAAGGAGGAGAGGTCTATTTTGGCTCATGCTTTATAAGTTTTAGTCCTTGCATGGTCAGCAGCATGGAAAGAAGGCCCTGGTGTGAAGTAAAATTGCTCACATCATGCCAGCCAGGAAGCAGAGTCTGAAGAATGGAGCCTGGGAGGCAGATGCACCCTACCAGGTCACCCCCCAGTGACCTACCTTGTCCAGCCAGGCTCTACCTCCTAACATCACATGCAACTATAGTGGCCCCATGATTCAGTCACCCTTCAAAGTTCTGCCATTGAGCACATGAGGCTTTGGGGACACATCCAGATATAAACCCTAACATGGTATCAGTTTTACCATATCTTTCTAGAGAGAGGTGACACTTTCAAACTCATTTTATAAGGCATATGTTAACATGATCCAAAGCTTGACAAAGACAGTGCAGAAAAAGAGAACCCTAAAGCAGCACCTCTCATCAACTTAAATGTACAGATCTTCAACACGGTGTTAACTAGCAAGTATAATTCAGCCTGATACAATAGGAATTCTATACCATAGCCAAGTTGGATTTATTCCAGGCAAGCAAGCCAGATTCATCATCTCGGTAAACTAAAGAAAAAAATCGTGTGATCACATGGTCAGTTGATGCTGAACAAGGATTTGAAGGGTCCAGCACCTCATCATTAAAAACTCGGCATTAAAAATAAAGGCATATTGGGCTGGGGATTTAGCTCAGCGGTTCCGCCACCTGCCTTGCAAGTACAAGATCCCGAGTTTGATTCCCGGTACCAAAAAAAAAGAAAGGAATATTACCCCAACTTGATAAAGAGTGGTCCACAGAATTCTTATAAACTAACAAATGTGCAGTTCTCCAACTTTGTTTCTCCATTGACATATTTGGTGGCCTTTACTATGTGATTTGTCATTTGGTAGACCTTTTAAGTTTTTGGGCTGTTTGTAAGGTTTGAATGTTTTGTTGCTACCTTTTATATTTTGAAACTTGGAAGAGAATGTATAGCCATAACATTCTGAATAATACTTTTTTCTTCATTTGTTTTTTTAAAATACAAGTACTAAATGAAATGGACAGGGGAAATTCTTTTATGAGAACAAAAAAGAAATTAAGCCTATTAACAACTGGTAATAAGCTGATAGGATTTTGTGTAATTGTCTTTCATCATGGATAGTATTATACAAGTACACTGATGAATCTTGTATACAGTTGTCCCTCAGTATGCATGGGATTGGTCCAGGACTGCCCCTTGGATACCAAAACCCAAGGATGCTCAAGTCCCTCAGGGAGGGGCAGACAAAGGGGAGTAAAAAGGATCAAGATGAGATGTGTATATGTACTAATTCCCCATGACAAATGTATTATATATTGCAAACATACTAAAAAAAGGGAAAAAGAAAGGTATAATATTTACATAGGTTCTACACATATGCTCCCAATCATACTTTGAATAATCTCTAGATTACTTAAAATACCTAATACAGTGTAAATGCTAAATCAGTAGCTGTTTCTATTATGTTACTTAGGAAATGATGGAAAGTCTGTACCCCACCCCCCACCCCCCAGTAATTTTGATCAGTTAGCTCCTTGGTTGTGAAACTACATATGTAAAGGCTGCCTGTGTGTCTTCTCTTTCATTCTCCTTTGCTCTTGCTATTAATTCCATACTGTTCAGTCACTTGATCTCGGAATCTCAGTTATCTTGCCTGACTTCCTGTTTTGCCCCTGTAAGGGGAAATGGCACTGATTATACCTCTGTAGTTCCCTTTCGTTTTCCTCCAGTGATCTTCGAGTCAGGTCATCAGTACCCTCTCAGGTCCTCTGCATAGGGTTCACTTTTGCTGAACTCAAGCTCATTTTGTACAGAGCTTCTGGATGAAAGCTAGTGATGTACTACTTTATTATTATTACAAAAAAGTTGACTTTAAGTTTTCCCACAACACAAGAAAGATTACTATGTGAGCGGATAATTAACTTGTTGATGATATTCATTTCACAGTGACACGTGTAACAAACCATGTTGTACATCTTGAATATGCACAATTTTAATGATAGTATAATACAGCTGAAAAATAAAACCAGTTTTTATGTCAAAAGTTGTTAAAAAATTTTAGGAAATTAGGCTTATAGTCAGCAGATCTTTTTGATAATATATATATATTTTTGTACCGCTATCGAACTTGGGTCCTTGAGCTTGCACAGTAGGCAGCGAAACCACTGAGCTAAATCCCCGGCCGGCCTTTTGATAACATTTTTAAAAGCTTGATATTATTTTGGTGCCAATGCTGCGTTGATTTAGGATATTTCTTCAAATTACCTTCTTCTTATACTTACTGATTTGTGCAGTTTTTATCACTCATGGAACATGGCTTTATTCTTTTTATTAAATAGTGTTGGGATTAACTCGTGTCTTATACTTGTGTACTTACATGTGCTGGTTGTCCCCTTAACTGTCTCAAATATGCCAGAAGTCTGTCCATTGAGTTGACGGGGAATCTACTCCAAGATGCCTTCCCTTACCCACCCATCCCTATTCAAAGCAGGGGTCCTTTCGCTTCTGAGCATGGTCTCCAGTTCTTTGGAGCCTGACTTGTCTGTTCCTTGGCATTATATATTATTTTATTTATATATATATATTGGTACCGGGATCGAACTCGGGTCCTTGCGCTTGCGCAGCAGGCAGTGAAACCACTGAGCTAAATCCCTGACCCCATATTGTATTAATATTACGTGAGGCACTTTGATGGATTTTAACTTAGAGTGTCAAAAAGCCTCCATATGGAGCTTTCAGAGTTAATGAATCATAGATTTATTTTATTGGGTTTTAGAAAACCCAAAGCACTGTCAAAACACTGTAATGGTAGAATATTAAGTTTGTGCATCATGTAGATATCAGTAGGGATATTCATGGTTGTGAAGTAATTGCTTTATAATTTTTTTTTCATGCTTTATTCTTAAAAGTCTTGGTGCTTTGATGATTTTATTCAGACTGTGATTTGTCTTTTGCTTGTCATAGTCCATGCTTCGAGGGAGAGGAGGTTGCTATAAACACACGTTCTACGGCATCGAAAGCCATCGCTGCATGGAAACTACCCCAAGTTTGGCATGTGCAAATAAATGCGTTTTCTGTTGGCGGTAAGTAAGAACGCGTGACCATGATGACCAGGCACATGCATGGTGACCGCTGGACATGCAGGCCTGCCAGAGAGTTCTGTGGTATCTGAGGTTAAGCCCTTTTCCTTTTACAACAGTATGTTTTTTTGCATTGGTGTTTTTTCTTGGGCAGTTGCATAAAGAGGTTGTCAGGAGTTTTAGTGTTTTTGTAGTACTGATTTTTAGCCTATGGCTCTTATTCATTATCTATCTATCTACCTCTGTTTTCTAATTCATTCATATACTACTATTTTTTAAAATTCTTTTTCTAATTTAAGTTGGATTGTTAAGGTCTTTAATTTTCAGACTTCTATAAGTCTTTATAAATTTTGCTCTAAGAACCTCTTTGCCCACATCTCATAGATGCGATAGTATGGTCATTGCCAGTTGTGACATGCATTTATTAATTTGCATGTGACTTTGGGTAACACATGGGTCACACAAGCACTTATTGTAAATGTTATATATAATTTGGATTTTACGAGGACATATTCTTGTTACTTATTTTCAACCAGATTGTTTTATTGTTATAGGATATGGGTTGTATAATTATAAAATTTATTGGGAAGTATTATAAGCCTAATATATGGTCAGTTTTTAAAATTTTTTCATATGTACATGAAAAGAGGGTATATTTTTTAAATTGTTGGCTACTAAAACAACAAAACTTACTGTCTGTTACTGATTACATGTTTTATTATTTAGAGTTCCTCTTTATCCATAAAAATGCTCTTTTTTTTTTTTTTTTTTTTTTTTGGTACCAGGGATGAAACTCAGGACCTTGTGCTTGCCAGGCAGAGGCTGTGCCACTGAGCTACATCCCCGGCCCTAAAAATACCTTTTGCTCAAAGTCTGTGTTGTCTGATATTAATATAGCTACACTAGCATTCTTTTAGTTATTAATACTTGCCAGGTCTTTATTTTTCTTCCTTTTGTATATCCCCAACTTTGTATTTTAGGTATGTTTCTTATAAACAAGTATTTGGATCAGTGTTTTAAAAATCAACTTTATTGCAGTTTAATTTACATATAATGAAATGTTCCTATTTAAACTGTAGTTCAGAGTTGTGATAATAGTGTACACCTGTGTAACCACAGCACAATGAAGGCGCAGAGTATTTTCATCACTCCTAGCAGTTTCCTTGTACCCACTTCTAGTCAGTTTCTCTCACTTCACCCTGGCCCCAGCGCCAAACTGATTTACTTTCTGGCAATCTATATCATTGTTCTTTTTCTATGCTTGCATAGAAAAGCAATCATGTGTAGTTTCTTTTGCTCAGTGAAAGGGTTTTTTTTTTTTTTTTTTTTTTTTTGAAAGGGTTTTGATGTCATCCACGTTGTTGCACACATCACTAGTTCCTTTTCATTGCCGAATAGTGGTCTGCCCTATGGTTTTGCTACAGTTTGTTTTCTATTCCTCTCTAGGTGAACACTGCAGTTGTTTCCAGCTTTTGACTGGATTGTGAATAAAGCTGCTGGGAGTACTAGTCTATAAAATTTTTGTAGATAAGTGGTTTCATTCTTCTTAGATAAATGTCTGTTTGTGGAATTACTGGATTTTTAAAGTCCATTTGTCTTATTTGTAATGATTATTGATAAATACTGACAAATTATCAGTAAATATTTATTTTTATTCTATTCTTTTGTTCTGTGTCTCTTTCTCCTTTTGCTAAGGTATTTGTGTGGATGTTGGAGACTTCACATTGTCTTGCTGGAAATACAAGGTCTGACTATGTTTTCCAGCTGTTAACACCAGTCACTCATAGAACCTAATCTTTTACCTGAGTTGGAAATGTTTACGTGAAGGAATTGCTGTGTTTCTCTCTCCCTCTTTCCTCCCATTTCTTTCCTTCGCTCACTGATGTGCTGATTCTCCAGCTCCTCTGTACACTCTTCCGTTCTCTGCAGGCTGACTCACATCTTCTCTGCAGCTCGTTACTATGACCACTGATGACTTCCTTACTAGCAGATCTCCCAGAAGTCACTTCATTATTATTTTGATGAACTCTAGTGAAGAATACTAGGTAAGATCTACTACTGGATTCAGATGCACCAGTCTCCTTGTGGTTTCCTCCTCTTCCCTGGACAGTTTTCTCAATTTCTCCATTAACTCTTCAGTTAACTCATTAAGAAAATTTAAAAAAATCATAATTATTAACATATATTAATGGTACAAATTAATGAGACTCATCGTGCTATTTCCATGCATACATATATCATGTCTACCTACCTTCTACTCTTGTTCCTTCTCCTGGTTCCCCCTATTCCCACTGCCTAAAACTCCCTCTTACATTCTTCATCTGATGTATCCTTTCTGATACTGTCTTTCATTTTTCTCTCTATATATGATAGTAAGAGTGAATATTTCGTCTCTGGATCCAGTCTCCTTTCCGAGTTTCCTTTCTTCATTTGCGGTTGTCGATCGCACCTGTTCTCTTGGATGATCCATGGATACTTCAAGTCTGACTTGCTCACAGTGGAATTTCTTAGCGTGTTTTAACCCATTCTTGCTGTTTTGGATAATGTTGCCATTCGCTATCTGATAGCTCAGGCTTGAATTTCTTCCCATTTCCTAACTCACCATAATCATTGCTTGTCTAATTCTGTTGACTGTGTTTCAGGTGCTCATTATTTCTCCTTTTAACAATTAAAATGATATAACCTGTTACAGTCTTTGCCATCCCTTAATTTGTCTTTATATTGGTGTGTGACTTCTAATTCTTTTTTTGAAATGTTACTTTAAACAATATCATTTTGATTTTAGGATTACAAATAAATTTTTTTTTTTGGGTACCAGGGATCGAACTCAGGTCCTTGTGCTTGGGCTGCAGGCGGCAAAACCACTGAGCTAAATCCCCAGCCCACAAATAAATTTTTAATATCATTTTGATTTTAGGGTTACAAATAAATTTTGCTGAGTAGGCACTGTAACATATGGAATCGGTGTAGAATGAGGATCAGTGATACTTTGAATTGATATCACCATAAGTGCAATAGAAGTACAAGCTTTGCTCATGCACAGTTCCACCTCTTCCCCTTTATGTTTTTGCCACAAATAGCAACTCTAAACATTATATGCCCATTAACATAGGTTTTTAATTGGTGGTCTTATAATACTGTACCTTTTAAAAAAAATCATCTAGAAAAAACAGGAGTTGCAATAAAAATACAATGTTTATATTTTCCCTGTCTTTATTTTTGGTGTGCTTTGAGTCTTCTGTTCCTCTCCCTTGTGCTTGAAGGATTCCCTTTAGCACTTCTTGTAGAGTAAAACCGCTAGCAGTGTGCTCCTGGGACTTTTTATCTTTCAGGGTCTTAATACTACCTTCATCCTTGCAGAATAATTTTGCTTGATTTAGAATCCTTGATTAATTTTTTTTTTCCTTTAGCATTTTAACTATGTCATGCTGTTGCCTTCTGGCCTCTGCTGAGAAACTGATCTTTTCTTATTAAGGGCCTCTCGTACATGATGAACATCTCCCCTTGTGCTTCCTTTAGGGTTCTCTTTGTCTTTCAGCAGTTTGATTACGACATGTTTCCGTGTGCATCTCTTTGAATTTATTGCACTTGGAGTTTGTTTCAGCTTTTGTCTTTTATTTAGTTTGGGATGTTTTCAGTAGTAATTTTTTTCAAATATTCTTCTGCCTCTTCTACTTTTCCTCCTCTGGTACTCTACATGCATGTGTTGGTACACTTGATGGTATTCCATGTCTTTCTGTTACTGGATCATGTCCTAAAGCTCTGTTATATTTTCTGCACTGTTTTTCTTCCTCACACTAGGTAATTTCAGATTGAGTTCTTTCTTTTTGTTCAAGTTTACCTTTGAAACCCTTTAGTGAACTTTTCATTTCAGATATTATCTTCCTAGCTCCAGAGCTCGTTTCCTTTTATCATTTGTATCTCTTCATTGACATTCTGTATTTGTTGAGACCTTATTTTCCTCAGTTGCTTCAACTCTTTGCCCATGGTTTCCATTACCTGTCTACATATGTTTTAGATTATTGATTGGATATCTTTTTCTAGTAGGTCTGATTGTGCTTCCTCAGGAAAGGTTTTTATTAAGTTCTCCTTGAATGAGCCATACTTTGCTCATTTCTTTTCTTGCTTTGTAATGTTTTATTGAAATCAAAATAACTATGCCGCTGCTGTGCAAGTGTAAGGACCCAAGTTCGATCTCTGGTACCAACCCCCCCCAAAAAAACCCCCCCAAAAACCTTGATTATCACGTTAACTCTGGAAATCATTCTTGCCATTCTTTAGGATTTGTTTTTGTTGCTTGCTCTGAGCTTTACTAGTTCTTTGCTTAGTGAGTTTTCTAAGCTTTATTTATAAGGGATCTGTTCTTTGTTTTGTATTGTCTCTCAAGTCTGTCCTGTAAGCTTAGTAGTCAGGTAGTGTTTTGACAGAGATTTTCTTGAGCTCATGGAGCCAAAGGAAAAAAAGGAAAGAACCTCTGATAGTCACTGCAGCCTGTATTGGATGTGCCTTAAAGCTTAGACAGATCATTTACAGCTCTGCCTTAGCCATCACTTCCTACTCTGCTGAGCTGAAAGATCACAGATGAAAGTTTAGGGTCTTCTCAGGTCTGTTCTTAGCCTGCATTCTGATCTGTGTGAAGCTCTTTTAAGTTTCCAGGTTGTATGTGAGCAATTTTCAGAGTCCTAATTCACCTGCTAGTCTGTCTCCTCTGGCTTTAACCATAACCGTCTGATCCAAGCACCGAGCACCCAGCATCAAGTTGTTCATCTGCCTACCATAAACATCCCTCAACCCCAACTTTGAAAAAACTTTTTATTATGGAATTTTTTTTTTTCTTTTTGGTACCAGGGATTGAACTTGGGTCCTTTCACTTGCGAGGCAGGTGGTGGATATTATGGAATTTTTTAAACATAGATGGAAAGAAAGAATAGTACAATCAACTTCTGTGCACACTTACTGTATAATCACATGCCATTTATTTTCCTTAGTCTTATTTTAATACAATTGCTAGTGATCGCATTGTGTTATCCATACATACTTAAGTTGACAAATGCTGTAGAACGTAAAAAAGAGGCCTTTTATAAAAGAACACATCCACAATATGATCATCTCAAGTTCTTTTATACTCATTTCTTTGTAGGGTATCCACGTATATGGTGGAAACCTGAAAAATATTTTGTTGAGCATCCTGATAAACCAGTGAATTCTCAGCTGAGGGTCAAAATGCTATTTTTCACCCACAGAGACATTTGACAATGCCTGGATATACTTTTGGTGGTTGAATCTGATGACCGCACCGCTGGCATCTAGTGGGTGGGGGCCAGGAACATTGGTGAACATCCCACAGTGCACAGCAAATCATTGTCTGCCTCAGAGTATCTGTCATGCTTAGGTTGAGCTGTCCTGGGTACAGTGATCCACAGGTATGACTCAGTGAGGGGCTCTCTGGAACATGGCAGCATTGAAGTCAAGGAAAAGGACATTACTTTTTAAGGACAGAGTATATACTTAAAAAATTTGAATGTTGTATGATGAGAACTTGCAAAACAAAAGCCTGCCAGCTCTATGATTATGTGGATCACATTATACTTAGGTTGTGGGAGAGATGATTAATCAAGTGCTGCATGTCCTTGTTCTCATTGCTTCACATTTTACAGTGAAATGTAATTCCTAATCTCTTCTTAAGATTATTGACATGGCTAATAATTCCTTCTACCTTTATTACCTATTTGTAGCCAGTAATTTAGTTCTTCAGTTTCTTAAGCCATCAATTTATGCAGATTTTTTAAAAAGGGAAATAATATATTTAACAAATTTATTGAGATTTTTAGAAAGATTTGTGTAAAGGAAGATATTTTATTTACCACAGCTTCTGGTAAAGATGTCCTGATATACTAACTTTTAAAATTAGAATTCACCATCTGCTTTAATTAAGAATAATATAACAAGAAATCAGAAAATCCCAGTAAAAATTGATTAAAATACTTACATAAATGTTTCATTTTATATTTCTTCTAGTAGACTCTTTTTCTTTTGGTACTGGGGATCGAACTCAGATCCTTCTGCCTGCAAGGCAGGCAATGGAATCACTGAGCTAAATCCCTGGCCCTCCAGTAGACTCTTAAAATAGCCCCTGAGGGGTATCACAATCCCCAACCTGCAACTATACTACAAAGCTACTGTGATAAAAACAGCATGGTACTGGCAAAGAAACAGACCTGAGGACCAGTGGAACAGATTAGAAGATGCAGAAACAATGCCAGACACACTCAGCCATCTCATCTTCGATAAAGGAGCCAAGCACCCTTACTGGAGGAAAGATAGCCTCTTTAATAAATGGTGCTGGAAAAATTGGGCTTCAACTTCCCAAAGATTAAAACTAGACCTATATCTCTCACCATGCACTCAACTAAAATCAAAATGGATTAAAGATCTAAATATTAAAATAGAAACTCTGAACCAGTTGGAACAGAGGTTAGGTAGAACCCTTGAAGACATCGATGTAGGAAAAGATTTTATGAACAAAACCTCAGTTGCCCATGAACTAGCACAAACGATCAACAAGTGGGATCTCTTCTTATTAAAAGGCTTCTGCACAGCAAGAGAAACCACCGGCAGTGTGAAGAGACAACCCACAATGTGGGAACAAATCTTCACCTGCTCTTCCTCAGACAAAGGTCTACTATCTCAAATCTATAAAGAACTTTAAAAGATCAGACCTCTCAAATTTAAAGACCCAATCTGAAAATGGGCATCTGAAATGAACAGACATTTCTCAGACAAAGAAGTAGAAATAGCAAATAAATACATGAAAAAATGTTCAACATCGCTGGTCATTCGAGAGATGCAAATGAAAACAATGCTGAGATTCCACCTCACTCCAGAAAGAATGGCTGCTATCATGAAATTAACCAATAACAAATGCTGGCGGGGCTGTGGGGAAAGAGAAACCCTGCTCCGCTGCTGGTGGGAGTGTAGACTGGTGCAAGTACTGTGGAAATCAGTATGGAGATAGCTCAAAGAACTAGGACTGGAAGTCCCATTTGACTCCGTTATTCCACTGCTGGGAATCTTCCCCAAAGAATTAAAAGAATCATACCACAGTGATATATGTGTGCCCATGTTCATAGCAGCACAGTTTGTGATAGCTAATACTTGGAAACAGCCCAAATGCCCATCAGCTGGAGACTGGATAAAGAAAATGTGTTTTTTTTATAAAATGGAGTGCTACTCAGCCATCAAAAATGAGAAATTAGAGACATTTATAGCTAAGTGGATGCACATTGAGGCGATACTCCTAAGTGAAATTAATAGGACACACATGTATAAATACCGAATAGTTTCTCTGGTGTGAGAAACTGAAAGTGTAAATAAGGACTAAAATGTGTAATAGGTACTGTGAAATAGGAAGAAAAGGGGCAAAGGGGAAGGAAGTGGGAGGGCTAGGGGAAAGGATAGAAGGGAATGGGATTAATATGAGAAAATGGAGAAATAGGAACAAAATCTTTGTAAATAGGGAGGAATGGAGGGGCTGAAGGGAGGGCTGGGCAAGGGTGAAAAATAAGAACCAAGAGAGATTATGTAAAGGTGCAAATTTCCAATGATGAATGTCATATTGTATACCTAAAATGTACCAATGATTAGAATGAATAATTGATAATGCAAAATAGAAAAGGTCCAAAGGGGTAGGGTTAGTGGGAGGGGCAGGGGAAAGGAAAGAAGGGAAAGGAAAAATGATGAGAAATGGAGAAACTGGAAAAAAAGTCTTAGTAAATAGGGAAGGGTGGAGGGGGTGAAGGGAGGGCTAGGAATGGGGAAAAAATAAGAACCAAGATGCATTATGTAAAGGTACAATTCTCAATGAGAAATGTAATTGTTTTGTATACCTAAAATGTACCAATAAAAGAATTTAACAACAACAAAAAAATAGCCCCTGAGCCTCAGTTTCCTAACTGTAAAATAAAACAACAGTACTATCCTTACAGGGTTGCTATAAGACTTAATTGCTTGAGGGAGATTGTTTGTGTGACAATGTCCTTAAACTATAATTTGATATATGTGGATGTGAGTTTTTCAAAATGAAATTCTAATTTCATTCTGAAAATATGTGAAGTATACATGGATGGATAAAATATTATTCAGAGGAATTTGTTTGGTGTTATATGTATTTACATATTCCCAGTTGTGTGGCTTTTATTTCCATTTAAATGAAAATTTTATTCTTTGAAATTTCAAATTAAGAGCTATATTTCTCTTGGACAGATAAACCAGTTTTTTAAAAAATAGGCAAAAGATCTGAGTTGATAGTTTTCTAAATAAGATACAGATGGCCAAGAAGCACATGTAAAGATACTCATAATTTCTTAAAAATAGAAATAGCCCAAACGTCCATTAACTGATTAATGTCCATTAACTGATGAATGGATAAACAAAATGTGGTAGATTCAAACGAAGAAATATTATTTGGCAACAAAAAGAAATTAAGTACTGATAAATACGCTACAGTGTGATGAGCACTGAAAACATTAAGCTGAGTGCGATAAGGCAGTCACAATAAAGACCTCATACTGATGATTGCATTTGTGTGAAGTGCCCAGAATAGACAAATTTATAGAGGGAAAATAGATCAGCAGTTGCTGGGGAAGGAAGGAGATACGGAGATTAAGCAACAATAGCTGAGGGGAGTGGAGTTTTTTGGGGGATGGTAAAATGTTTAAAGTCAAGTTAGAGGATAGCTGCACAGCTGTACAACTGTACTAAAAGCAATGATTTATATGCTTTAATTGGGAGAATTTTTCTTTTTTTTTGGTACCGGGGATTGAACTCGGGTCCTTCCGCTTGCAAGGCAGGTGGCGGAACCACTGAGCTAAATCCCTGGCTAATTGCGAGAATTTTATGGTATGTGAGTTACATCAATAAAGTTGTTGAAATAAGTTGTACTTGTCTTAAGTAGTAGCATCAGGTTTTAAAATGTATTTTGAAAGGTCACCCAAGTCTATAGTAAAAAAAATTCAAAATGTACAAAGTTATACCATGAAAGTTAAGTCCCTTGTCTCTTCTTTTGGATATACAGGTTTTCAGAGCTATTTTACACATAAGCATTTATATGTCTGTCTGTATGTACTGACTGTATATACTAAGGTTTCTATATGTGTACCAATACACACAAATCTCAGGATACTTTGTAACCTTTTGCTTTTTCCATTTGTACTTTATTAAAATGCATGAAGATTTATTTAGATTCAGATTTTAATCTTTGAAATTAAATTATTGCTTAGAAAACAGGAGAGAAATATGTATAGAGGGATACTTTTTTCCCCCCAGTACTGGGGATCCTCCTGTCTCAGCTTCCTGGAATGCTGGGATCACAAGTGTATATCACCGTGCTTGTATGCTTTTTTCTTTTTTTAAAGTAACTACTGAGGTGCATTTATTCTTTTCACAAACATTTCCTAGTTCTTCATATTCAGTAGAATTGTAATATAATTTTGCTGCAAAGCAGTGTTTTAATTTTGATAAAAATCTTTGGCAGAATGTAAGGGTTCTTTTTTTAAACAGCATTTGTCTGATTTTTTTTCATTTTTGGTACCAGGGATCGAACTTGGGACCTTGTGCTTGTGAGGCAGGTGGCAGAACCACTGAGCTAAATCCCCGGCCCTGTCTGATTTTTTTTTATTGAGAACATAGTCTAGTTTGGATTAGTGCTTTACGTGTACTGTTTTTGATCATTGTATTACTATGGTATTCAAAAAAGCACATTTGTCTCCAAAGCAATTTTGCCTAAGTGTGATTTGTAGTTTAAGGGAAATGAACTTAAATCGCCCCCACTCCCAGATTTTCTGCTGAGCTGTTTTGCTCTGGTAGAAGCTGGATAACAAGGAAAAACAAAGTTATATCTTGTGCATTAACAGACTGGTGATTGGGTGTTAAGTATGTGTGTGGAGACATAATCACGTACAATTGAAAATGGTAGAAGTTTTATTAAAAGTTCTGTTTTTAGTATAGAAAAGGGAGATAAGGTACAAATGATATTAATTAAAATAGTCAGATATAAATATAAATGTTATGAAGATTAAAGATAGAAAAGATGGTTAATGAATATTGAAAACCTTGGGAAAATATAGACGAATTTCTACTAAATATGGATTGTTGAAAGTGATTCAAGAATGTTAGGCTGAGTAGTCCTGTAATCACTACAGTTACTGACTCAGTATTTATAAATCATATCTGAAAGAAACCTAGCCATGATTGTTTGATGAGTTAGTTCTAGCAAATATTCAGGCAGAGGAACTCTCTGGAGAGCCCAGAAAGTGGGAACACTTCTCAGCTCACTTTAGGAAGCTGTTGTAGCGTGGTGCAGGTTGAGTATCCCTTGTCCAAAATCTTGGGACCGGGGATGGGGTGGGGGTGGGTTTTCAGATTCTGTAATATTTGCGGGTATACAATGAGATATCTTGGTGGTGGGACCCTAGTCTGAACACAAAACTCATTTATGTTTCGTACATATCTTGTAAACATAGCCTGTGGGTAACTTTATGTGATATTTGTAGTAATTCTGTGAGTGAAATCTTCAGCTGAAGTGCTGGGGATGTAGCTCAGTGATGGAGCGCCTGCTTGCCTCAGTATGAAGCCCTGGGTTGGGTCTCCAGCACTGCAAAGACAAGAAACAGAAAAGGAGAAGAAGGAAGAGGAGGGAGGAAGGGAAGGAAAAATAGTGAAAAAGTAAATCCAGCACTGAATAACAGTACCAAAAATTATGACCAAAATAGGGCTTTTTGGCAAATATTTTAAATTGCATTTATTACTGGTTTTGTAATTCATTCTAATGTAAAAAGTATTTAATTGTTTTAAAAAAAATTTTGACCCGGTATTTTGGTGTATTACACAGTTTGGCCTAGAACTTGAGTTTCTCCTGACTCAGCCTCCAGAGTAGCTGGTATTATAGGCCTGTGCCACAATACCGGGCTTGTTTGTGGTTTTGATTAAATATTTTGAATGTAGACAGTATCAATTCATGCTTTAGAATGTGACTATAAATACTTCTTTCTACTGTTTCTCATAGGGTTTAATTTTTTTTGGTACGGGGGATTGAACTCAGGACCTTGTGCTTGGGAGGCAGGCGGTGGCACCACTGAGCTAAATCCCCAGACCCTTAATGTTTTTATTTATTTATTTATTTATTCCGCCATTTATTTATTTATTTATTTATTTATTTTGTACCAGGGATCGAACTCAGGTCCTTACACTTGCGCAGCAGATGGCAAAACCACTGAGCTAAATCCCCTGCCTTAATGTTTTTATTTTAAAGGAAGAAAATTTTAACTGGACAGGTGGTTTACGCCTGTAATCCCAGGACTTGGGAGGCTGAGGCAGGAGAATTGCTGTGAATTTGAGGCCATTTTGGGGTACACAGTGAGTTCAAGGCCAGCTTGAACTACATTGTGAGACCCTGTCTCAAAAAACAAACAAATGAAAGAAAATATGTTTTAATATGAGAAATTATAAAAGTAGGGATTGCTTGTATGCCCTCCACCCATCTCCCCTTATGTTCCACCTTATATTACGATAGAACAGCGGTCAGAATCAAGAAACTAACATTGGTACAACACAGACAGTCTGGGGACACTATTCAGATTTTGGGAGTTTTTTATAACTGTTTCTCTTCTCTTCTGGGACCCAGTCCAGGAGCCCACACTGCTTTAGTTGGTTTGAGTCCTTAGTCTTTTCTACTCTGTGACTCTCCCTGATCTTTCCTGTCTTTTCATGGCCTTGACACATTTCAAGAATACTGGTCAGGTGTTTTGTAGATGGTTTCTCAATTTCTGTTGAGTGTTTTGTGTGATTAAATTGAGATCATAGTTTGTGTGTGTGTGTATGTGAGATCTACACTCCTTTTCAGTATAGTGTATCAGAAGGTGCATCCTATCAATTTGTTGTATTCCTTCATCATTGTTGATGTACAAGATACAGATAGTTTATTTTTGGTTTTTGTCCAGTTGTTTCACCACAGTTTACTGAAAAAACTGTCTTTTTTCCATTGCACTGCCTTTGTACTTTGTCAGAAACTGATCGACAGGATACAAATGGGCCTGTTTCCGGGTCCTTCTTTACTTATGATCTGTGTGCGTCTCTTCTTTGGGCAGAACCACACCATCCAGATCACTGTAGGTTTAGAAGTTGTGCGGGTGGTGGCACCACTGAGCTAAATCCTCGATCTCAAAAAGATACTTCGTAAGCCTGGGTGGCAGGTTGTAAGTTTGAATGGCATGCCCCTGTTATAAGTCTGAACAGTCGTTAAACAAAGAATATCTGTATTAGGGTTCCACTGATCGTAGATTTTTTTTTTCATTAAGTTTATTGGTACATTTTAGGTATACAATACAGTTACATTCATCACTGGGATCTTGTACCTTTACATGAGTATCTTGGTTCTTATTATTTCCCTATTCCCCTGCCCACCCTTCCCTATTTACAAAGACTTTGTTTCCATTTTTCCCTTTTCTTATATTTTTTCTTTTCCCTTCTTTCCTTGCCCCTACCCTTCCCACTTCCCCTATTCCTTTAGAGCTTTTCTTCCTATTTCACATTATCCATTATACATTTTGAATCTTATTTACACTTTTAGTTTTTTACGCCAGAGAAACTATTCAGTATTTACACATGTGTGTCCTGTTTATTTCACTTAAGAGTGTGGCCTCAGTGTGCAGCCACTTAGCTATAAATGTCTCTAGTTTCTCATTCTTTATGGCTGAGTAGTACTCCATTTTATAGAAAAACCACATTTTCTTTATCCAGTCTCCAGTTGATGGGCAATTGGGCTGTTTCCAAGTTTTAGCTATTACAAACTGTGCCGCTATAAACATGAGTGCACATAAATCACTGTGGTATGATTCTTTTGGGAAGATACCCAGCAGAGGGATAGCTGGATCAAGTGGGACCTCTAATCCTAGTTCTTTGAGGTATCTCCATACTGATTTCCACAGTGGTTGCACCAGTCTGCTCTCCTACCAACAATGGAGTAGGGTTCCTTCCTCCCACAACCCTGCCAGCATTTGTTACTGGTTAATTTCTTGATAGCAGCCATTCTTTCTGGGGTGAGGTGGAATCTCAGTGTTTTCATCTGCATCTCTTGAATGACCAGTGGTATTGAACATTTTTTCATGTATTTATTTGCTGCTTTTACTTATTTGTCTGAGAAATGTCTGTTCATTTCAGATGCCCACTTTTGAATTGGGTCTTTATATTTGGGGGGTTTGATTTTTTTGAGTTCTTTATATATTCTAGATAGTAGACCTTTGTCTGAGGAACAGTTGGTAAAAATTTTTTCCCCACATTGTATAACCTGTAGATTTTAACAATATCGAGTCCCTCAATCAGTGAGTATAGTGTCTCTCTCCTTTTATCTAGGTCTTGTGTTAGTTGCTTACAGTTCTCAGCATACATATATTTGTATTTTTATTTATGTATTTATTTAATTAATTTATTTATTTTTGGAACAGGGTCTATCTATGTTTTTCAGGCTGGCCTTGAACTCATTATGTACCTGAGGCTGGCCTTCAACTCATGGTGATCCTCCTGCCTCAGTGCTGGGTTTACAGGTGTGGGCCACCATATGTATATTTTTGTTTTAGATTCATATGTACTTATATACTTTTCATTGGTATTATAAATCATTCTTTTAGTTTCCAGTAACAATTTTCATTGCCGGTATATGAACACAATTGATTTTCATGCATTGAGCATATCTTTGTGTATTTGTTCAACTTGTGTATGAGTCTTTTATTAGTTCTGTATTTTTTGTAGATTCTTTTGAATTTTCTCTGTAGACAGTCATGTCAGCTATGAAGAGAGGTGGCTTTGTTTCTTCCTTTTTTCCTTGCCTAGTTGCGGTTGAGGACTCACGTGCTGAATAGGAGTGGTGAGAGGACCCTTCCTATGCATCTGACAAAGGCAGAAAGGGTGTGTTCTCTCACTGTTGAGTTTGATATTAGCTGTAGGTTTTCAGTTGATCTCTTTCATGAGGTTAAAGAAATTCCTTTATTTTAAAATATTTTTTGATATAGGGCCTTGCTCTGTAGTTCGGGCTGGCCTTAAACTCACTATGTAGCACAGGCTGGCCTCAAACTCAATGGTGATTCTCTTGCCTCAGCCTCTGGAATGCCGGGATTACAGGTGTGAACCACCATGGCTGGCAGAAATTCCCTTATGTTCTACTTTGCTGAGTGTTTGGTCATGAATGGGTATTAAATTTTGTTAGATACTCCTCTGTCTTGAAATGCATATTCTTATTCCTTTAATTTTGTTAATATGGTGAAATAAAGTGATTGATTTTTGAATACTGAACCAGCCTTGTATTTCTGGGATAAACACTACTTAATTATGGCACATTTTCCTTTTTATGTGTTTCTTGGTTCAATTGGCTGGATTGATTGATCTATGGATTTCTGTTTCTGTTCATGGAAGGTGATGTTCTCTAGTTTTCTTTCCTTAGAATGTCTGTCTGTCTGTCTCTCTTTTGTATTGGAATAATGTTGGCCTCATGTGTTAGCTTTCTCTTGCTGTGATAAATACCTGTGAAAAACAACTTAAAGGAAGCCAGGTTTATTTTGGCTCATGGTCTCAGAGGGTTCAGTCCATGGTCACTTAGCTCCATGGCTTCTGGGAAGCATGTGATGGAGCAGAGTGACTCACCTCATGGCAGATAGGATATCAGGAGGGTGGTGTCCCAGGCCAAGATATAGTCCCCAAGGGCATGCTCCTAAGGACCCATTCCTTTCAACTAGGTCTCTTCTAAATTTCCTTCTCCTCCCAATGGCCAGACACATTATGGACCCATCAGTGGGTTTATCTTTTGATGGGGTCATGGCCCTCATGACCTAGTACTTCTCTAAAGCGCCCCCTCTGACCATTGCTGCATGGTGGGGGGAGAACTAAGCCTTTGGGGACATTCCAGATCTGAACTGTAAAACCTTATGTAGATGGGTTTTGTGTTACAGGCTACTCTGACAATCTCTTGTCTTAATTGATGCATGATTTAGTCAGCTGTGACTCTTTTAACAAAATTCCGTAGACTGAGTGGGTGGCTTAAATGACAAACATTCTGGTTGGGTTATTGGTATTGGCCTCTCCGCTTTTTTTTTTTTTTACAAACATAAGGGATAAAAAATAATCTGAGAATTTTATAATTCTCCAAAAGGATAACACAAAGTATAGCTTTTCTCAGAACTTGCACATCTCTCTGTTTTGTGTAGCATCTTTTAGAACACACCTCAGGGAATGTTCGAGTAAGCCTGCAGTGTCACGTCAAGGCAATCTGGTGACTGACTAATCAGTCAAGATTTGCCTGATGATGAGTTACAGTGGCAGAATATTTATATATATATATATATATTTTAATACCAGGGATCAAACTCGGGACCTTCAGAATGTGTTCTTATGAGTTTGATCATCTGCAAAAATGTATAAAAAGAACAGTTACAGAAGTAAACATCCTTTTCTAAGCATATGGATTTAGAATGTGACTTTTCCAGTTCTGTGGATTGCAGAAAATTCCCGGCTGGGCTGGGGCTGCAGTTTTCTCCCATTGAACAGAATGAAACTAAATGTCCACTGTCAGGAGCTTATTGAAGTTGATCGCCCCCAACTTTCGCTCCATAAAGGAGTAAGAGAGAAGGTTCCAGGTGGAGTTTCTCGGGCATGCCCAGGACTATATCAAGGGGTGATCTTTCATAGGCTGTCAGTGTAATTTCCAAACATAAGCATTCCAGCTTTCCACACTCACTTTATGAAGTGTTGACCCACATGGTGCGAATGTGATGGTGACAAGTTGCCCTGCATTTGTGCCTGTGCATAGTTGGTGTGTTTACAAGCAGGAAACAGTGTCCTGTCAACTGAAGTCAACCTAGCAGCCAGGAGTTGGGCAGAGGTGTTGAACCAGTGTCTGCTAGATATCAGGATTCAAAATAAGTTGGAAACTACTGCTGTAAACAGTTGGGTTCTTGGAAGGAAGCCCCCTTGATTTTATAGTTTTATGGGTAACCAGCTGAGATGTTCTTACAGGGGCCCTTAGAGCTTTTGTCTTGTCCCTAGGCACCACACCAATCCTGTGGGCACAGAGTGGCGTTGGAAGATGGACCAGCCTGAGATGATCTTAAAGGAAGCCATGGAGAACCATCAGAACATGATTAAACAGTTTAAAGGTATTTATCTTCTCTCTCCAGAGGATTGGTAAAGTCATTAATAGTTTGAATCAAATTGGCAGAGGAATTGCCTCTTTGGTGGGCTTTTGTCTCCACTGGGAAATTGCCCTATAGGGAAGCAAAAATTTCATAGATATATTGTATATATTTTGACCTTTGCATTTGCATCTCATTTCATGGAAGAACTGAAAGTTCAGCACACAGCTTGGCAACTCATAATGTGGTGCGTCAGTCTGTAAGTTTTTCCTTGAGATGTACCGTCATCCTTCCTAAAAAGCTTTGCTGTTATTCTTTTTTTTTTTTTTTTGGTACTGGGGATTGAACTCCGGTCCTTGTGCTTTCAAGGTAGGCATTGGAACCACTGAGGTAAATCCCCAGCCCTGTTTTTCTGTCTTGATGAGTACAGGTTGGCCTCGTGAGTGGAGTGGCAGTTTTAGGTTATTAGAAAATTCTTAAATAAGGTCAGAGTATTGGGAAAGCTATTTTTTTCTTGTGGTGCTGATGATAGAACCCAGGGCCTTTTGCATGTTAGGCAAGCACCCCAACCGTGAGCTACATCCCCAGCCCAGTGGCAAAGTATTTTTGAATGAAGATGTTATAAAAAAGGAGGGAGAGTATTAGTATAAATTTCTTCCACAAAGTCCATAATGATGTAGCAGAAATTCTGCTACCCAGCTTCTTGAGTCACTTCTGTCTCATACTTAAAAATATCCGACTTCACTGGAGATCACTGGTTCTCAGCGTTCTCATGGATCACAGTTAGTGGAGCACCTGCTTGTTCAGACAGATGGCTGCTCTCCATCCCCAGAGATCCACTCAGCAGGTCTTAGCTGGACCCTAGCAGTGTTCGTTTCTTACCTGTCTCCAGGTGGTGTTGCAGTTATTGAATGGGGGACCAGACTTTAAAAACCACTGCTGTAGGTGATGAACTCATAAAGTAATGGCTTTACAAAGTGACAGCTATAACTGATGTTTTGAAATTTTTTAGGGTCCCTGTTAAATCTGCATGCTCTTTTCTCCCCCTACCAATAATGACGTCTCTCCTCTATTCTCTTTTCCTTTCATAGGCAACAATAAAAAAAAATTCCATGGGCTGGGGATATAGCTCAGTGGTGCAGCGCCTGCCTAGCAAGCAAGGACTTGAATTTGCTCAGAGGTGCAGTGCCTGCCTAGCAAGCAAGGACTTGAATTTGATTCCTGGTACTAAAAAAAGAAAAAAAAAATTCCAACAAGGTTGTTAGGGTGCTTACAACACATATGGGAGTCTTTAATAAGGCCCAATCATTAGCATTCAGGAAATTAATTCTTTTATGCAGTGCAGTTTGTTCTGTTCAGGTCAAACATTCTTAAGGCTATATAGTACTTCTTATTAGTAGTCTTATTTCTATCGAGAAATAGAGGACTAATGCAAATGACCTAATAGTAATTTCAAAATGACAGTAATTATACTTTCATTTTTTACAAATTTTCTGGGGGCAACTGACCTATACATATTTTTCTACCCATGTATGGGCTGACTTGGTTTTGTACATTTGCAATGATGCTAATAATTATTGGAGTTTTCACCTTGACTTTTATGTCAGGCACTGTTTTTGGTTCAGTATGGAGACAGACTATTGGGCTAAAGCGGTGTCTCTTACCAGACTTGGAAAATCAAGTGAAACCGCTGGTAAAGGACTAGTAAGTCCCATATCTGGAATTTGACCAGCTTTTCTTAGACTTATTGTTAATTTAGTTATTACTGATGATCTTCAAATAAGCTTTATATCTTTTAAATAAGTTTCAAGGCAAAATCTTATATTCTTTAGGGTAGAATATTAGGGTTTCTGGAGAAACAACTAATAGGGTGGTGTGTGTATGTGTGTAGTTAGACTGAGAAAGAGATGGATTCACTGATTTTGGCTCATGTAGCTGTGGATGTTTGGTGACTCCAGAGTCTCACGGGACTGATTGGTGGGATGGAGGCTGAGAGAGGTGGAGAGTGGTAATTAAGATCCAGAAGCCCTCTGCAGGCAGAATTTCTTTTGTTTCCAGGAGGTCAGTCTCTTTTCCATGGATCAGGTCCATCTATACCATGGAGGGTAATCTGCTTTTCTCAGAGTCCACCAATTGAAATGTTAATCTCATCTAAAAACACTTTCACAGACACATCTAGAATAATGTTTGACCAAATATCTGGACCATGGCCTGTCCAAATTGACACATCAAATTAACCTTCACTGAGTAATACCAGGAGCAGGAAATGCCAGGAATTTTGTCTTTATCTCCTAATAAGCTTATTTTTGGTTTAGTGCTTAGAGAGCCAGTTGAACTGATGGGATGATGACCAAGGAGGTGTTTCCTGGACAGCTCGCAGACCCTTTGAGTGGTCTGTGTCCCAGGGAGCTGGTGGCAGGAGGAAGCAGCCCCAAGGAGTAGGCATTCCTTGAAATTGAGACTTCCTGGAGAAATCTCCATCCTGAGATGTCCTTGATATAAAATGACAATCGGAGTTATGATAGTAATTTTTCCTGACAGGAACATTTTTGCAAATGGACTTTAAATGGGAATAAATAATAAATAAGTTATAAAGTAGACTTTGTGTGCATTAATCAAATGTGTTAAGTGAGCTCAGTGTGTGCATGTTTTTTCTGTGTGCCAGGCTCATTGGAGGGGCTTGTCCTGTGCAGAAAAGAGTGTCTAGCTTGTGGCGTGGGCTTACTTTAATCAGCAGGGATCTCGAATGGTTTATCTTCTAGTTCCCATGCTGAACAAACAGGAGAGTTTAAAAACACATGGGTCTTACAAAAGGATGCCAGGATACAGGACTGCAGGAACAAAGAGCGTGTCTGTGAGCAAGTGGATCTGAGTAGGTTTAGAGTCCTTAAGGGGAAGGGGGTGATCCCCAGAAACCCGGCAGCTGCCACCCAATTTTTTTCTTTTTTTTTCTTTTGTACTGAAGATTGAATCCAGGACCTTTGCATTGACCTACATACATGGCCCTTTTTTATTTTTTAAATTTTGACATAGGATCTTGTTAGGTTACTAAGTCACCCACACTGGGGTAACCCTCCTGCCTCAGCTTCCCAGAGTGCTAGGATTATAGGCATTGCCACCATGCCTAGCAACTGACACCAATTTTATTCTTAAAAATGGTGTTTATAGGTGTCAATTTTACCCAGGGATTTCCCACAGATGATTTTTTTTCAAACCTTAATTGGTTTATTAGACAAAATTTTATCATTTGTTGTTTTAATCAACAGTAAGTTTGACAAAAAGGTTTTCAAAGTGGAACTGATTGATACTTGCAAACTGACTCTCTTCTGATGAACAAATCACTTTTTCTTTCAACCAGTAGGGGGCATGTGTGTTTGAAGGTGTGGTGGGTGTAGACCGGCCAGCACAGGGGCACAAGCCAGCCCATGCATTTTACATTTTCACAATGAATATGAGCTCTCTTAGTATCCAACTTGGGGGTGCAGTGGACATTTTTAATGCTTTGAACTTCATTCTGAGTTAAAATAAATTACATTACTTTTGGAAAATTTGTCTTGCTGCAGTAGTCATAGTAAGTCTTACTGTGAAACTACAGTATTTGAAAGGAAAAACCCTCATTAAGAAAGAGTGAGATACATAATTATTGAAGGATAAAATACTTAATTGGTATAACCAGTGTACTTACCAGAATACTAAAATCACTTAGTATAACAAGTAGCATCACTCAGTTCCTTGTGCTAATCCTTACCAATGATTGTAGCTTTCTTTGTATGAATCCAGGTTCCTCTTGCAGTAGGTGAAATCGGTGCTCTTTCATTCATTCTCAGGGCAGAGGTGTAAGTAAGGTCACCTCTGTTCTGGACAGGTCGGCTGGGGTTGCTGACCATGGACTACAGGCAGTTTGCTCATCTTTTCTGATCCCAGCATCTTCATTTGGGTGCAGGGTCTGCATGGATACTACTGTAATCTTTTGTGGTACTAGGGATTGAACTCAGGGCCTTGCACACACTAGGCAAGTGCACTACTACTGAGCTTCCTTCCCAGTCCTTTTTATTTTTTAAGACACAATTTTGTTAAGTAGCCCAGGTTGGCCTCAAACTTGAGATCCTCCTGCCTCAGCCTTTCAAGTTGGTGTAGTTACAGATGTGCAGTACAGTGCCTGGAAGGACCCAAGTTTAAATTGTGAAGATGCAGGCATGGAACTCTAGATAGATCTCTTTGGCCCTTGGTGTCTGAACTCCTCAGTGGAGATGGCCTGGAACAGTGGCTTATCTTGTGCCATTAGAGTGGCCCAGGTCCAGATGCCCCGAGGAGTCCACTGCTTTCTCTTCTTCCACACCCGTGTTGGAGTTTCCTTGTTAGAGCCCCCATAGAACTGCCTGTGTCCCCGTGTCTGAAACAGAAAACAAAACAAAAACCAAAGCAGAAATACGTGTTTCTAGCTTCCTTAGATGGAATTTAGAGTACATTTTCCTACAGGAAAACATACTTGAATTTGATTAGGTGATATCAGAATAGATTTATTAGTAGTATACTGTAGGCATATAACAGATTAATTTGGTAAATGGGGATTTGGATGGTCATTAATTTCCATTTAAAAAATATTGCATCTTTAGGAATACAAATTTTAGGCTTAAACAAATGTTTGGAAACAGGATTCTTTTATAAATTGGAAAATACAGGCAATTTTCAAAGGCTTAAAGCCATTTCCTTCTTGGTTCATTATATAATGAATATTTCTACTTTGGCCTGTCTCTCAAGGTCCACTGTTTTATCTCTCTAATAATTTCCTTTGCTCTGGCTGGCTTTCTACTGTGCTTTAACACCTGCTCTCTCCCATCAGTCTGGTGCAGTCATTTTATCATTTTATTTTTGAGTCTAGGACTGGTGATGAGTATTGTTGCTCATTGTCCCCGAATTTCCGGCTTTAGCTAAGTGGCCAGCCTTGGACAGATTTCGAAGATATCCTCTGATTTTGTAAATGCTTCCCTTTTCAGTTGCTATTCTCTGTTCTGAAGGCAATCATTGTCTTTTCAGTTATTTTGCTGCATCATTAAAGTATCTTTCTTCTCATGACCTTTATTAGCGTTCCCTTTGTACACATACAAAATTAACTTTATATTGATTAAAAGTGGGTCAGAATTTCAGACCAACTCAGCATCTTTTCAAAATGCTGCCTGCCCCCTCTAAGTCCTGTGGTGGCAGGGAGAAAGAGGCCCAGAGAATCGATGCAGCAGACACCAAGTGGGTGAGCGTACTACGGCAGTGTCCTTGGTCCTGAAGATGGAGAGATGAAAAAGACATCATTTGTTGCTAGGTGGTTTTTAAAATTTATACTTAAAGAGAAAAAATAAAGGGCCTCTAGCAGATGGTTTTCACAAAACTAGGTGCACTAAAGCACGCATCACAAAGAATGTGGAGGTGGGAAGAGAGCACCACCTGCTCATTGTTTTCTGAAAAACCTCACTGTGAAGTGTCGTGATGAAGCATATGTACCTGGGAAGGGTTCTTGGGAACATTTTTGGCCAGGAACTATACTGTTAGGAGAGGAAAGAAGAGAAAAATTCATTATTGGTTACCTAAATTTTAGCAGTAGGAATACTATACACTGAGCAATATGTCTTATTTTTAATGTGTTACTATATTTGGTTTATTGCTGTGATGATAGGATACAAGTTCTGAACTCCCAAGTTCTTGGTTTGATACCTTTCACTGAAGTAAAGCCTGCTTCTCAGTTGATCTTATGACAGTAGTTGTGATTACTCAGGATCAAGAAGCTGTTCTAGATAAAAGAAATGCCAGAAAACTTCCTTTGCAAGAAAAAAACTTGCATAAAAATACAGAGTTGAGTTATGAAAGGGTTAAGATTTGGGAAATAAGAGAGCAGGTGTGTGTGTGTGCATGTGTGAGAGACACACACGCACACACACACACACAGTGAGATGGGAAGAAGCTCTGTGAATTTGCTCCTGGGATATATAGGACCTGCCAGATACTTGGCTTTTTTTTTTTTTTTTTGGTACTGGGGATCAAACATGGGACCTTGCGCTTGTGAGGCAGGTGGCGGCACCACTGAGCTAAATCCCAGGCCCATCTGTCTTTTGGTGTTTTTTTGTTTGTTTGTTTGTTTTTTGGTACTGGGGATTGAACTCGGGATCTTGTGCTTGTGAGGCAGGCACCGTGCCACTGAGCTAAATCCCTGGCCCCCTTTGCTCCTGGGGTAGTGTCTACAGTTGCTGGACTGCCTGTTCTTCCTCTAGGACTCCTGCGTTAGAAATTTCAGGCTGTCTTATTTTTGGATGCATTTTGCTAAGGACTGTGAGCTCTTTGCGCTGACCTGAGGCCGAGTCCCAGAGGATGGGTTGTCTGGAGGAGGAGCTGCAGCCTCTGGCAGTGAGCAGGAAGAAGGAATGGGCTTTACATACCCTTCTCAGTGCCTTAACTTTTTGAGAGAGTTAGGATAATTGTCAAATCCCAGATACACTATTTTAAAAGACTTACCCTTAGGATTTTTTCTTCTTGGATCTTTCTTTTTGTAGTCATCTAAATGGACAAATATCAATTATGGTATTTTTAGTTGTAGCTCTTCAGAAAAGATAGCACTTGATTTCTTCACTTTTGGGTTTTTCTCCCTCTTCCTGGGCTGCAAGTTGGTAACACCATCTCCACATCTCCCCTGAATCCCGCATGCTCTGGAATTCAGTACTGGTCCTTCACTGTGTGCTCCTCCAGCCTAAGCGTAGCCCTGGATGGAAGTAGCGTCCGTTGCCAGTGGGGTTATTTCCACCTCGCCCTTTCTCCCAGAGCCCCAGTATGAACGCTGGAGACACATTCAGGTGCCTGTCAGACTCCCGTACCTCACCTGGTCCGTGCACTGCTCCTCCCCCATTGCCTGTTCGCCCAGGGCTCTCCCTGCCTCAGTTGAGGGCAGTTCTTTTGCACAGGCCTAAAACTGACACCACTCATCCTCGCTTACTCTGCATCCTCTCTGGGGAGAAGTCCACCGTCACCGCATTGGTCCAGGTCACCACCGTCTCTTGCCTGAGTTATGTAGCAGGATTTAGGCTGGTGAGCTTCTGTCCTTGCCCCTCTGTCTCCCACAGAGCACTTGTTATATCCATTTTTAAAAGCACAGAGCCAGCCACGCCACCCTTCCCCAAACCTGCCACGCCACTCAGATGCTGTGAACATGCCAGGCAGGCGCCCACCTGGGAAAGTGTCCCGCTCGACTCTCCAGGCCCACTTCTTCATCTCCTCCTGGCCTTTCCTCCCCCCTTTAGGAAGGCTCATCCTGACACCTGGGGGACAGGGCAGCCTGCCTCTTCCTTCTCCCTTCCCACATCATTTCTACCCAGCTCTACCTTTTTGTTCTAGATGCTTTTGGCCTTCTGACCTATTATCAGAGTGTATAACCAGTGTGGTAGCCATTAGCTGCATGTGGCCCTTTAAATTTAAACTCATGAAAATAGAACAAAAAACTAGGCACATTTCAGGGTCTCACTAGTCACATGTAGCCACCAGTTATTATCATTTAATAATCAGCCTTGGAAACTGGCCATCACTGTTCTCTTGCTCAGTGGCCACTCTGTAAGGCAGAGACAGGCTGATTGGCGCTGGCAGTTGTCATCTCTGGTTTCAAGGCTGATGATTTTTAGGAAAAGAGGGTGTATTAGTGCAGAGAAAGAACATTTTCATCACTGCAGAAAGCTCTTTTGCTTTATTGCTCTGCTGTAGAATTTCTTGATTTATTATGTTTAGTGTTTATTCTCTGTATCTCACTGGCTGGAATGCAAACTGCCCAGAAGCACATCTTTTTCTGTTTTATTTGCAATAGAAGAATCTCCTAAAACAGTCCTTGGCACATAGTAGCAGATGATCAGTCCATATTCATTGGATTGAATGGAATTACCATTTCCTTTGAAGTAATTCCAATATTTGAATTTCTTTTTCAATTCATGAGATTAAAATATTTGCTGCTACCATTTTTTTTTTGAATGCCTGTGTACAGGGCCAGACATCATCATGCTAAGTATTTCATGTGGCTTATTTAATTTAATTTAAATTCTTGTAATAGCTCTGTGTGTGTGTGTGTGTGTGTGTGTGTGTGTGTGTGTATAAAATCACCTTTTTGAATATTAAGGAACATACACATTATGTACTACAAACGTGTTAATAAAGAAAATGATCCGGAAAAAACTGTTAAGGAAAGAGAATGGGAAAGACTTGACCAAGGACACAGAGCTGGCTCTGTGGCCGAGCCAGAGTTGGAATCCAGTGCCTCAGACTTCCTTGGCCTGGGCCTGGCCGGTGCTTATGTGTTCCACATTCAGTGTGAAGTTTGTTTTGGAGTCAGGTTAACGTGCCTTCTGTTCAGCTGCTCACAGGGGATTAAAAGTTACTGATACTTCTTACCAAGAGGAATTTTATGTTTAGTACTGAGTTGTCTTGGCAACACAGACTGAGTTTAAGGATCAAGTTTTATTTAAAACCTTGATTCAGTTAAGATCATAGATTTTAATAACCTAAAAAAATTGTTCATCCAAAAATGCTGATGTGAAATACATTCTTAGGATTTGCAGTTAGTCATATAAGAAGATATCACCTGTCACTTGTAGATGGCTCTGATTTTAGCCTGTAGTGTATGGTGTTGGCTTGATTTTGTAGGCATTTATTTGCACTTGCTTATTTCTAAGTAGGTTTTAATGTGTGTATATGAAATAAAGTCATTTCCAGACTAAGGAACAACTGAGTAGTGAGCGTTAAACTTTATTATTATCTTCAAGTTCTCCGTGTTAGTTGTGTCACTCACTGATCATGGTTAACTTTGGTTATTGATTACTAATCACTGATTTTAATAAACCAGAATAAAGATGATAAAATCAAAACCTTAATGAATATTTCCTGTATTTCAAGGACTCAGCTAGACCAAAAAATTCTCTGTGGTAACTTTTAAAAAAAATTTAGCTTCTGATAAGTGACTCAGAGGGATTATGGGCATGGGGATGGTTCGCCTCCACCTCCAGTCTCCATGAGGAATTTGTGTCTTTCAGAGAGAATATATTTTCTAAAGGAACCTAGGGTTTGTTCAGTTGAAAGTCCCTGGTGTAAAGGAAGCATGTCTTTATTGGCCTCTTGGCTTTTCACATCCTGTGGCAATCCTGGGGACTTGTAGGACAATCTGTCCCTGAATGTTGTCTCCATCTGGAAGAGAGCCTTGCTTGCCTCACCGGGCTGTGCTCTGGAATCATGAAAGAGCACGCAGGCAGCACTGAGCTTGCGTCCCACCCCGAGACTGTAACTAACGGGTTTGGGAAATGCCCTGGACACTGGTATTATGAGAGCAGTTCCGGTCCAGCTGGGGTTGGGACACTGCTATGTGTGTGATTCCCAAGCTTGTCTGCCTGTGGAACCTCTTGGGAGCCTCAAAACCTGCTGATGCCCATGGCCTGCCCCCAGAGAGCATGCTTTCCTTAGTCTGAGCTGGGGCCTGGATTTTGGAAATTTAAAAATTCTCCAGTGAGTTTAACATGCAGGCAAGTTTGGGGTCCTGTGGTTTATGCAGTAGTTTTCAACTTTGGTTATATATTAGAATCACTTGCCAAACTGGGTTTTTGTTGTTGTTGGTTTGTTTTCCTTTTCTTTTTGCTTTGAGAAAAAAGTCTCCTTAACTCCTAGACTCAGCAGTCTTTCCCCTCTCCAATGGCTGGGACTGCAGGTGCGAAGCACCATGCCCAGTTTTTCTGAACATCTTTTAGGCCGTTCCTTGCACACTCCAATGAAACAATCTTTGGGGGTGGGCCTAGGATTTTGAAGTTTCTTAGTGGTTCCAGTGTGAAGTCAAAGATGTGAACTTCCAGTCTCTTCTTTTCATCTTCTCTGTAGCTTGGCCAGGAGCCTTGAGTTTCCCAATGCAGGGTCCGTTAGGAATGCAGGGAGAAGAATTGTGTAGAAGAGGCCTTTCCTTAGGTGGATACACTGAGCGCATTTCTTTAGGCAACATAAGGAGGCAGAACTAAGAAATTATGGTTAGTGATGTATTTTGCTGTCCAAATAATTAGCTAACAAAGCTAGTTTCTGCTTTTCCCGATTGAGTTGACTGATGCAGTTCAGTGAGTACTAAAACTAAAAATGAGTTACTAGCTGACTTTTCTGAGTATTTCTAGTTTCTACTTTTGTTTTGTATGCTTTGACATCAGAAAATGAATTTGCCCTCAAAATCAAAGATTCAGCAAACAAAATGTAAGTGATACCTCTTCCTGCGCCTCGTTTAGCCTGTTCCTCTTTACTGTGCCCTCCAGGAGTGCCAGGTGTCAAACTAGAGCGCTTTGAGGAAGGAATGAAGGTGAAGCACTGCGCCTTGTCCCTTGTGGGAGAGCCAATAATGTACCCAGAGATCAACAGGTTCCTGAAGCTGCTCCACCACTGTAAAATCTCCAGTTTCCTTGTTACCAACGCACAGTTCCCTGTGGAAATCATGTGAGTAGTCCTGGATCTGGGCTTGACTACAGAGTAGAACTGATAGGCTTTCATACTCTCTCAAAGTGTCTGTTTACTTACTGCGTGTAGATGTGGTGCTTTGAGAGGTGCATGCGGTTTGGCTCTTCTACATCCATTCTAGTGGGAAGGGTAACATTAGTAAAAGAAGAAAACAGTCACAGTAAATCGCTGGGGGACTTCAAAAGGAAATGCAGGCCCCTCCCCTCCGCTGTAGGAGAAGCAGGGTAAAACTTTCCACAGAAATTATCATTTAATTTGGATGTTAAAACATGGTTAGGATTGGTACATGGGAGTTTAGAAAATTGTACTTATTATTAATTTTTAAAATAAGGAGCCTCCTGAGAAGGACATGGTGCTAGGGCATTTGCAATAGTTATGTAAATATGGTTGATGTGGGCCTCAGAGTGCAAAAGAGAGTGGCAGTTGGAGATCAAGCTGGAAGGTTTGGGAATAGACTGTAGAAGAGACTTCCAATGCTATTCCTTTCCTCTTTTTTTTGTTTTTTGCTTTTGTTTTGAGACAGGGTCTTGCTCTGTAATTCAGGGGCTGGCCTTGAACTATGGCAGCCCTCCTGCCTCAGCCTCCCTATGCTGGGATTACAGGTGTGCACCACTACACCTGGCTCAGAGCTGTTCTTTGGGAAGCTTGCTTGCATACAAATCCACTAGCATGATACAAAATGGGACACACAGGAAGCAGGAATGTGGATAGGAGATCATTATTTTTATTTTGTAGAGCTATGAGTTGGAAGCAAGATACAGTGATGAATCTTAGAAAAGGTACAGTTGAAGCAGAATAGGTAAGACTGGCAAAAGCTTGCAAGTCTCCGAGTCCAGCACAGTGAAGGGCTGAGTGGTTACAATGAGAGTTCTAACCACGCTGTGCTAGAGTGAGAGAGACCCACATCAGCAGGAGTTGTGTAGGGAAGGGGCAGGTGTCGGGGTAGGACGAGGTCACTCAGGGAGTGCTGCCCAGACGGTCATGATCAGAGGTGACTCAGATGCTGGCTTTGTTCTGTGAGGAATAATAGAGAAAGAAAGGGAAGTTTTTTATTTTGGTAGTGCTGGCCTGGAGCATGGTAGGCAAACATTCTATCTCTGAGTTATGTCACCAGCCCATTTTTGGGTGTTTAAAGGTCATTGAAGGTCCTTATTTAAAATCATGATTTAGAGATTAGATATAGAAGGTAGGTTGCATGATTTTAAAGTTCCTTCCTGGGGTCAGGAAAAAACACCAGGGGTGATCACAATATATAACATCATGATTTTGGTGCTACATCTGGTGAATATGGTGGATGAAGACACTTTGTAATGGTTTTACAAGTCCATCTTTTTATTGGATGGCAATCAGCAGCAGATTTAACCATGGTTTTGATCATACTTTGTAAAGACACAAAAGGAAACTTCCAGAACCGCTTCAGAAAGCGGCAAGAACCATGGGGATATGTGTGTTCAAAGCCAGAGGGAGTATCTTTGGGGGGCTTTGTGGCAATGTGTCTTTTTGTTTTGGTACCTGGAATCAGGACCTTGCACTTGCCAGGCAGGTGTGGCACCACTGAGCTAAATCCCCAGTCTGGCAATGTGTCTTTTACTGTAATAATTTAAATATCACTATATTTTTGATTATACTTCATATTCATGACTTTATATTCTGACCTGAGCTAAGGGCTCTTCCCGTGGCCCAAGAGAATAGAAAGAAAAAGAATTCTCTAAGTAAAAATAACATTATTTCTGTTAATTACTAAGGACCAAGTACGAGTTGTCTTTGATATCTTTCTTTCCGAGACAAAAAGGCTGTAGATTGATGTTGTAACGAGGTTGTGAGTTTTGGATGATTCCCCTGATGTTCATGGTGCTCATCTCATTTAGTTCAGCCAGTAAGTGAACCTCTTGCACCTGTTTTTAAAGCATTTGAATGATGCTGTCTGGTGGTTGGGTGGCTTATTGTGCTTTTTATTTTTTAAAATTAAGAAACATTTTTCTTCTACATTTCTGCCTATACTTTGTCATCTTTTGAAGAGCTTCTTGGCTTTGTCACTTGGTCTTGCCATGACCCGCACGCAGACAGGCATTCAGAGTCCTTGTTCTGAGAGGGATCAGGCTCCCTCCAGGTCCAACGCAAGGCTCTTGGCTGACTATTCTCTTCCTGCTCTTTTCATGCATGGGGCCCTGAGCGAGCCAGCATTATACCAATCCCTGCTGGCTGCTCGCTCGTTGGGAAGTGACTGAGAAGACTGTTGTAGTAGTCGCTTTATGCTTGTGTTGATCAAGACAGGTTAATGAAAGTGATAAGAATGTGTAAGATGCTGGTGATTGGACAAGAAAAAAGCCAGTCTCTTGAGGAAACATCCTCTTAGATGAACCACAAGTGTTTTCATAGTGATCCCTGGATAGGAACATTACTGACACATTTTAGAATATATCAACTATTTTTGGCTTAACCTCTAGCTTCATGACCCAAACTAACAGTCATTTATTTGGCTCATAATTCTGCATATCAGCTGGATCTGTTGGTTGTGGCTGCTTGTGCTGGTCTCAGTGTTGGTGTTGCTCAGGTGTGCGTGCAGTTGTCGGGTCCCCTGGGGTGGTGGGTTTAGCAGGGCCTTTGTGGGACCCCTGGCGTCTCTATTCCTGTGGCCTCTTATGCCCCGGCAGGCTTCTCTGAACTTTGTTGCATAGTGGCAGGGGTTCAGAGAGCAGCAAGAGGGAGCAAGCCCAATGCAGAAACGTCCTTCAGCCTCTGCTTACATCACAGTTGATCATTTCTTGTTGGCCAAGCAAGTCACAGTCCTGCACAGAGTCCTGGAAAGGAACTCAGAGCCATAGGGTGAGGGGACAGGGACAGGGAGAGGTTGTGTCCACAGTATACACATAGCACTGTGGACTGTATTTACTGAGAGTATAACCTTGAACCTGTTGGGGGTCCATATTTTCAGGAAATTGATTGGAAGAAAAATGACAGTTGTGTGGTTGCCCCAGAGGGTAGTGCAATGCACTTGATCCTCACGCCCAGCGGGCTCAAGCTGGCAGTTGATAAGAAGTAGGTTTAGTTTTCCTTGCATCATGTATAAAACCTTTTTTTTTTCATTTTGAGCCAACATTTAAAATGAAGAGGTTTTGCATAAAATCTGAGCTTTTGGCTTTTGAAAGAAGGATGATCTGGCAGAAATCATCACAGCCTAGTGGTACTTATTTCTCCCCTGGGGCCTGTGCTTTTCAGTCTGCTGTGCATCTCACCATCTTCCTGTCGCCTCAACCCTGGAGCCGAGTGCCATGTGCCACTTGTCAGAGAAATTACACAGTGGATTTTCTTACATAAGAGAAACTTCTGTTACTGTTTCTAACAAAAGAGGAATAATGAAAGGTACACACAGAGTGCCACATGGCCCATGAAAAATGAAGGAAAGTGCGTTACTTTGAGTAAGGAAAGAATCTTCTTGCACATTACATATGTAATCTGAATTTTACTGTACAAATAACTTCTTTCCCTCTTAACAGTGACTTACTAGCCGGGTGTGGTGTTGCATGCCCGTATCCTAGCACTTGGGAGGCTGAGGCAGGAGGATCACTATGAGTTCGAGGCCAGCCTGAACTACATAGCAAGACCCTGTCTCAAAAAGACCACCACCACCACCAAAAAAAAAAGTGGTTTACTTGACTCACATTATGTCTCGAGCCCTGCAGATGTGCAAGTTCTAACCTCTGTTCTAGGTACCGTGCAGGCTGTGCTTCATTCAGCCCCGCCGTCAGAGGGGCCGGCGTGGCCAGCGTCACTGTCCTGACAGCACCCCCGGTAGTTGTTCTCACACACATTGCTGTGTGCTGCGGTGCCAGAGAGCTCTGCAAGCTGTCGTGTTGTGAGGCAAAGAAGTCTCTGAGGCAGATGAGAAGTTTCCTGCCCTCAGGGACCCAGAGGACCAATTTGTTCTTGCCTGTGGGCATTTGAGTTCTCTAAGTGTCCTCTTTACGAGGGAGTAGAGTTAACGAGGCATTTGTAGACTGACTCAGCTTCATTTGCAGCGCACTTCCACTTTCATTTTATTGTAGTTTTCTTATCTACTTTTTTATTTTATGTTTTTGTGGTGCTGAGGATGGAACCCGAGGTGTCACACAGGCCAGGTGACTACTGAACTGTATTCTCAGTTCTATTTTATATTATTTTAAACTTGACATTTAAAATATTGTAGTTGTTTTTGTTTTTATTCTTGTGAACACTATAAATGTAAAGCCTTCTGGTTGTTAGCAGGTTTATTATAAGAAGACAGCTCTGTGCTTGACATGTAACTATGGGACGATTACCATTTCACTTCCCAGACCCTCTGCCCCCTCCGATTTTACTCCAGGGTGCATTTACTTCTGAGCATTTTCTTTATTGAAACTGTGAATGAGCTTCAGTCTCTTTCTTTTGCTGCTTCCATTTGTATTTCTGTATTTTTACTTGCTTTTCATTTGGTTTTCTTTTGTTTTTGTTAAGCCATTCACGATATCTGTTAGAGAACTTCTGTAAATTGGATGACTTCACATATTAGATCATTAGTAAATGAAGAGATGAATGAATTTTTAAAATTAATTAATTAATTAATTAATTAATTAATTTGGTACTGGGGAGGAGAGCCGCTCAGTCATGGTGACCTGGAAGCAGAGAGGAAGGGAGGAATCGGGAGGGAGTTGCACCCATCAGTTCACTCCCCAGTGAGCAAGTCCTAAGGGGAAGTCAGCTCTAGCGGCCCCATGAACTCTTCACCTTCCAGGAGCCCCACCTCTGAACACATGAGGCTTTGGGGGACATCTCATTGCCGGGACTGCCTTGAAATGTTATTTAAAATGTTTAAAAATGTCCAGTTTTTTTTTTGGGGGGGTACTGGGGATCAAACTCAGGGCCTTGTGCTTGCCAGACAGGCGCGGCACCACTGTGCTACATCCCCAGCCCCAAAATGTCCCGTTTTTATCAAGGAAAACATTACAAGACATACAAAGAAACAAAAGAGTGTGACCCATACACAGAAAAAGGAACAGCTAATAGAAACTGGCCCTGAGGAAGATGAGATGTTGGACTTAGCAGACAAAGACTGTAATTAACTATTTCAAAATATGTTCAAAGAACACAAGGAAAATATTTCCAAAGAACGAAAGAAAAGTCTGAGAATAATGAGTCACAGGATTAAATAAACATGTATTGAAGAGAAATCATGAAGTACATTCATACCATGTTATCCTTTGCAGTTATAAAAATAATTTTAAAAAATGGAAAAGCTGTTTGTATATTGATAGGGAATGATTTTAAAGAGGTTCCCGTCCACAGTACCTTACCCTTTGTGCCCCAAAGTGTTTCTAGGTTTTAAAAAGGCATTCACAGGGCATACACTATTTTATGTAGCGCCCCCAGCACCCTATGCCACACGCACAATTAGTTCTGCAACAAAACAGGCTTATTCACACAGATGGAAAAATTAGGGAGCAAAATGGCCCTATACTAAGTCTAACTTTGCTTCCATTAAGTTGGCTTCAAACAGAATTTTTAAAACCTTTTGAGTTTTGGAGTGTTTGGATTTTGGAATTGTGGGTAGGGGTTTGTCGGACTGGTAAGAAGTGGAGGGGAAGAGCCAGGTGCAGAAGAACAGAGCAGTGTACCACTATTTTTAAGTCATTCCTCAGCCTGAAGCCAGTTTACTTTCTTCAGCACTGGCCTGCTATGTTACTGGCTGCTTAAAATTTTTTTTGTGCATGTGAGACAGGGTCTCATGGTGTAGTTCAGGCTGGCCTTGGACTCACTATGTGGCCCAGGCTAGCCTCAAACAGCGATTATCCTGCCTCAGCTTCCCGAGTGCTGGGATTACGGGTGTGCACCACCACACCTGTCTAGGCTGTTTAGATTTTGAGTCAGCCAAGCCTACTGTGCTGGTGCCGCGTGGAACTTGGCTGCTGGCAGCTCCCAGTCCCCCAGCTCCCAGTCCCGTAGCTCCCAGTCCCGTTAGCCGTGTTAGAGCCCCAGGGATGGTGGGTAATTCCTTTATCCCAGAGCAGTTCACAGCTCTGAGCCTTTGCTTGCAGTTCTCCTTTGGTCATCTGAGGAATGATCTTCTCACTCCCTTCCTCACGAGCACTGTGTCCTTCAAAGGTCAGTGTGGCTTTCCCCTTATTGTTAGACCTTTCTTAATCCTCAAAACTCACCTTCTTCATTTTTCCCCACCGATTCTACCCAGCTAGCCGTGGTGCTGCGCACCTGCTGGAGGCCCACCATGCCTCATCCTCTTGAGCCTGTGAGTTGCAGGCTGGGCCTCCGTGTCCCCTGTGGGTCGGATGAGAACACAGCTTGTGAAAAGAAACGGAGTTTAGCGTTCTTCCCGAAGCTCGCACTTTTGGCTTCTTTTAGGACTGCAGTCATAGCCTGCATTTTGTGAGTCACCTGTGTTCTCTCAGAGGTTTCGTTTTGTGTGATACCTTTTGTTCCCTTCAACTGTGGTGACTGGAATAGTGGGCCGTGCTGTGAATTTTGCCAGTGTGGTGCAGAGTCAGGTTGCGGAGCCTCTGGAAGACTGGATCTTGTGTTGGCAGTTGTTCTGTGTGGAATCGTGCACAAGCTCCTTAGCGCCTTTTAACCTCAGCCTAAGCAGCAGCTCTCTCCTTTTTCTGTGAGGATTCAGTGACCTGAAGAGAAGGATGAAGTAGACTGCGCAGTGCTGCATGTCCTAGCGAGCACTGAATAACTTTCTCCTTCTCCTTCGCTCTTTTCCTCTCCTCAGGCTCAATTATTTGGCCTGCTCTGACAGCCCCGGATCGCCTCAGAGATTTGAGTTTTAATAACATTGGATGTTTGGGCCACTGTGGTTATTTTTTGTCTTAATGGGAGAATCAAACTTCCTAGTTACTTGGATTTCTTACAAACATAAAATCTTTTTTTTTTTTTTTTTTTTTTTTACTTTCTGTAGATATTATTAAGCCTCATTCTACCTACTAAGCTAGATTCCTTGGAGGATAGAATGAGACTTAATAATCTCTACAGAAAGGAGAAGATAGAGAGGGATTTTTATGCTCAATTATCAGTACATTTCTGTGTAGGATCATTCTTGATTCAGATTTAAAATTAGGATGAAAGGTCATCATAATAACCATATCAAGAGTTGTTAGACATTTTTCCTGAAGACTGGGTTTAAGTTGGTATGTCTCAAATATTGTCCTTTTTAATTGTTCTTAGCAGTGATGTGAGAGTCTCAGACACAAGAATAGTATAGTGATTTTAATGATACCACATTATCTTGCCTTTTGGAAACTAAAATGAAGCTGTCTCTGTATAGAGCAGGGACAGGTGAGTGACTGTGCTGGGAGCCTCGCTGCCTGTCCTGATGCATAGGGGCCAGGACTAAGAACAGATGAGACTCAGAGAGTCCCCCAAGACCCCTTCCCTGCTGTAGAGTCCCTGAGAAATGAGCTCTATAAATCTTCGGACCTTTTCTCTTCTCCATCTTTTTTCTGTTCCCTGGCAAAAGAGCTGTAGACTTCTTTCATTACAGCATCTCGACATTGGGTGTTGACTAGAATTCCTTACTAGTGCTGTCAGGTCCAGAGCTACTTTTTTTTTTTTAAATAACAGATATTTGCAAAACAGGTATAGCCTGTGGAATTTACTGATGCTCATCTTAAGTAGTTATGGAGGCACAGTGAAAAGGTCAGGCCCTTCCCATTTTGCATCAGGAAGCTTTATGCCAGCATCCCGTAAGTGTCAGATGATGAGAGCCATCAGATGATGAGAGCCAGAAATAAACATGATTTGTATCAGTTAAGATAGCATAGCTTGTCTGTTATTGAAGAGGTCTTCAGCCCAGGGGGTGATGAGACAGAGGCTGCCTGTACAGGTGTTATTATTTTGCATTTTTGGTAACCAGTGCCTTGCACGGCAGTGACACTTGTAAGGGTTCCCTTTGCATATCGGTATTGCAGAGGGGTTAAAACAATTGGAATCTGCCTGTGTTTTAGTCACCTCTTTCCTCCCTTTGGTCAGAGCTGCTTCACTCTTTTTTTTTTTTTTTCCCTTTTTCCCATTAAATTTATTGGTACATTTTAGGTATAAAATACAGTTACGTTCATCATTGGGATCTTGTACCTTTACAGGAGTCTCTTGGTTCTTATTTTTTTCCCCTTCTCTTGCTCTCCCTTCACCCCCTCTACCCCTCCCTATTTGCAAAGACCTTGTTTCCATTTTTTTCCTCTCCTCATATTTTTTCCTTTCCCTTTTTTCCCTTCCCCTACCCCTCACAATTCCCCTGCTCTTTTAGACATTTTCTTCCTGTTATACAATATCAGTTATCCATTTTTAAAATTACAATATTAAGATCTAGGAGACATTACCACAGATTTTACAGAATTTAAAAGGATATAGAGAGCATATTACAAAAATCTTTTTTGAAATAAATTTGACAACTTCTAAGAAGTAAGTTGGAAGACAAATTAATGAAACTAACTCTGGAGGAAATATAAAATTTGAATAGCACCTGTTAAAGAAAGTATATTCCTAGCTTGAAAACCTACCTATATGACAACAGCAGGCTCATAAACATTTTAACTGATAAATTATATCAAACAATTAAAGCAGAAAAAAGAAGGAACACTTCTCCCCTCATTTTAGAAACTCAACATTGTGCTAATCCTAAAACTGGATAAAGATAATAGAAGAAAAAAGTATGAACATAGATAGAAATTTGTTTAACAAAACAAACTATTGGAACACAGATCTGGCAGGATGTAGAAAGTGGTTTTGTTATAGGGATGGCAGTGTTGGTTCGGCATTGGAAGATGCTGAACCCCCAAAGTCATCATTTTGACAGAGGAAAGGAAAAAGCCATATGATCCTGTCACTAGTTGGAGAAAAAAGTATTGGACTAAATTCTACAGCTGTTCATGGTAAAAGCTATCAGGAGCCTAGAAGTAGAACAGAACCTTCTCAACAGATTAAAGACATGTACTCCATACTTCCAGCGAGAATGCCTTATATAAATGGAGAAGATACAGTGCTTTCTCCTTAAGGTGGGGAACAAGGGCAGATATGCTTACTCTTTATCTGTCCATTAAATTTTGAAACCTAGTACCCACCAAAATAGTCTGGCAATAAAATGACAGAACTAGGATAGGATTGGCACGGCAGAAGCAAAATCTTTATATGTAGATGAAATGATCATCTACAGAGAAAATGCTAAGAAATCTCTAGGAGCCCCTAGAACTTATATTTGAATTTAGCAGGATTAGAAAACACAAGGTATATATAAAAATTCAGGTCTGTGTATACTTGCTATAAATGAAGAATTGGATATTGAAATTTAAAAGTTATGTAGGAGTACAAAGGACCTAGGAAAGTTAAAAACAACAACAACAAAAAACAGTGTTGGAAGACGTTTAGTACCTAATTTTAAGACTTCTTCTAAAGCTACAGTAATCAAGGCAGTGTTGGTGTAAGGAAAGATATATAGGTCATTTGAATAAAACAGAGAATCTAGAAATAGAACCACACATATATGGTCCACTGAGTTTTGAAAGATTATTTAACATTAGCATTTTATAGAATATAAACTCAATTCAAGAGCTGAGGAAGAGATAGTGTTTTCAGCAAACTGCACTAGAGCACCTGGTATCTGTATAAAAAATTAACCTCAACCCTTTTTTTCCATACATGAAAATAACTTGAAGGGATCTATGAACCTAAATAAGAAAGCCTAAAAGTATAAAACTTTAAGAAGAAATTATAAGGGAAAATATTTATGAATTCAGGGTAGGCAAGAACTACCTAGGATACACAAAACATGATGTATAAAAGAAAAAAACTGATAAATGAGATTCCATCAAAATTTAGAACTTTAAATGACATCATTAAAATGAAAAGTCCTTAAACAGACCATATTTACAATACATAGAACCTATGACCAGAATATATAAAGAATTCTTAGAGCTCATTAATAGACAACCCAATTAAAAAGTAAACATAAGAAGATGATAAATAGCCAGTATAGCACAAGGAATGGTGTGCAACTCTAGAATCAGAAAAATACTAATCAGTACAATAATAAGATTAAATTATACACTCATTAGGGAGATGAAGTTAAAAGTTTTAAAAGCCTTGTCATGACTTTTTCTTTTTGTTGGATTCTCCCCCTTTGTGTTTAATTTGTCATGCCCAATGGATTCATTCTGCTGGGCTTCCTGGGGTTGTGATCCTCATTGTCTTTTCCTAGGGTATTGTCTAAAATTTTTTGGAGTACCGGTTTGGTATTCATGAAGTTCCTGAGGTACTCTTTGTCATGAAAGTATCTTATTTCTCCATCAATTTTGAAAGATACCTTTGCAGGGTACATCAATCTGGGTTGGAGGCTGCTTTCCTTTAGGGCTTGAAATACATCACTCCAAGCTCTTACTGGCTTGAGGGTTTGCACTGAGAAGTCTGCTGTGATTCTGATGGGCTTTCCTTTGTATGTGATTTGTTTCTTTTCTCCCACTGCTTGTAGAATTTTGTTCTTCTGTTGGATTTCTGGAATCCTAACTATTATATGCCTATGTGTAGATTTTTTTTGATTAAGGCTAGCTGGAGTCCTATATGCCTCACTTATCTGTATGTCAAGTTCTTTTCCCCTCCTTGGGAAGTTTTCTGCCATGACTTCTGTGAAGAGTTTTTTTATGTCATTTGTACTCTCTCCTGTTTCTTCATTGACTCCAATCAGTCTTATGTTATTCTTCTTTGCATTGTCTAGCAGCTGCTGGATTGATTTCTCGTGTTCCTTTACAATTTTAAAGCAATTTTTCTTTTCCTCCTCACTAATTGCAGTCTTATCTTCTGTATGTGAAATTCTATCCTCACATTGGTTCATTCTGCTGTGCAGACTTTCAAAGGAGTTTTTAATCTCTTGGAAATCTGTTTGTATCTGTTTTATGGATTCCATTTGTTTCCTATGTTGGGATTCCATAATGTTCCTCAGATCCTCTATTTTTTCATCTGTGTCCTCTCTAGATTTATTAATCATGTCTTGCACCATGAGCAAAGTCTTTGCTGTTATCTGAGTAATTATTTCTGATTTCATTTTTCCCAGATCCTCTTTTGTTGCCAGTTCAGAGAGTTCAGGTGGTTGAGTATCAGATTGTTCCATCTCATTTCCCTTTGGGGTTGCTGTAGGTGATCTGGAACTCTGTTTTTGAGGCTTGCTTATGTGTTTTCTCATTTCCACAGGGCAGGGGGTGCTTCTGGCACACATGTGGCTCACCTTCTTTGCCCTAGGAGCTTGGGATGGCAGCAGGCGAGCTTCCTTCCGGGTTCTGGGACCGGCTTAGCTTCTCTGCCCTAGGAGCTTGGGATGGCGGTGGGGGTGCTTCCTTCCAGGTGCTGGGGCCAGCTGAACTTCTCTGCCCTAGGAGCCTGGGATGGAAGCAGGGAGCTTCCTTCCAGGTGCTGGGACCAGCTCAATTTCTCTGCCGTAGAAGCCTGGGATGGAAGTGGGGAGCTTCCTTCTGGGTGCTGGGACCAGCTGAGCTTCTCTGCCCTAGGAGCCTGGGATGGAGGCAGGGAGCTTCTTTCCAGGTGCTGGGACTGGCTCAGTTTCTCTGCATTAGGAGCCTGGGATGGAGGCGGGGAGCTTCCTTCTGGGTGCTGGGACCATCCTAGCTTCTCTGCCCTAGGAGCCTGGGATGGAGGCAGGGAGCTTCTTTCTGGGTGCTGGGACCGGCTCACCTTCTCTGCCTAGAGCTGCTTCACTCTTAATAACTTTGGGTCTAGATGCTTCTTATTTTCTGTATGTCGCTAGGCCAGATCATTGCAAACATTTGTTTGGCCTACATTAGCTTAAAAGTTTTGCTTGCCTCAGTCAACAGTACTCACTAAAACATCGCCTTTAGTATCTGCCTATGAGGCTGGATAAGAAGCCAGCCCTTTAAGGTCTTATACTCAGTGATACATAAGGTTGGTACTGATAGATGTAAAAAGCACACAGACTGCTTTAAAATGGTGAATTTTGTGGCATGTGAGTTATCTCTGTTTTTCCAAGTGCATGGACTTTGAAACAAAAGTAACATGTAAACAATAGTCTAGAGGTAAATGTGAAATATTGTGGAAGAATTGTAGAAAATTAACAGTAAGAGAATTTGGTAAGAGGATTAATAAGAGGGGATTTCTTTCTTCTAGTTAGTTCTAACTTCCCTGAAGAGAAGACCCACTTGAAAGAAAACAGGGAGAGGCTTTGGAAAGCATCCAGTCTAGGTGTAAAGCATAACTTGCAAGATATCTAATAGGAAGGAGATTATGGATTTCAGAGAAGTCTAGACCGAGTGTGTTCATGGAAACTGATTAGAGGCAGAGAACAGTATGTGTCTGCGGCAGCCAGTTCTCCCCGAGCTCTACTCCAGCTTTGCTTAAAACTTCTCTCAAGGTCAGTGCTTGCTCACACACCCCACTTCCACTTCTGGAATCCGCACACTTGTGAGGTTTCAACTGTGGAAGTCTGGGTAGCAGAGTTTATGGGGAAAGGTAGGTCTGAGAGCCCCTCTACCTGCTGGGGTGACACTGCCAGGCCTAAAGTTAGATTTCATTTTGTTTATTTTCCATTAAGACCTAAAGCTGGAAAAGTTACTGATTTCAAGTAATTGTTTTCAATTTATTAGGGATGGTGTCCAGTCATTTAAAATAAATAACCAGGGAGTTTCTTTCTCACTTTATTCAATCATTAGTTTAGTCTTCTAGAAGCCTCAAGACCCAGTGAAATGTTTAGTCACCACATCTATGTAAATCCTGTGTCACAAAAGGCCTGAGGTAGGGATAACTTTTTTTTTTTTTTTTAAACCAAGAAATCTGAAGCCAGTTACTCAGCTGTATGTCAGTGTGGATGCCAGCACCAAAGACAGTCTGAAGAAAATTGACCGCCCACTCTTCAAGAATTTCTGGCAGAGATTCCTTGACAGTTTAACGGCCTTAGCAGCAAAGGTAAGAATTATGATGTCCTAAAACTAAATAAAAGAAGGAAAAAAATTGGAGAAGCATTTTCTCCTGTTTTCTTTTTTAAAAATAAAGACTAAATAAAAGTCTTAGCTTTTTAAGACTTCATTTTTTCTTTTTTTGAGACAAGGTCTCATTATGTAGTTGAGGCTGGCCTTGAACTCACTATGTGGCCCAGGCTGGCCACAAACTCATGTGATCCTCCTGCCTCAGCCTCACAAGTGCTGAGATTATAGGTGTGTGGCATCACAGCCAGCTCAAGACTTCCTCCTTTGAGGAACATGAACATTTACTTAGTACATTTACCAAATTCAATGAGAATTTATTGAGTTTCTCTTAGGTTTGTAGTGCTATGCCTGACATATACCATTTGCCTTTCATGTATGGAGAGAGAGAGAGACCGACCTATATTCCCAAATATGACCATTTCCTGTTCCTGGTGTTGTCTGAGAAGTTTCGTGTAAAGCATTCCAGGCGGCATTTGATGTGCAGCCGGATTCTGGAGTCATTGTCTCAGAAGACATCCCTTCCTGTCCTTTGCCCAGCTCGGACTCTTGACATTCCAAACCCTCCCTGACCTGGCCTCTGTTCGTCAGCCGACTGGTTCCACTGTGGTCCCCAGGTGTACCCCCTTCCGCTGTGCACCTGTACTTCCTGTCTCTGTGTCTTTGGGAAGCCCCTCCTCAGAGAGCAGAATGTCTTTGCTTTTCATTCTTACACTGTAGAAGTCTTGTGCGTCCTTCCAGCTCAGCTTCATGTTGCCTCCATGTGCAGCCTTTTCTAGCTGCAGTTACCTGCCTTTCTATTGTTCTGAGTTTTACATCTATAAAGACTTTTTTCCCTCTTGTTTTAACCTAGCCATTCTCTTCTCAGTTGGATTTCTTGTGCATGCCTGAATTCTGCAGCATCCAGCACAGCACATTTTGTGGCTTTAATGTTTTTTTTAAAGAATGAATGAATGGAAACCCAACAGAGCTTTATAATATGTTGTATGCACCTTTCTGACTGTTAAGTGACTTTATTTTTTTATGCTCTTTTAGACCTGAGAAGCTAAATTAAGGCCTTTTTTGGTTATTAACACTGATGTTATTTAAAAAATCTAAAAAGACACTACTTTGGTTTCTCAGCTGTCTTGGATTATTTACAAAGCCAGAAGGCTAAGTGGGTTCCTAGAAAGGCCCTGTCTTTGGGCTTTGCCATCAGCAGTATCATGTTCACTGGTCACGGAGACAGGAGAAACAGCATCAGAATCAGAGAGTTTAGTTGAGAGCAGCAGTGGGAGTAGGCGGACACTCCAAGACACAGCTCAGATTGTTGTTCTGGTGGGCTTTGAGTCAGAGCACGGGTGATGTCAAGAAAGCATTAGCAAAAAAAAAAAAGCATTAGCAGGATACAGTCGACCCTCAAGTTACGACCAGCCTTACGAACAACTTGGGTTAATTAGGTTAATGGAAGATTCATCTGCCTCTTGTTATCTCTAGCATGTACCCAGGTGAACATCCAGATCTCAGCTATTTTGACTTACAACCAACTTGAGTCAAAACCAACCCTTAGGAACTGATTGAGTTTGTAAGTCAAGGTTCCACTGTAGCTTAATAGCTTACTTTTTTCTTTGGCCAATATTTTCTACAAAAGGAGTTCTCACTTTGCAGCCACTAGCCTTTGGATGCCTAATTCTAACTACTCTGGGTGGCCTCCTTGGTAGCAATACAGTAACTTCAAGTTCTACAGTATTTTCTAATACAGAGCATCTTAAACATAACTTCACTGTTGCCTCCCTGTATTTCCAGGTGGAAAAGTTACCTTGGGCCATTTAAACTATGTGCCCACATATTACGGTAGTTGCTTTTTAAGCATTTTATAGTAATTAGAGTTAATGCTTTTTATTCTCGTGTTGTCTATGTTGCCATTTAAGAAAGGTCTGTGGTTGGAATCCACTCTTCAAATGTTTTCTTTATATTCCAGCTGTTATTTTCTTGGGACTATACTATTATAATGTAATTATATATATAGTATATATATAATTTTATAAGGTATAGCAGATGACATTATGAAAAGATTGTTGGCTGGGTGTGTGGTGGCGTACCCCTGTAATCCCAACACTCAGGAGGCTGAGGCATTCGAGGCCAGCCTGAACTACAAAGTGAGACCCTGTCTCAAAAAAAAGGAGAACGGATTGTTTTACTGCTTTTAGCACTCAAAAAGTAAATATATATGTTGTAGCTATATTAGCTATAAAAATATTAGTAAATCTGATATCATTTGAGTTTTTTAGTAGAAGTGTGAGATATATTTTTTTTTTTTTGTTACCGGGGATCGAACTCCAGTCCTTGTGCTTGCACAGCAGGTGGCGAAACCACTGAGCTAAATCCCTGGTTGTTAGTGTGAGATATCTTAATGAGAACATCCATACTGTTATCTTCTATTACTTGCTTGGGCATTTTAGTATACCTGAGCAAAGAAAGGCATTGAAAGGGAGAATTTTTGGAATTGTATAAACAAGAGAATTTGATGTATCCCCAAGTTTTCCATCTATTTATTTGTGCTAGTTCTGCCCAGAGTAGCAGGTAGAATATTTTGTTTTTGGACTCTTGGCAGTCACAGTGTTTACATTTCCGATCGTTGTCCTTTGTCAAACTGTTCCTATTCAATACAAGGAGAAGAATATATTGGTACTTGAGTAGTGGGTCTAAAAAACCAATTCTGTCAAGATAATAGGGCAAAGCGTGTGTTAGTTTCTATTTCCATCTGTGACAGCTACTTATCAGTCTTTGAAACGAGTAATCCATCTTGTGCAAGACAAACACTGCTTACCTTTAGCAGCAGACCTTTTGAGCAGTGTGACCAGATGTGTTTCTGCTGGCTCATAATTATGCCAGGTCAAGATCCAGGAGGAAATTGAAGTACTTAATCCTTTCCCATGTTCAAGGAGGAGCTCTGACATTCTTGAAACCTCACATTTATAAAGGAAAAGATAAACATAATCACCTGCATTATATGTTGTTGGAGATAAGAAATGAACATTAGCCCTCTTTCTACAGATGTTAGGGTGCTCTGACCTCACTGCATTATTTGGGTACTATTGTTTAGCTGTTAAGAAGGGCTGATTTTACATTAATCAGGCAGCTCTCTACCTCATACTTGAACAGACCAGTGCTTACATGTGGCCCACAATTTGCAACTTAAAAGAACAAACATTTACTATTTGACCTTATCTCCGATTATAAAAATATTATGTGTGGGTTATGAACATGTTGGAAAGCAAAGAGAAACAGAAAGTAATAAGGAAAGAAATTACCTATAATTTGAGCCTTGAGATGATAACTATTGATATTAGAAGTACTCCTGTGTAATCCTTATTTTGGGACTACAGAATATATTCTTTTGCATTCATGATTCATTTTTATGTGTTGTTTTTTGTTGTTGTTGTTTAGCATCATGCTGAACTCATTGCCCCATGCTATTGAATTCCTCTGTAATGTTCATTTTCAAGACAGTGTTGTCTCCCATCTTCTGCTTTGGGCCAGTAGCAGGGAGCAGCAGGAATATGTGATGTTCTTGTATTCCTCTCTCCATCTCAGGGCCTGACAATTACCCTTGCTAAACACTTGAGAGGGAGCCTTAGCACCCCTGCTCTTTGCAGTTGCAGCATGTACAGGTTGTCATGGTTCAGCACTGGTAAAATTGAATGCAGCCAGAGATGGCGTGACCACTTTAATTGGTAGCATTGTTACTTTCATAATGGAGAGACATTAAAAACACAGTACACAAAGTAATGATGTGTTTGGGACTCTGTCATACCCACTGATGAGTCTGCAGAACATCACACCTTCTTCCTTCCCTTCATTTCAGTCTGAGCCCTTCTGTTTCCATCGTTCTTGCTGGCTCCACTGCTTATTGACCTGTTTGGTTTATTTCCCATCATCAGTGCCAAAGTCTGTTCTTGAGCTTTAGCCCATCTTGCTGGTCTGGATATCTGCTATATGTTAGTACATTTTAATTTTACAAGACATTACATTGTAGCATTTTCATAGATGCATATGATAGATTTTGATCATATCTATTCCTCTTATTCGTCTTTCATAGGCCCCCTTCCCTTCATGCTTTTCAAATGTTTCCTGTCTACTTTTATATCATCTTTTTTTTTTGTTTTAGATTTCACGTTAAGAAAAACATACACTACTTGTCTTTCTGAGTCTGACTTATTTTGCTTAGCTTGATGATCTCCAATTTCATCCATTTTCTTCATGGCTGAATAATACTCCATTATGTATATATAACACATTTTCTTTATCCATTCATTGATGGGCATTTAGGCTGGCCCGATATCTTGGCTATTGTGAGTTGTGCTGCAGTAAACATGTGGCTGTAGGTATCTCTATAGTATGCTGGCCTTAATTACTTCAGATATATACCATGGAATGGTAGAGCAGAGTCTCACAGTAATTCTGTGTTCTGTTGTTAGTTTTTGAGAAACTGCCATACTGATTTCCATAGTGGCTCTACTGATGTACATTCCCACCACAGTGTAGAAGTGTTCCTTTTTTCCTGCATCTTCACCAGCATTTATTGTTGTTTATTTCTTTGCAGTACTGGGGATTGAACTTCAGGCCTTTGGACTGAATTACATCCCCAGCCCTTTTATTATTTTTCATTTTGAGACAGGGTCTCATTAAGTTACTAACTTGCACAGGCTGGGCTCAAACTTGGAATCCTCCTATCTCAGCCTCAGAGTGCTGGACTTAAAGGCACGTGCCGCAACACCCAGTTTGTTTTTGTATTCTTTCTTGATGATAGCCATTTTAACCTGGATGAGATGGAATCTCAGCATTGTTTTGATTTGTATTTCCCTGGTCGCTAATGATGTTGAGTATTTTTTCACGTACAGTACTTACTGGCCATTTGTATTTTGTCTTTTGAGAAGTGTCTATTCAGTTTATTTGCCTGTTTTTGATTGGATTAGTTTTGAGCTAAGTTTTTTGAGTTCTTCCCATATTCTGGAAGAGTGGCTGGCAAAGATTCTCTCCCATTCCATAGGCTGTTTCTTCACTGTTGTTTCCTTTGCTGACCAGAAGCTTTTTAAGTTGGTGCAGTCCCATTTGTCCATTCTTTTGGTTATTTCCTGAGCTCTTGGGAGTCCCATTTAGGAAGTCTTTGTCTGTGCCTATGGCTTCAGGTGTTTCTGCTATGCTTCTTTCTAGCAGTTTCAAAGGTTCAAGTCTTAGATTTAGGTCTTTGATCCATTTTGAGCAGAGTTTTGTACAGGGTGAGAAATGGGGATCTAGTTTCAGTGTTTTCCATGTGGACATCTAGTTTTCCCAGCACCATTTGTTAAAGAGGCTGTCTTTTCTCCAACTTGTGTTTTTGGCCCCTTTCTCAAGAATCAGATGGTTCTACCTGTAGCTTTTTTTTTTCTTTTTTTTTGGTACTGGGTATTGAACTCGGGCCCTTGAGCTTGCGCAGCAGGGGGCGAAACTACTGAGCTAAATCCCCAGCCGCTGTAGCAGTTTCTTTTTCTTCTTTTCTATTCCTCTAGTCTACCTGTCTCTTTTGATCCCAATTGCATGCTGTTTTTGTTACTGAGGTTCTTTAGACTATTTTGAATTTAAGTATTGTCAGGCCTTCAGTTATTGCTCTTTTTGCCCAGAATTACTTTTGCTAGTCTGATTTTTGTGTTTCCATATGAATTTTCAGATTGATTTTTCTAGTTTTTTGAAGAATGTTGTTGGTATTTCAATGGAGATTGCGTTGAATCTGTAGTTTGCTTTTGGCAATGTGACCACTATCCTGCTGATCCATGAACATGGAGATCTTTCCAGTGTCTGTTGTCTTCTTCAGTCTTTCTTCAGTGTTCTGAAATTTTCATTGCAGAGGTCTTTCATGGTTAGGTGATTGCTAGGTATTTTATTTTTGAGGCCATCGCAGGTGGGATTGCTTCCTTGGTTTGTGTTTCATCATGTTCATTATTAGTATGTAGAAAAGCTACTGAGTTTTGTATGTTGATTTTGTATTCTGCTACTTTGTTGACTTTTTAAAAATGAACTCTAAGAGTCTTGTGGAGCCTTTAGTCTTCCAAGTATTGGATCAGATCATGTGCAAACGGGTAATTTGACGTCTTCCTTTCTTATTTGTAACACTTTTTTTCTTGCCTAATTGCTCTGGCTAAAATTCAAGTATTGTATTTTATAAGAATGGTGAGCCTGGACATCCTTGTCTCATTCCTGATTTTAGAGGAGATGCTTTCCATTTTTCTCCCTTCAGTACAATGTTGGCTGTGGGTCTTACATACATAGAGTTTATTATGATCTTTATTAGATCTTTATTAAGATCTTTTCATACCTAGTTTCTTCAGAGGTTTTGTCATGAAAGGGATGTTGAATTTTGTTGAAGCCTTTTACTGCATCAGGTGAGATAATTGTATGATTTTTGTCCTTGATTCTATTTATATGGTATATTGTGTTGATTTGTGTATGTTGAACCATCCTTGCATCCCTGGGATGAAACCAGTGTGAACATGGTGTATAAGCTTTTTAATGTATTGCTGAATTTGTTTTGAAAGTATTTTTTATTTTATTTTATTTTTATTATTATTTTTTTTGGTACCAGGGATCGAACTTGGGACCTTGCACTTGCGAAGCAGGTGGTGGAACTACTGAGGTAAATCCATTGAAAGTATTTTATTAAGGACTTTTGTTTTGGTGTTTATCAAGGATATTGGTCTGTAGCAGTTTAGAGCTTTCGATGGTACAAACAGCCTGCTGAGGCATACGTGCCGTAGGTTCACCACCGCTAGTCTGTAGTTTTCTCTTTTTGCTGTGTCCTTTTCTGGTCTTGTATCTGAGTGATGCTGGCATTGTGGAATGAGTTTGGAAGCATTCCTTCCATTTTATTTCACAAACAGTTGGAGGAGCTTTGGTGTTGTTCTTTAAAGGTATGATAAAATTCAGCAGTAAATTCATCTGGTTTTGGGCCTTTTCATTTCTTATTATGACCTTTTTTAAGGCTTTAATTTGGCCTTTTACCTTCGTATCACCTGTGGGACCCTTTTCCATAGGCAGAGATATCTCAGGGCTGTTGACACCACCCAGCTTGAGTTTAATGCCATTTTACTTGCTCGGTTTGGCTAATGTGTTATTCTGGTTTTAGCCACTTCTGAAATCAGAGGACTCCTGTGCTTCACCTTTCTAGTAGTGCCATCCAAGGCCAGAGTCTGTAAGCTGGCTCTTTCCCTCCAGTCCCAGGAGATTCCCCAGTAACAAAATTTCCTCCAGACCTGACTTCTACCTAAGCTTGTTTTACAGAAATATGAATGCATTGCTCATTAGGCTCATATTGGGGAATCAGGTATCTAGTAGATAACTGCTTATTGAGTAGAGATGGACATAAATATATGGATTTGAAAGTCATCTCTTTAGCAGTAGATTGTAGTGGAAGGCAAGAATGTGGCTAGAATTACCCAAGAAGTGCCTAAAGAAGACCAAAGAAGAAGGCTTAGGGAAGAAAAATGTTGACGTTCTCGAGGTAGAGGTGTATAGAGAGACTGGGAATAATCTGACAAAGATGTTAGTTGCATTCCATGCAGGCACGTGGTGTATTATGTACAATTCAAGGGAACCATGAACTTCCAGAAGGATGACAGAGTAAAGGTCAAGGAAGGATGAAAAAGAGGCTTGACTTACCAGTTGGTCTTCAATGACCGTGTCTGGAAGGAATGCAGTGTGGTGTTTTGTATGGAGACCGTTGTGTTGTGGAGCCAATGGGAAGGGAGCAACGAAAGGAGGGTGAACGAGCCATAGATAGGAATGTAAGGAGTGCTAACATTGGGCCAAGAGCACTAGTGTTGTTTAAGGAAGAAATTAAAGATATTTCCTCTTAACCAGCTTAGAAAAGTATGTGACCATGCCTGCTGAAAACACTGAGAACAGATGCTAGCATAATGAAGGGCAGAAGGTGACTCATCACTGAACGGGAATCAGAAGCGAAAGCTGCGGCTGTGCCCTGATCAGGCCGTGCCACTAACACAGACCCACACGCTCGTGTCCGTCCACGGTCAGAAGTTACTGGGTATCAGGAGATTCACAAGCTACTGCGATGGCTCCCACGCTTCACTGCGCTGCGTACCCCTGCTTTAACTCGGAGTGGTGACCGTGGCCGACACCAGTTCTTTGTTCTTTGTTCTGCGTTGTTTGGTATTGGGCAGTGAACTCAGGGCTTTCACACTAAGCTACATCTTCAGCCCTTTACAAATTTTTTTTTGTAGCGGGGATCGAACCCAGGACCTTGGGCTTTTGAGACAGGCGCAGTGCCACTGAGCTAAATCCCCGGTCCCCCTTTGTAAATTTTTATCTTGAGACAGAATATCACTATATTGCCCAGGCTGGCTTGAATTTGTAATCCTCCTGCCTCAGCCTCCCAGAGTGCTGGAATTACAGGTGTGTGGCATCACACCCAGTATCTGTAACACCCAATCACAGTATAAATGGAACCATTTCATTATGTGTACTTTTGTGTCTGATCTCTTTTGCTCAGTGCTTTGTTTTGACATTCTTCTGTGATATTACAAGTAATAGTGCTTCATTTTTGTTGTTATATAGTATGGACCATGAATTATTTAGTGTTTTTACCATTGATGGGCATTTGAATAAATTATTTCATGGACATTCTTATATTTTTTGATGCACATATATATGCATTTCTATTGGAGATCTATCTATATCTCTCTATCTCTATCTCTGTCTCTATATCTAGCTTGAGTATAGGATAAGTATATGTCCTATTTTGTTTTTTTCTTTTTCCTTTTTTTTTTTTTTGTACCAGGGATTGAACTCTGGACCTTGTGCTTGCGTGACAGGGGGCAGAACCACTGAGCTAAATCCCTGGCCCTATATGTCCTATTTTGGAGATACTACCAGCTAGTTTTCCAAAGTAATTTGTACTGATTTACACTTTCACACATAGTATATGAAAGGGCCAGTTGTTCTATTTTTTAAATTTATCCATCCAGGTTGTTGCTTAGTGATATTTCACTGTGATTTTATTTTGTGTTTCCCCAGTGAGTATCTTTTATGTCAAGTGTCTCCAGATGCTTCTTGACCATTTAGTTATCTTTTTTATGTAAATTGTGTGCTCATATCTCTTGTCTGCTCTCTTTGGATCATTGTTGTTTTCTTATTTATTTGTAGATATTTTAAAAATGGATTCTGGATGCAAGTACTTTGTTAGATACATGTACTAAAGATAACTTCTCCCAATCTGTCTTTGCCAGTTTAATTCTTAATAGTATTTTTTGTTTAAAAGTTCTTTAACAAAGTCTCATTTATCAGTTTTACAAATTGTATGTTTAGTACATTTTAAGTTCTGTTTATGAAATCTTTGTCCACTCAAGGTCATGAAGATAGTTTTTTATGCTTTCTTCTTTCAGAATTTTCTAATTTCATATTTGAGCCTGTGAACCATCTCAAATTAATTTTGTGTGATTAATTTTGTAAGGTAGGGTGTCAGGGTTAATTTTTTAATGGACTTTATTCTTTAGACCCACAACAAAAGTGAGCAGAAGGTACAGAGATTTCTCTCACAGGTGCAGACATTATCCATTGGCAACACCATCCACCAGAGCAGTGTTTGTTATGGTGGATAAACCCATATCCACCCAACATTATTGTCTTAGTTGCTTTTCTCGATGCTGAGACAAAATACTCAACACCCAAATTTGAAGGAGGAAAGGTTTTTTAGTTCACAGATTGTAGAGGTTTCAGTCCATAGTTGGCTTGCTTCAATGCAGGGTGTTGTGGCAGAGGGGCATCGCAGCAGGCAGAAGGCATCAAGCAACAAGCAGCAAGCAGTGACCCTCTTTCTGTTCCTTATATCTTATCCAGGCCACCCACCCTTAGGGAGGGTAGCACTCACACCCACTGAGGGGCAGCCTTAATCTTAGCATCGCACCATAAATCAAAATCAGTCCCAGCATCACATCCTTGATCCCAGCAGCACACCTCTAGATCCAGCCATCTCTGAAAAGCCTCCCGTATGACTACTGCATGAGGCTTTGGGGGGGACATCTAGATAAAAGACATAACAATTAGCATTCACAGTTCATATTTCACATTAGGGGTCATCGTTGGTATTGTGCACTCTGGGTTTGGAGAGATGTATAAAGCATACACCTGCCATTGTAATATTACACTCTGCCTGTTTATCCCGCCTTCCTCTGAGACCTGTGCACCACTGGTCTTTTTACTGTTGTGGTCCTGCGTTTTCCAGTGTGTTACATATTAGTTGGAGTCAGTTGGTATGTAGTCTTTTCAAATTTAGTAATAGGCATTAAAGTTTCCTTCTTGACTTTTCGGGGTTTGATTAACTCATTCCTTTTTAGTGCTAAATAATATTCCATTGGTTAAATTGGAAATCTTGGTGACTCCCAAGTTATGGCAGCTGTGCATAAAGTTCTGTAAATGCCTAGGTATTATAGGTTGTTGTGTGGACCTAGGTTTTTGATTCACTTGGGTAGATGTATAAAGCATACACCTGCCATTGTAATATTACACTCTGCCTGTTTATCCCGCCTTCCTCTGAGACCTGTGCACCACTGGTCTTTTTACTGTTGTGGTCCTGCGTTTTCCAGTGTGTTACATATTAGTTGGAGTCAGTTGGTATGTAGTCTTTTCAAATTTAGTAATAGGCATTAAAGTTTCCTTCTTGACTTTTCGGGGTTTGATTAACTCATTCCTTTTTAGTGCTAAATAATATTCCATTGGTTAAATTGGAAATCTTGGTGACTCCCAAGTTATGGCAGCTGTGCATAAAGTTCTGTAAATGCCTAGGTATTATAGGTTGTTGTGTGGACCTAGGTTTTTGATTCACTTGGGTAGTGCCAAGGGGTTCGATTGCTAGGTTGTAAGAGTTAGATTTAGTTGTATAAAAGGCCACCAAACTCTTCCTCCATGGAAAGTTCTGGTGTTCTGTGTCCTTGCCAGCATTTGGTGTTGTCAGCATTCTGGTTTGGACGATTCTAATAGTGATATCTCATTGCTGTTTTATTTTGCATGTCCTTTATGATGTGTGAGCAGATCAGTTTTTCATGTTATTTGCTATCTATATCTTCTTAGGTTGGGTGTCTGGTAAAGTTTTTGGCCCATTTTTTAATTGGATTGTTCATTTTCTCATAGTTGGGATTTAAGAGTTCTTTGTATATTTTGGAGAAGAGTCCTTTATCAGATATATCTTTTGCAAATATATTTGCCCAAATACTGTTACACAGAATCATGATTTTATGCTGGTTGCTCTAGTACTCTTATAAACAATATAAATATTATCTGTCTCCAATTTTTTTCCTCCCTATCCATGGCTTATCTTTTTATCTCTTGACATTGTCTTTCTCAGTGTAGAAAAATGTTAAGTACTAATGAAGTCTAGCTTACCAGTTCTGTCTTGGGAGGGTCATGCCTTTCCCATTGTGGTGGAGAAGTTCTCTGCCATCCCAAGGCGGCTATTTGTGCTTCACCAAGGTTAGTGTCACCACGGTAACGCCTAGTTTTGCCTTTTACAACAGGTTTGTGATCCATTTGGAGTTAATTTTTGTGAAAAGTGTGAGTCTGTGTCCTGCTTCCTTCTTTGCATGTGGATTTACATTGAGCACCATTTGTTGAAAAGATGGTCTTTTCTGCATTATAGTATTTTTGCTCTTTTGTTAAAGCTCAATTGACTGTATTTATGTGGGTCTATTTCTGGCCTCTATTCTATTACATTGGTCTGTTTTCCCTTCAGCAACACTACATACATTTCAGGTGGGTTTTGGTATAGTAGAGTTAATATCTACAATATTTGTTACTATTTGGTTTTGTTGCTCTTGTTCTTTGTCCCTGTTTTTATCTTCTACGCTTCTGTCTTTTGTGATTTTAGTGGAGCATTTTACATGATTCCATTTTTCTCCTTTCTTAGCACATCAATTATACTTCATTTGTTACTTTTGTAGTGGTTTTCCAGAGTTGGCAATATATATTTACAACTAATCCAAGTCTGTTTTCAATTATGCACCACTTCATGTGTAATGTGAGTACTTTACAATAACAAAATAATTCTAATTCTTCTCTCTCTTTCTTTGTGTCATTACTGCCCTTGGTTTCACTCCTATGTAATAAAACAAAATACATTGTTACTGTTATTATTTTGAAAACATTGTTATCTGTTAGTTCAATTAAGAATATGAAATATTAAAGTTTTTGTTTTGGTTGGAGGAACCTAGCACATTAGAAAAAGAAAAAAGAAAAATTTTATTCTTATTTTCTCTCTGATGCTCTCCTTTATATAGATCTGACTTTTAGACCTGTATCATTTTCTTTTTCTCTGAAAAACGTCTTTGCACATTTTTTTCAAGGCAGATCTACTAACTGATAAATTCCCTTGATTCCTATTTATATAAAAATTATTTCTCCTTTAGCTTTAAGGATAATTTCCTAGGGTACAGAATTCTACACTTTTTTCTCTTTTAACACTTTAAATATTTCACTCTGAGTACATCCTCAAACCTTTGTTTATTTTATTTTGATTCAGGGTCTTGCTAAATTGGCCAGGCTGATCTTGAATTTGTAATCCTCCTGTCTCAGCCTCCCAGAGTGCTGGGATTACAGGCGCGCACCAGGATATTGGGCTCAATATTTTCTTTATCTTTGATTTTATGTATAAATGTCATTTTTCTGGCATTTACCTTGCTTTGCATTCTCTAAGCCTCCTGGGCTGTGGTCTGGTGTTTAATATTAACTTGGGGAAATTTCAGTCATTTTTGTTTCAAATCACTGCTTTTGTTCTTTTCTCTCTTCTTGTGATTTCTGTTACACATATTTGTGCAAAATTTTCTGAGTAGTTCTTATATATTCTGTTCTCATTTATTGTGGACTTTGCTTTGGTTTTCACTTTTAAAGGTTTCTGTTGAGATCTCCTGAGCTCAGAAAAGTTTCCTCAGCTGGGCCCAGTCTCACAGACATTTCACTCAGTTGTAGTGTTTTTGATCTCTAGCACTGCCCTTGAGTCAGAGGATTTCCTTCTTTTACATTGCTCATCTGTTCTCACATGCTATCTACTTTATCTATTAGAGCCCTTTTCCTGATAATCACTGTTATTTTAAATTCCTAGTCTGATAATTCCAACATCCTTGCTCTGTCTGGGGTTTTGACGTCTGTTTTGTCTCTTTAAACTTTGTTTTCTGTCTTGTAAGTTTTTTCAGGCAGCTGGACATGACGTTTCTTGTCCTCCAGGTTCAAGCTACCCTAGACCACTTGTGGCTCCCTGCTTCATGTGGAGCCTAGGCAGTGTTTGGCATTTCACCCTGCTATCGTTATGAAGCCTATAAGGAAGGTTGGGTATTGAACTTTTAGCCCTCCTGGGCAGTCAGGGACATTGAGTGATTTCTGAGAGTCTCTGGGTGCTGTGGGCAGGTCACCCTGCATCTCCCCATTCTGAGCACTTTGAGGAAGTCCTAAATGTGCTCTGCATGTTCCTTAGCCATCGAATATTAGCAGAAACTGAGGGAGCGTTGTGACCAGGATAGGAATCCAATGCTTGCACACAGTGGTCCTCAGCCAAAGTCAAAGCTGAGAGCTCTTAAATGGTAGGCACGATGGACACTCAGGTGGCTCTGCCTCATGTGCCCCATCACACGCAGGCTCCATGAAACCGCAGCCATCTTCCGGTCAGGGCTGCTATGCAGTGGGCCAGCTGGAGCATGTGCTCCGAGTTCAGGTGGAGGACCCTGGGAGAGGGTATCAGGGAGCAGTGACAGCTGAGTGCAGCTCTTACAGGGAACCCCTTAGCTATCAAGGTTTCACTCTGACCTCTGAGGCAGGGACAGGCCACCTGTCTGTGTGGAATACTTGATCACCTTTGCATGATCTTGTGACCACGGGCAGCATCTCAGCGCTTCCTTCAGTTTGCCTGTAGAATGGTGACCATAGAGCACCCGCTCTGTCCAGTGTCATGAAGTTGAATTGAATGGCTGAGTGCCTTGCAGACTGGTGAGGCCTGGGACAGGAAGCGAAGCTTCAGTGCTGGCTGTTAATTCTGAATCTCCAAAGTTGTGTTGTGATGAAAATGTACAATGAATATTTCATGCAGAGTTTTTACGACCTTAATTTTAAAAATGTGTTCTTTTAAATAAATTTTATTATCCAGTGAAAACACTTGCATTTATAATTTGTATTTTCTTTGGATATGTATACTTTAAAGTATCATGAGCTTACCTGCTTTGTGTATTTATCAAGACTGGAAATTACCTTTTTAAAAAATTTTTTATCAAACTGTAATTCCTTCTAGTCAAGAGAAATTTGATATATGAAGAAAGTTCTATATACAAGTATTCATAGTAGATCAGTGTCTCTAGTGCTTTACTTTGTGTGGTTATTTGTGGATCTTTTTTATTTTTGAGTTTTAATATGGAGCAAATGTTTGTAATATTTGAAGCAAATATATACATGTGTGCATAGGCAAACAACTACATGTTTGGGTTTATTTTTTGTTTGCTTTTTTTTCCACTATCATCATATAAAAATTTAGGTTCTGAAAGATCAGAAGCTGTAATAAGCATCATATGAATAAAGACATTTAAAAAAAATTTCATTTTCCTCAGAATAATTTTCTTGTGAGTCATCATTTTGCTTTGTGATCTGCTAGTGTGAGAGGAACACGATTCCTTGTTCTTTGCCCTTAGACCTTGTATTTGTCAAATCTCTCATCTCTTTCCTTGACTTTTTCTCATGGATGTAACGGTGTACTTCGGGTTGGTTTGTCCCCTCTGTAACTCATATTGGAATTTGTCTCCATCGTGAGGTGTTAGCACCTGGAAAGGTAAGCCTGGCCATGGTGCTTAGAGGTGGGCCTTTTTTTTTTTTTTTTTTGGTACTCGGGACCTTGCGTTTTCGAAGCAGGCGCCAGAACCACTGAGCTAAATCCCTGGCCCAGAGGTGGGCCTTTGGGAGGTATCAGGGTCAGGGCGTCAGCAGCCCCCGCCCCCTGGGATTCATTACTGGTGCTTTGTGAGGAGACGTACAGGGAACAGCAGGCACCCACATGTGCACAGGCCCCTGCATCTCTTGCTGTGTAAGGCCTTGTGTTGCTCTGGGGCTCTGCCAGCATGAAGAGCTTCTCCAGATGTGGTCCCTTGACCTTGGCCTTCCAGAACCATGAGCCAAGATAAGCCTCTTTTCTTTATAAGTTAACCAGCCCCAGGCAATTTATCATAATACAAACTGGAAACAGACTAATACGGGATAGCTCTAAAAATTTCTAAATTAGATTTTAAAAGAAATTAGCTAATAAAGTTTAAAAAGCACTGAACTATCTTAAATATACTGAAATGGTACTCCCAATCATTAAATAAAAGTCAGTAGAGCAATATGAAAATAAGCAAAAGATGCAAATCCTTAGTGAAAAACCTATGAATAGCCCTTAAATTTAGGTAAAAATATTAGCAAGGAAGCAAGTACTCTCTTGCATCTCTGGAGAGAATATAAACTGCTGCAATGTCACCTTTGAAGGTCATCTTTATGATATCTATTGAAATAAGAAATATGGTGCCTTCATACTGAGCTACATCCCTATTGCTTTTTAAAAATTTTTTGAGATAGGGTTTCACTAAGTTGCCCAGGCTGAGCTCTAACTTGGGAGCCTCCTGCCTCAGCTTCCCAGAGTGCTGGGATTACAGGCAGCACCACCATGCCCAGCTAGAGATTATTTTTGTGATTGGCAAGAATCCAGCCAAAGTATTGGAGTGAAACCCCCTGGAGGCCTCGCCATTCCCAAGAGGGACAGCGCTGTGGCCCCATGTGGGATACGGGACCTCAACCAAACTGTGGAACCTCTGCCAAGCCTTCACCTCCTCATCAGCTAAGCAGGGTTAAGAGCGGTTTCTCCCTGGCTGGACTGTGTTTGGCAGTAAAAGATAAGGGATGTGAAGTGCTTCGTACAATGCTTGGCATACTGGCTCGGTAATGTTGGTGCTGTTGTAAGTGAAGTGAGCCCAGATTTAAATACCAATTGTTTGCCTCTGATAAATTTTATTACAAGTGGATCACAGTATTTTGGAGACTGTTTACTGTAATCATTTTGGGCATTTTTTCCTTGATGCATACTGTGTTTCATGTCCTGTGCTAGGCTTGGAGATGTGAGTACACTAGGATGTGAGCTGGGCCCTGGAGGAATCGCAGTCTTCGGGACCAGTTTTGGTGCTAGTGCCGAGGGTTGGGTGCAGGGACACACAGGGTAGATAGGAGCAAAGGGAAGATGCTGGAGTCAAGAGTGGAAGCTGACCTAAGTCTTAAAACTCAATTACTACACCATGCATAATTCATTTGCCACAGAATGAGAGGCGTTTAACGGTAAGTACGGTAAGTGCTCCTTCATTGCTTCCCGCTGCTGCCCAGGGCCACCACTGATTACCAAGGCTGTTCCTGTTGGGGACAAGGGCAGAGCTTGGGGATTTGAAAAAGCATGTGGAGCATCTTCAGTTTTTCCTGTCTGCTGGAACCCAAGAGCAACAGTATGGGGGCCAGAGTGGATTGACAGGGATATAGCTAGACCATTGGGAAGGAGGTTTCTCAGCAGTGATCCATGCATACTCATGTTTATAGCAGGACAATTTGTAGCAGCCAAATCTTAGAAGTGGCCTATATGTACATTAGCAGATAAATGAATAAAGGAAATGTGGTATTTACACATGATGGAGTACTACACTGCCAAAAAGAAGGATAAACTTTGGTCATTTGTAGGAAAATGGGTGCACCTTGAGACCATAATGTTAAGTGAATTAAGTGGGCTTACATATTGGATGGTTTCTCTTCTATGAGAAACTCAAATTATAAATAGAGAACAAAATAAAATAGGAAGGAGATCTTTTGCAAATGAGAAGGGGACCAGGAGATGGATGAAAGTAGGACGGGAGAGAGAAAGGGGATGGAAAATGGAATTAAGATGTGTTATGTACATGTACCGGTGCCACACAAGGAATGCTGTTTAACCTATCAACAGAGCTTTTACAGATCTGTACCCGTAATTCTGTGATCTTGAAAACCCTCAGTCATTTGACAGAACTTGAAAAAAATTTTTAATGTAAAATCTAGGTATTTTTTCTTGACTTAAAAACAAAAGTATAAGAAATGTGTAACAGTTGAGTCATGCATGATACTTTCTCGTGTTCTAGTTTCCATTAAAAACAAGTAATATAACATTATAGAAAAAATATATTTTATAATTGTATATATCTTTAAAGATTTGCTGCAATTTTGTATATAGATCGTTAATGTAGCAGGGGGTGACATAGTCCAGAAATTTTTACATCTTAGTGTCGTACGTGACCAGACACACAGAATAGTATGCACTTCAGGACAATGACTCTCTAGACTCAGCTCTTTTCCTTCAATAAAGTATCTTTTATGTGAAGCTAGCTGAGTATTGAGGTCAACCCTGAGTAGATTGTGGCTTGAATAGTTGTGACCAACAACCACTCAAAAAATGAGAATTGGTTTTAAAGATCTGGGTGTCCACAGATTAATAGAGTTTTATCTACCCTTTGACTCTTGATTCATAAATCATCAGATCATATGAAGAATGTAAGGATAGGCATTGCTTCCAGATATAGACAGCACCCTACATAGATCACCTGCCTGTCTTAAATGTCCAAACTTAACACAGTGTTTTAAATTGATATTCACAAGGGTGACATTTAGATTTATTTTCTAAAAACCATATGCAGAAAGTCCTTATTTACTTTTTCTGGTGCTGGGGATTGATTGAATCCAAGACCTGCATACTGAGCCATATCCCATCTATTTTATTTTTTATTTTGAGATACGGTCTTGCTAAATCACAAAGTTATACCTAGGCTGGGCTTGAACTGTCATCCACCTGCCTCAGCATTCCAAAGTGCTGGAATTACAGGTCTGTGCTACCACTCCCAGCCATATGCAGAAAATCTTAAGTGGCATTGCAGATGTAGTTGGTAGATCATCAGTGTCAGTTGTGGATTTGGAAAGTTTACCAGGTGTCACTCGGGGATTTGTTGCTTGATGGTAGTGTGGAATGAGGTTGCTTTTCTGTGCTGAGCAGTTGCTGTTGACCTTGTTTTCAGTGTTTTACGTATTTTAGAAACCCAATAGTTGTTTTACATACAGGTATTTTACCTTGTTTTAGTTTAAGAAATTCTTTAGAGGTTTCAAGTTGTTATGTGGTACATTTTAAATTTTCTTATTTAAAATAATAGAAAAAGACCAGGGATGTAGCTCAGTGGCACAGCACCTGCCCGGCAAGCGCAAAGTCCTGAGTTTGATCCCTTGTACCGGGAAAAAAAAAAGGGAAATATGCCTCATTTGGCACTCTCGTGCATAATGTCAGATTTCATGAACAGACCACTGCTGTCAATTGGGAGATGTGTGTATTCCTGTGTTCATCATTTTTAGTTAACCAGTGGTTTGATGGTGAGATGTGTTGGATATGTGTTTCCTGTGATCATTTTTTTTTTTTTGGTACTGGAAATCAAACTCGGGACCTTGCACTTTCAAGGCAGGCGGCAGCACCACTGAGCTAAATCCTCAGCCCCCGTGATCATTTTTTTCTGAAGTCTTGCTGCTCATTGTACTTTCAACTGCATGTTTCAAATTTGTAATATTCAATGCAGCATTATTTATATTCTCTTATTGATTGCTACTGGGGACTGAACCCAGGGCCTTCATACTGAGCTCCATCCCCAGCCCTTTTATTTTTTATTTTAAGACAGAGTCTTGCTAAGTCACTAAGTTGCCCAGGTAGGCTTGAACTTGGGGTCCTCCTTAAGATTAACTGCACACACTGTGTTCATTCACTTAGCAAATATATATTGAGTGCTTAATATCTAGTAATGATTATTTCCGAGAGTGGGGACCAGAGAATAAGGCAGAGACAGAAAGTAAACAACAGGTACAATGTTTATAGGTTATTGCCACTGACCCCAATGTGGCAAGGCCAACAAAAGTGTAAATGACAAAGCACAAGCACTTGGTAATTTGGAATAGTCACTTAGTGTACATTAAGTGAAAGTAAATAAAAATTACAGTTACAGGTATTTGTAAAATAATATAAATTGGAATACTGTATAACAATATCCAGAATTGAACAAAAGATGAATTATATCATTTCAGATTCAGATTAGGTGCATATCACAGATTCCCCCCATAGTGAGTGGGTTAATCACATTGGAAACATCTTAATGTCACAGAAGCTGGAATGTACAAGGGCAGATAAAAAAAATATGGCATGGGTTTAAATTAAAATTTACTGTAGTAAAAGACAAATTGCCATGAATCCCCCTCAGAATACTCCATTTTGAGTCAAACACACTTGTCTCATTGTTTTTTTAAATAATTTTATTTTATTGGTACATTTTAGGTATACAATATAATGACATTCATCATTGGAAATTTGCACCTTTACATAATCTCTCTTGGTTATTTTTCTCCCTTCCCTTGCCCTCCCTTCAACCCCTCCATCCCTCCCTATCTATAAAGACTTTGTTTCCATTTTTTCATTTTTTCATATTAATTCCATTCCCTTCTTTCCTATCCCCTACCCCTTCTACTTCCCCTTCGCCCCGTTTCTTCCTATTTCACATTAGCTATTATACCTTTTAGTCCATATTTACACTTTCAGTTTCTCACACTAGAGAAACTATTCAGTATTTACACATGTGTGTCCTATTTATTTCACTTAAGAGTATCACCTTAATGTGCATCCATTTAGCTATAAATGTCTCTAATTTCTCATTTTTTTGGCTGAGTAGCACTCCATTTTTTAAAAAACCACATTTTCTTTATCCAATCTTCAGTTGATGGGCAATTGGGCTGCTTCCAAGTTTTAGCTATTACAAATTGTGCTGCTGTGAACATGGATACACATATATCACTGTGGTATGATTCTTTTAATTCTTTGGGGAAGATCCCCAGCAGTGGAATAGTGGGGTCAAATGGGACTTCCAGTTCTAGTTCTTTGAGGTATCTCCATACTGATTTCCACAGTGGTTGCACCAGTCTACACTCCCACCAGCAGTGGAGCAGGCTCCCTTTCCCCACATCCCTGCCAGCATTTGTTATTGGTTGATTTCATGATAGCAGCCATTTTTTCTGGAGTGAGGTGGAATCTCAGTGTTGTTTTCATCTGCATCTCTCGAATGACCAGTGATGTTGAACATTTTTTCATGTTTATTTGCTATTTCTGCTTCTTTGTCTGAGAAAAGTCTGTTCATTTCAGATGCCCATTTTCAGATTGGGTCTTTAAATTTGGGAGGTCTGATTTTTTTTTTAAGTTCTTTATAGATTCTAGATAGTAGACCTTTGTCTGAGGAACAGCAGCTGAAAATTTTTTCCCACATTGTGAGTTGTCTCTTCACACTGCTGGTGGTTTCTCTTGCTGTGAAGAAGCTTTTTAATAAGAAGAGATCCCACTTGTTGATTGTTTGTGCTAGTTCACAGGCAACTGAGGTTTTGTTCATAAAATCTTTTCCTATACCAGTGTCTTCAAGAGTTCTACCTTACCTCTGTTCCAGCCAGTTCAGTGTTTCTATTTTAATATTTAGATCTTTAATCCATTTCAATTTTAGTTTAGTACATGGTGAGAGATATAGGTCTAATTTTAATCTTTGGCAAGTTGAAGCCCAATTTTTCCAGCACCATTTATTAAAGAGGCTATCTTCCTCCAGTGAGGGTGTTTGGCTCCTTTGTTGAAGATGAGGTGGCTGAGTGTGTCTGGCATTGTTTCTGCATCTTCTAATCTGTTCCACTGGTTCTCAGGTCTGTTTCTTTGCCAGTTCCATGCTGTTTTTATCACAGTAGCTTTGTAGTATAGTTTCAAGTTGGGGATTGTGATACCCCCTGCCATGTCTCTGTTACCTAGAATTGCTTTTGCTATTCTGGGTCTCTTCTTATTCCAAATGAATTTTTGGATTGTTTTCTCAAGGTCCATGAAGTATGCTGCTGGAATCTCAATTGGGATTGCATCGAATCTATATAGCAGTTTTGGAAGTATGGCCATTTTCACTGTATTAATCCTTCCTACCCAGGAGCAAGGGATGTCTGTCCATTTTCTGATATCATCTTCAATCTCTCTTTTCAGAGTGCTATAGTTTTCAGAGAAGAGGTCTTGATTTCTTTTGTTAGGTTGATTCCTAGGTATTTCAGTTTTTTGGATGCTATTGTGAAAGGAATTATTTGCCCTATTTCTCTCTCAGTGAGTCTGTCATTTGTGGAGAGGAAAGCTATTGATTTTTGTGTGTTGACCTTGTAACCAGCTACTTGACTGAATTTGATTATTAAGTCTAGAAGACTTTTGGTGGAGTTCTTGGGGTCTTCTATATAGAGTATCATGTCATCTGCAAATAACGACAATTTGACTTCTTCATTTCCTATCTTTATTCCTTTTATTTCTTTCTCTTGCCTAATTGCCATGGCTAATGTTTCCAGAACTATATTGAACAAGAGTGGTGATAGTGGACATCCTTGTCTTGTTCCTGACTTTAGTGTGAAGGGTTTCAGTTTTTGACCATTTAGTATGATATTGGCTGTTGGTTTTTCATAGATGGCTTTTATCAGTTTGAGGTAGAGACCATCTATTCCAATTTTTTGTAGGGTTTTTATCATAAATGCATGTTGCGTTTTTTCAAATGTTTTTTCTGCATCTACTGAGATGATTATATGGTTTTTTGTTTTTGGCTATTAATACAGTGTATTACATTGATTGATATGCATATGTTGAACTATCCCTTCATCCCTGGGATGAAGCCCACTTGATCAGGGTGTATGATCTTCTTGATGATCTTCTGCATTCTATTTGCCAGTATCTTATTAAGGATTTTTGCATCTATGTTCGTTAGTGAGATTGGCCTATAGTTCTCTTTTTCGGTTAGGTCTTTCTCTGCTTTGGGGATCAATGTGAATGCTTGCTTCCAGGAATGAATTCGGGAGTATTGCTTCCCTTTCAATTTCATTGAAGAGTTTAAAGAGTAGTGGCAGTAGTTCCTCTCTAAATGTCTTGTAGAATTCAGCAGTGAAGCCATCAGGACCTGGGCTTTTCTTAATTGGTAAGTTTTTAGTTATGTTTTCAATTTCATTGATTGATATTGGGTTGTTTAGAATTTTTAGGTCTTCGTTCAACTTTGGTAATTCATACTTATCTGGGAATCTGTCTATTTCTTCTGTGTTTTCCATCTTACTGGCGTATAGGTTCTTGAAGTAGGTATTGATGATCCTCTGGATTTCTGCTGGGTCTGTTGTAATTTCACCCTTTTCATTCCTAATTGCATGGATTTGGGCCTTTTCTTTCCTTTTTCTGATAAATTTGGCTAAGGGTTTGTCAATTTTGTTAATTCTTTCGAAGAACCAACTCTTGGCTTCATTGATTTTTTGTATTCTTCTCTTAGTCTCCATTGCATTGATTTCTGCTCTGTTCTTTATAATTTCCTCCCCTGTATGAGATTTGGGTTTGTCCTGCTCTTCTTTTTCTAGAAGCTTGAGGTTCAGCATCAGGTTGTTTAATTGGGTTCACTCTGTTTTCCTAATTTAAGTATTCACTGTTATGAATTTCCCTCGTAAGACTGCTTTCATTGTATCCCATAGATTCTGATATGTTGTATTGTCATTGTCATTTAATTGAAGGAACTGTCTGATTTCTTCTTTAATTTCCTCTGTGACCCATTTGTTTTTAAGAAGTGTGTTGTTCAATTTCCATGTGTTTATGAAATTTTTCCAGTTTCTTTTGCTATGGATCTCCAATTTCATCACACTGTGGTCTGATAATATACAGGGGATAACTCCAATTCTTTTGCACCAATTTAAACATGTTCTATGAGCAAGTATGTTGTCTATTTTGGAGAATGACCCATGTGTAGCTGAAAAGAATGTGTATTCTGGTTTTGTAGGGTGGAAGACTCTGTAAACATTTGTTAAGTTCATTTGTTCAAGAGTTTGATTGAGTTCTAGTATTTCATTACTTATTTTTTGTCTAGTTGATCTATTTGTTATAGTGGGGTATTGAGGTTCCCTGCTATTATTGTGTTAGTGCATATGTGACTTTTCATGTCCATTAGTATTTGTTTTATATAGTTGACTTATCATTGTCATGACTTTTTCTTTTTGTTGGATTCTTCCCCTTTGCATTTAATTTCTTGTTGCACCCAATGGATTCATTCTGCTGTGCTTCCTGGGGTTGTGATCCTCATTGTCTTTTCCTAGGATATTGTCTAAAATTTTTTGCAGTGCTGCTTTGATATTCATGAAATTCTAAGGTGCTCCTTGTCATGAGAGTATCTTATTTCTCCATCAATTTTGAAAGATAGTTTTGCAGGATACATCAATCTGGGTTGGAGGCTGTTTTCCTTTAGGGCTTGAAATACATCACTCCAGGCTCTTCTTGCCTTGAGCGTTTGCACTGAGAAGTCTGCTGTGATTCTTACGGGCTTTCCTTTGTATGTGATTTGTTTCTTATCTCTAACTGCGTGGAGAACTTTGTTGTTCTGTTGGGTTTCTGGAATCTTAACAATTATATGCCTATATGTAGATTATTTTTTGATCAAGGCTAGTTGGGGTCCTATATGCCTCACTTATCTGTATGTCAAGTTCTTTTCCCCTGCTTGGGAAGTTTTCTGCCATCACTTCTGTGAACAGTTTTTGTATGTCGTCTGCACTCTCTCCTGTTTCTTCATTGACTCCTGTCAGTCTTATGTTATTCTTCTTTGTATCATCTAGCAGCTGCTGAATTGATTTCTCATGGTCCCTTACAATTTTAAAGCAATTTTTCTTTTCCTGGTCATTAATTGGAATCTTATCTTCCATATCTGAAATTCTGTCCTCACATTCGCTCATTCTGCTGCGTAGACTTTCAATACAATTTTTAATCTCCTCAGAATCTGTTTGCATGTGTTTTATGGATTCCATTTATTTCCTATGTTGGGATTCCATCATGTTCCTTTGCTCCTCTCTAGATTTATTTATTTATTTATTTTTGGTACTGGGGATCGAACTCGGGTCCTTGTGCTTGCGCAGCAGGTGGCGAAACCACTGAGCTAAATTCCTGTCCCCTTTCTAGATTTATTAATCATGTGTTGTACTATGAGCACAATCTCTGCTGTTATCTGGGAAATTATTTCTGATTTCCTTTTTTTCCATATCCTCTTTTGTTGCCAATTTAGGGAGTCCAGGTGGTTGAGTATCAGATTGTTCCATCTCGTTTCCCTTAGAGGTTGCTTTAGGTGATGTGGAAGTCTGTGTGTTATTTTTTTTTTTGGTACTGGGGATCGAACTTGGGTCCTTGAGCTTTCAAGGCAGGCAACAGAAGGACTGAGGTAAATTCCTGGCCCCTGGAAGTCTGGTTTTGAGACTTGTTAACATGTCTTCTCATTTCGACGGGGTATGTGTGTGTGTGTGTATGTGTGGTGCTGGCACCTGCACGGCTCACCTCCTCTGCTCTGGCAGTGGTGGTACTGAGCCCCAGTAGCTTCCTCTGTGCTGGGAGCAGTGCTATGGTGGCCTGAAAGCCTCCTCCACCCTGGGAGTGGTGGTAAGGAGGCCCGGAAACCTCCTCTGTGCTGGGAGTGGTTTTATGGCGGCCTGGAAGCCTCCTCTGCGCTGGGAGAATTGGTATGGCGGCCTGGAAGCCTCCTCCGGGCTGGGAGTGGTGGTATGGTGGCCCAGAAGCCTTCTCTGTGCTCAAATATTTTTATTATTACTAGTTGCTGGCATAGTTTGTAGAGTTTTCAGTCCATAATTGGCAGGCTCTGAGGCTGGGATGGCAAACAAGCATCACAGAGGAGAAACAACATGGTATGCACAATGTAGCAAAGGCAACAAGAGGGTTTTTTGTCTCATTATTCTTACCACTTTCTGAAGCAGTTCTGGAGTTCTTTTTTGTGTCTTCAGTTGTGCTCTTGTGGCTGCCTTGATGTCCTGAATGTTCATTTTGACCTTGAGGAAGAACTAGAAGTCACACGGTGCCAGATCTGTTGAATAAATTGGATGAGCACACACTGTCATGTTTTCACGAGCGCGTCTTCCCATTGGGTGGCACTGGACAGCAGCATTCCCTGAATTTTTGATCATGTCTTGTAAAGACACTCAAGAAAGAGAAATTCCCAAACTCCTTCTGAAAGTGGCAAAAGGAAATGCATCAGTGGAACAGAGCAGTGGACAAACCAGATTGCAGTGACTGGTGAGTTATCGGTTTTCAGACTTACCCAGGAGAGGGAGATTGGCTGGTAGCCATCTTGGAGAGTGGCCTACTGAGCTCGGAACTCAGAACAGCTGTGGGCAGACTTTATCGAGTGGCTCTGGGGGCCATGGTGTCAGGGAGCACAGTTCAAGCTGGTACATAGACTTTTATAGGCTCAAAGAATCCAGTTCCAGCCTTATAGCCAGAAGCCCTCTGAAGTTAAGAGGAACTAAAGGGGCAGGCTGGCTGGGATTGTCCACTAGCCCACCTTGAGGCTGCCACTGGCTTGCTAAGGAATTAATCAACTTGGCTCTGGACTCAGTTTGCCCACATTGCCTAACAGTTACAGCAGAGACACACCTTGAATTGGATGTTTTTGGGTTTTTCAAAATCTTTTTTTTCCCTTTTTTTTTTTTTTTTTCTTTTTCCCCTCTCCTTTCTAGTTCTTGTTTTGTTTAGTTTTTTCTCAATTGTTTAAACACAGTTTCTAGTTTTGTGTTGTTGTTGGTCTGTTTTTTTTTTTTGGTACCGGGGATGGAACTCAGAACCTTGCACTTGCGAGGCAGGCATGGTGCCACTGAGCTAAATCCTCGCCCTCTATTTCTGTTTTTTACTCCCTAACCCCTTTCACATCTTCCTCCTTAAGGGTAAAAATGCCATATTAAGGGCTATAATTTGTCATTTTCTAGGCTATATTTGACACTATTGTTATTGTTGATTGTACCACTTTAGCCAAGGTGACATAATTGGGCTAATCAGTTGTTCCTCCTGGTATACCACAACTGAGATTCCCTAAGGGTCTTCAAAAAAGAACAAACCCTGTAAGGCCAGTGCCAAAGAATTGGCAGCTCTGCCGAGTAGGCAGAAACTACTTCTCATCTCCAATAAATTGACGAGGTAGGATCCTGCAACAGCTCAAAACCAAAAGACGCTTCAGAAAAGTAGTCATTTCCTAAGGGTTCCGAATACTGGCAATAAAGCTGCTCCCCAGAAGCAATTTACAAGCATCAACTCAGGAATCAAATTAAAAAAAAAAAAAGGAAATGAGAAGACACTTAAAAAACAAGATGCAACCCCCACAGACTCAGCTCCCTGGGGGCAATGCAGGGGAACAATCCGAAAGCCACCCACCTGGACTCTGAAGTGGTAACAGCAGAAATAACAGAAAAGGTGTTCAAAATGATAGAAAATATTTGGAGAGGGATTAATGGCAATGTGTCTTTCACTGTGATAATTAAAAAAATTTTTTAACACCATGTATTTTTTTTGGTTTAAATTGTTTTATTGGTACATTTTAGGTATACAGTACATTTACATTTATCATTGGGTACTTGTACCTGTACATGATGTATCTTGCTTCTTATTTTTTCCCCATTCCCTGACTCCCTTCACCCCCTCCTCCCTTCCCTATTTACAAAGACTTTGTTTCCATTTTTTCCTTTTCACATAATTTTTCCTTTCCCTTCCTTCCTTTCCCCTTCTCCCACTTCCCCTCCCACTTTGGACCTTTTCTTTCTATTTCAAATTATCAATTATTCATTTAAATCATTTTAATCCTTATTTACACTTTCAGTTTCTCACACCAGAGAAACTATTCGGTACTTACACATGTGTGTCCTATTTGTTTCACTTAGGGTTTGGCCTCTATATGCATCCATTGAGCTATAAATGTGTAGGTAACAGGGGAAGGGGACGTTACCAGAACCTCTGCAGTAAGTCCTACTCTCCTGTGAGCCATGGCTGCACACGGCGAATTACAGGAAAGGTAGACAAATGAGACTGAGAGGAAGCTGAGCTTTGGGTCTGATCAGTGCTGCTCTGGACAGCAAAGACAAAGACCCCCTAACTTGCAGCACCTTTTATTCAGTACTTGGGGAAACAAATGTAACGAGTGAAATGCAGAGTTCAGTACTTCACATTGGGCTAAACAAGGTGTAACAAAAGACTGGGGGGCAGTGGAAATCTAAGAACAGTGAGGAACTATGCAGATGAAGATTTGGTTCCTCCCTGGCCTCTCCTGCAGGTGTGGTCTTGTCCTGGAGCATTACAGCATCCGGGGATCACTGAGGTCTCAGTTGTGACCTGAGACCAAAATGCAGTTATGTCTGGAATGCCATAGCTGGCCTATAGGCAGAACTAGGCCTACTCAAATGATTTTTCCCTAGAATTATGTAGCATTGCACCCAACATAAATGTCTCTAGTTTCTCATTCTTTTTGACTGAGTAGTACTCCATTTTATAAAAAAATGCTTCTTCTTTATCCAGTTTCCAGTTGATGGGTACTTGGACTGTTTCCAAGCTTTAGCTTTTACAAACTGTGCCGCTATGAACATGGGTGCACATATATTGCTGTGATATGATTCTTTAAATTCTTTTGGGAAGATCCCCAGCAGGCTAATAGCTGGGTCAAATGGGACCTCTAGTCCTAGTTCTTTGAGGTATCTCTGTACTGATTTCCACAGTGCTTGCACTAGTCTGCACTCCCACCAACAATGGAGAAGGGTTCCTTTCTCTCCACACCCCTGCCAGCATTTGTTATTGGTTGATTTCTTGATGTAGGACTGCTTAACTCTGTAATCATAAAACTCCCCTAGCCCCAACTGTGATTGAATGTGAGTAAATAGATAAAGATGCTTCTTAGTTCCAGGACACTAGATAAGATCGTATCAGCCATAATTATCCAACTCCTTGTTCTGGACACCACTATCTATAGAACAATCTACAAAGCATCTGCTGACTATCAGTACATGTCAGGCTAATTAACATGCAAATGTAAGACCACTAACCTTTGTTCCCTCTTCTGTAAATTTTCCTGTTAACTTCCCTGCAACCCCCAGAGCCTCAGACTCTGGGCTGATTGCCTCTCTAAGCTACTTTGCTTTGGGAGTGCTGTCTGGCCAGACTAAGGTCTGTTTCACTTTCCAACTTGTCCGGGGTGTGTTCCTTCCCAGGTGTTCTTCCCTGCAGTCAGCTCCTTGGAGTGTAAGACCGAGGGCCTTACCAAACGCTCCAAGGAGCTGAAGTGGAGCACACCCGGGGATCCCAGCGGGGCCTCCAGAATGTAAGACCAAAGGCCTTACCAAATGCTCCAAGGAGCTGGAGTGGAGCACACTCGGGAAGGAACACACCGGCCATGTTGGGAAACAGACCTCTATTAGTCTGGCCAGACGGCACTCCCGAAGCAAAATAGCTCAGAGAGGCACCTGGCTCAGAGTCCGAGGTTGTTTTATAGGAGGTTAAGGGGGGGGGTGGTTAACATGTGGATTCACAGAAAAAAAAGAACAAAGGTTAGTGGCTCATTGTCACATACTGATGTTCAGCAGACATCCTGACACCCTGTTTACAGATTGTCCTATAGATACTGGGCCCCGGGACATTTGGATTTAGGGCAAACAGATGGCTGAGTAACCTCGCCCTATTACTGATTGTCCATTGTCCCGAGGCAAACACACTCCAACCATCAAATTTACAACAGAATCTAGGGGAGTAATTAACTTTTGAATCACACAGTCCCACAGGAGCATTTGGTAAGGCCCTTGGCCTTACGTTCTGGAGGCACCTCTGGGATCCCTGGGTGTGCTTCACTATAGTCAGCTCCTCGGAGCGTTTGGTAAGGACAGCGGTCTTACATTGATAGCAGCCATTCTTTGTGGGGTGAGGTAAAATCTCAGTGTTGTTTTCCTCTGCATCTTTCGAATGACCAGTGATGTTGAACATTTTTTCATGTATTTATTTGCTGTTTTTACTTGTTTGTCTGAGAAATGTCTGTTCATTTCAGATGCCCATTTTTGAATTGGGTCTTTAAATTGGGGGGGGTGTCTGGTTTGTTTCAATTCTTTATATATTCTAGATAGTAGTCCTTTGTCTGAGGTACAGCTGCTAAAAATTTTTTCCCACATTGTAGGTTGTCTCTTAGCTCTGTGGGTAGTTTCTCTTGCAATGCGGAAGCTTTTTAATAAGATGAGATCCCAGTTGTTGATTCTTTATGCTAGTTCCCGTGCTATTAAGGTTTTTTTCATAAAGTCTTTTCCTATGCCAGTGTCTTCAAGAGTTCTACCTAACTTATCTTCCAGCAAGTTTAGTGTTTCTGTTTTAATATTTAGGTCTTTAATCCACTTTGATCTTATTTTAGTGCATGGTGATAGATATGGGACTAGTTTTAATCTTTGGCAGGTTGAAATCCAGTTTTTCCAACACCATTTATTAAATAGGCTATCTTTCCTCCAGTGAAGGTAGTTGGCTCCTTTGTCAAAGATGAGTTGGCTGAGTATGTCTGGAATTTAATTACTAGGTATTTTGATCATCGTTTGTATATTTATTTGTCTTCTAGTATAATGGTTTTACCAGTGCCTTGAGATTCTTGTGCTATTATGACAGATGCATATATTCATCCTACTCATGCAATAGTATTGTTAATAAGATTTTTTAAAAAAATTAGCCTTAGTTCCAGTCCCCGAATTGGAACTAAAATGACTTAAAGTAACTTGAGAAAGTGATTTTGTTTGTTTGCTTTTGGTCCTGCTTTGCATAGATCATGGACTTTCATCTAGGAGAGAACAGGGAGGGATATAGTCCAAGGGGGCCCAGGGAGTTTGAACAGATATTTTCAAAAACAACCATTGCTTTCAATTTGTTTTTAGTGAAATGTCCTTTGAAATTTCAAGTATAGTTGTCCCTCTTTATTTGAGGTTTGCTTTCGGCAGTTTCTGTTACTGCGGTCAGCTGCTCTCCACACACATGAAATGGAAAATTCCAGAAATAAACAATTGATAAAGCCTTAAGCTGCACAACCTTCTGAGTAGTGTAATGAAGTCTTACACCAGCTCATCTCCAGCGTGAATCATCCCTTTCTGCAGGGTGTCCGTGTTGAACACACCCCTCACCTGTACCTAGTAGTCCTCCGGGTTACCACTTTGACTGTTACTAACTGTGCCTGCAGTGTTTGTATTCAGGGAGCCTTTATTTTCCTTTGAAAAACGGCCCCAATGCACAATAGTACTGATGCCTACAGTTCAGATAAACTAAAGAGAAACAGTAAAATGCTTCCTTTAAGTGAGAAGGTGAACCTTCTCCCCATCATAAGGAAAGAAAAGAATAGTATGCTGAGTTCGCGAAGATTCATGGTAAGCACATGTGAAATTGTGAAGAAGTGCAAAGAAATTTGCGTTGGTTTTGCTGTTGTACAATCAAACTACAAAAATTGTGCCCACAGTGTGTGGTACATGCTTAGTTCATATAGAAAAAGAATTCAATTTGTGCTCGCAGGTGTAGGAAAAAAGAATAGTATTTGTGGAGCTTGGTACTCTGAGGTCTCAGGATCCACTGGGGTCTTTGGATAAGGTGGGACGACTGTAGCATTAAAATTTTATCACCTAGTAGATTTCATCCTCCTTAATTTCTTCCAAATGGAATAATTCCAGGCCATTCATCTCAAGGTTTATTTTAAACATTTTGGCCTAGTTATCACCAGTTTGGAGATTAGAATTGAACCCTTCTATGAGAATCATTGTATTTGATTTATGAAAGAAGAGTTTAAGAGGAAAAGGAAATTAAAAAGAATGGTCAGAAGCTCATTTCTTTTGCTTATTGCAACCAGAAAGAAGGAAGCAGTTTCTAAAATTGACATTTGAAAACCTTTATTAGTGCATTTGGGAAATGAAGATAGTAGAAACTGTATGGGTTCCATTGATTTATGGCCATGTAAAGCCAAGTTGCTCCTCTGATGCAGGCCCGTGCAAAGCCAGTGTATGTAGCAAAAATTCATTTTTGCCTTCATAGGAACAAAAAATTATGCCGTTATTTCTTTCATAATCTGAAATACTGGATTGAAATAACTACCATTTATATTTAAGCGTTCACACTTTCCTTCCATCCAACCACACGGAGGGAAAAATGTGTTTTTTCTGTGACAGGTTAGAAATGTTGAAATCATATAAATAGAATAACTTGAAGTTTATTAGCTTTATTTCTACCGGATTTAGAGTCTTTGTGATGGGTTTTTTCCTGGCTTTGGAGTTTGTCTGGTATCCATTTGTGTAGATAGATGTCGACTTACATACGTGTGTATATACACGACTGTACTAAAGTCCTGCACGGGTGCTGTCAGTCCCCTTTCTTACTAACATAGGAGCCACTTCGAGATCTGGGAAGATCTCATTGTTGTCCTGTGCTTCAAGCAAGCCTTGATTTTATTTTTTTATTCACCCTTGTCTGTTAACTCCATTGACTTCCAAAGCTATTTTAAGATTTATATTACCATAAAGAACATTTTTCTTCTCTGTTCCTGGTTCATGATGGAAAATTACCATCTTTTGATTTTGTGTGCTTTGAAAATATTTAGTACCTATTCTGAAGTCCACGATTTTAAGTTTATTTATGTAGTTATAACTCATTACAAGTTAGGTGCATCTTTCCCTGTTCTTCCTGGTGTAAAAGCAGTGATTATTTTTAGTAGCCATTTTTGGGGGATTGTGGGACTGAGGACAGGGATCTGAGGAAGGTTAAAGACCACCTGGTTTTCTGGAACTTCCTTCTCGTTATCTCCAGGATTGAGAGAGAAATAAAGTCCACAAACCATCACCTGGCCTACTGTTTTGAAGTTTTAAAAAAATGATTTGGTATAAACTAAAATTCTAAAAACATACCGATTTGGTCATGCTTTAAATACCTCCTACAGTTGCTATTTTGTTTGGCAGTATTTTTGAATTGCCTTTTTTTTGGTACTGGGGATCGAAGTTGGGCCCTTGCACCTTTGAGGCAGGCGCCAGAACCACTGAGCCAAATCCCTGGTCCCAGTATTTTTTTTTTTTTTTTAACCTCTTGTGTTCATATGCAAGTAGTTTTACCTCATTCTTTAAATAGCTGTATCCTAAAAAAATAAAAAATAAAATAGCTGTATCCTCTTCCCATGGACATGTCATTGATTTGTCTGTTTGTTGATTGGTAGTTATTTCCATTTGTTTACTGTGAAAAGCTGAGCATACCTTTTTTGAACAAATTTGCACTTTTGATTAGAATTGTAGTGTTTTGAGGAGGAAGAGCACAGAGCTCAGCTTGTATACATGAAGGCTCAATCTTTGTGCTACTCAGTTCTGTGGTTTTGATTAATGCAGCATCTGTGTCTCCCGTGGTGGGATTGATGAAATGTTCACCATCCTGCAAATCTCCCATGCATTTCCTGTTCAACTCTCCCCATCTCCAAGCCTCTGGCAACCACTGATCTTTTTATAATCTCCAGTTTTGCATTTTTGTACATTCTTACCAACTCCAAATATTAATATTCCATCATTAGTCCACTTTATACAGTAACTTATACCCAAGTATTCTTTTTTTTTGTGGTACTGGGGCTCAAACTCAGGACCTTGCGCATGCAAGGCAGACGTGGTACCACTGAGCTAAATCCCCGGCCCAAGTATTCTTTCTAATGTTAATTTTTTCCTAAAGTATAATATGTATCACTAAGGTATACACATCTTAGATGTGCAGGTAATTTTTTCTAAAGTCGATTCACCCGTGTAACTAACAACCAAAAACCTTTATCATGTCTTTTCCCTGTCATACCTGCCTTAGAGGTAACTGCCAGAGTCACTTATGTATTTTCTTTTGCTCTGGCTTCTTTAGTAGCATTATTTCTCAGATTTATCCATGTTATATGTTGCAAAAGTTATGTTTTTCATTGCTCTGTAGAATTCCATTGGAAATATGTCCCAAAGTTATTTTTTAAAAATTCATTCAGTGAACATTGGGATCATACCTTGTTTGTGCCTATTATGAGCATTGCTACTCTGAACATATTTTACAAGTGGCTATTGTTTTCTTTATTTGTGATATTAAAATAATTTGTGAAATTTTTGTTAACTGTTTTTATTTTTAAAAATATTTGTTTTGATTCTTTTGGGGTTTTTTTGTTTTGTTTTCTGTACCAGAGATCTAACTCAGGACCTTCCACCTGTAAGGCAGGCACAGTGGCACTGAGCTAAGTCCCTGGCCCCCTTATTTTGCTTCTTTACCATAGTTTTTCAGAGATGTTTGTGATTTTCATTCATTTGCATATTTTTAAATTAAGAGTTTAAGATCTGTACATATGTGTGTAGATATGCATACATATATATATATATATACACACACACACACACCATACACATACCTATGTGTGCTTATCAATGTATATTTTTTAAAGTATGGTGTGAGGTAGGGATTCTTTTCTCCCTGAGTGGATAATTGAGTGAACTACAATCCTTGTCGAATAAACCATTACCCTAAAGGGTTTATAATGGCTGCCTATTGTAATCAAGTTATATTCATAGATGTTTCTGGGCTTTGTACTGTGTTATATGGGCTAATTTTTCTACCTGTCACCTTAATTTTATCTTCTCATTGTTAGATGAACAGCTTCTTCTAGCATTTTCGCTTGTGGGCACATCTTGAGTATTAGTTTTGCTCTCATGTATGCTCTGACAGCTCCTGGGTGTGAAGCATTTCAGTGTACAAGTTCACCAACACTATTCAAGAATTTTTTTTCCATCTGTGTTGGAGTGTGGATGACTCAGGAGATGAGTTTGTAGTACCCTTCTGACATACCTGCATTTTTTAGTACATAATGCACATTAGACAAAGAAATTTGGATGAAAGGCTTAATTTTTGGCATTTTAGTGTTGGTACATTTCTTCTTCCAGCTCATCTTGCTGTCATTTCAGATTCACTTTCTAAGGGGGTCAGATGTGAGGTAGAGTGCTGGGTAGCTGGGCACATCTGTCACTAACAGGCTTTCTACGGATGACACTTCATAGTCACACTTCAAGGAATGAGTCACCTTCTAACAAGCCTGTTTATTATTTTTTTTGTCTCTTTTTCAGAGCCAAACTTAGGCACAGGGTGGTTAATCGGTGGGTTAAAAATAATCTGACTATTCTTGGATTACAGAGTTTTTGCATTTGAATAATTAATTCCCTAGGAAGTTGTTACTATAAATTTGAGACTTGAACTCTTAGATTAGTGTAAGTAATATTCTGGAGAAAGAGATCTGCTGCAGGATTTGTTGACTTTAGGGATATATGATGAGGAGCTGCCCTGTTCCTTTCAAATTTGATTTGTCTCACTGGTTTTGCAACATGTGTTTGGCTACATTGAAATCTTTCTTCGACCTTGTCTTCTGCCCACTTTGGGTTGAGCTATTTCTGTTCATCCGTGCCTGCTGCAGGAATGATGGATAGACTTTGCTGAGGGGGATGTTGCCAGAGAGTTTGCTTTTCTGTCAATATTCTCAGACATCGAAGTTGGTATGTTGCTTTAAGTGATGGCATTCTGGGTTGGGATCTCCTTGCAGGCTATAACACAGTTATCTCCTTATTGATTTTTATGGCATTGTCTGTGACTTTTCTTATTATTCTGTAGAAAGCGTGTCTCTTAATCACTTTGTGGTGGTGGTCTTAGGCTTTTCAGATAAGTTTTCTCCTAGATGAGATGTATGAAGAGAGATCCGTATGGTTTTATAATCCTTGTTCCTCTAGAAACCTTCCCATTTTTTATTCTTTCAGTTACTTTGACTTTGATTTTGTCTTCATCTGTTTACACTCTCCCTTCCTTATGAATCATCTTTTCTCTGAGTTTTCTCATTTCTTTGTCCTTTTCTTTGCATTCCCATGTCGTAAATCTGTATTAGTGGTTCTTAGTACACAAATCATTTGTGAAGAACTATCCTATTCAAAATGTCTGTAGAGCAGCCCCTTCAAATCTCTCCCAACCTTCAAATGGTAAACACTGTTCCATCTTACTCATTTGAGTTTTTGAAAGTATCAATGTGATTCTCTTTCTATCTCTCTGCCTCTGGTAGGAATTCTCTTCCTTACATGGTTAGCTTCCTTTGCATTCACCCATTCTTATTTCATTCCTCTGCCAATACTCTTAGCCTTTTCTCTTTTGTCTTTGTATTTTGCACTTCCCAGCTTTCTTGTGTTCACCTCTTCTTGTGTTTGCATCTTCTTCCTCCTTCACGTGGGCACACGTCTTCCTGCATGCTAGCATGGTGGCCAGGAGGATGTCAGACTCTCTTTTTCTCTTTCCTGTAGTAAGTTACTTGTAGAGGTTCGTGATTCTTCAGTCACTGGCCACACTGTCCAACATTCCAGTTGATATGCATGATCTTTTTAGGCTCTGCAGAACCCAGGGGAAATCTGTTGTACTCCCTTTACCGAATTCCTGGCCTTTGAGCAGGAGAATTTTAACCATTGCATGCACTCAGCCATGCTGTTGTTGGGGGTATATTCCTCAGGGAAGCTGAAGCTCATTAGCAGTGTTCTGAACTGAGCATCGTTAGTGTTAGTTAAATGGCTGTCTCATAAATCATGTAGCCATTTCTTGGAATGGAATATCCTGAAAATTTATAATATCTTAGTATTACAAATAAAGCTGGAATGAACACTGTTATTCTTCAGCATTTGCCTACAGTTTTTATCATTTCCATAGGCTAAATTTTTAGAAATGGAAGTACTGAGACAACAGATTCAAACACTTTTCAGATTCCTTGATCATGTTGCGATGTTACTTTCCAAAATATTTGTACCAAATCATACTCCCACCATCAGTGCATGAATGTGCCTGTCGGGCTGTACTCTAGGCAGGACGGAATATTGCTATTTTAAACAACCTTTGCTGACTTGATAAGCCAAAATGGCACCTCATTACTACTTCAATTTGCATTTCTTTGATTACCAGCAAGTCAGTACCATATTTTAGGAGACTATTTTATCTTGTCTTGACACAGCCTCAACTAGTTTGTCTTGAATTGCAACTGTCAAAGCAGATCATTGAAATTAAGAGCTGGGGTATAATGACCTCACCCAGAATATGTAGCACTGAAAGCTGCCTAATTAGAAGCAATGGAATTCTAACTCATTACTGTGTATTTAAAAATCTCTTTTATTATGAATATTTAAAAATACTCAAGAGAAGAGAGATAGGAAATTCCTTGGAACTGTCACTTTGACAACTGTCAGTGTTCCATGGTTACTTCATCGATCTCCTCACTTTAGGAGGTGGGGGAGGCATTGGGATATTTTAAGTCAAATAACAGATGTAATACTTTATCTATGGATATTTCTATATATAACATGTAAAGACTTTTTAAAAATTGAATGTCTCCTTCCAGCACTTTTTCTATAGGCTTTATTATTGGAGTATATCAGATACACACAAAATTGCACACTTTACCCAAAAAGCTGGGCGAATTATTACAAAACAAACATAACCAGCAACTGCTCAAGAGATAGTATTAATAGCACTTTCAAAGTCCCCTCTTGGTTATTAGCCCCCCATCCCTTCTGCGTCACTAAAAATAATTAATACTTTGACTGCTCACACCATAAGGTAGCCTTGTCTGTTTTTGAACTTACGGAAAGTGAATAATAACAATTTACATTCTTCTGTGTTTTTATATATTTTTCCTTCATGCATCTCTGGTAGATCCATCATGATACCGTGTGCAGATGTCTATTTTCATTTCTATATTTTAATATAAGAAAGCACTGCAGTTTATCCATTCTTCTGTTAACACATGGTCAAATTGCTCGTAGTTTTTGGCCATCAGGATTAATCCTAATATCATCCCTGTCCACGTCTTTTGGTGGACATGCATGCTTATGTATGTTGGCTGATCTGTCTGGGAGTGGAGATGCTATGGACTTGGTGTGTTCATTCAGCCCTGGGTGGTAAGCCATTGCTAAGGCAGTCTGGATTCCTAACAGGAGCATGTGTGCGTCTTCCTGTTATTTCACACTCTTGCTCCCACTTGGTTTTCCAGTCTTTGTGGTAGTTGTGAAGTAAATTCATTGTGTGTGAATTTAATTTGCATTTCTATTTATTAGTTGCTTGAATAACCTCCTATGAGAGGGGATAATACATTTTAATTGCTTTTATCTGTGAAAACTATTCTTTTTAAAATATATTTTTATTTATTGGTGGTCCTGAGGATCGAACCCAGGACCACGCACATGCTAAGCAGGCACTCTACCACTGAGCTACAGTGAAAGCCACCCTGAAAACGTTCTTTTCTTCCTATACTGGGGGTTCAAGCCAGGGCCTTTGCACTGAACTACATCCTCAGCCCTTTCTTTATTCTTTATTTTGACACATGGTCTCACTAAGTTGCCCAGACTAGGCCTGAACTTGGGATCCTCCTACCTCAGCTTCCCAGAATACTGTGATTTCAGGCGTGCGCCACCACATCTATCTAAAACTGTTCTTATTCAAGGCCATACAAGAACATCAGAGCAACTTTTTCTTTTGTGTTCTTTTTCTCACTGGTTTGTAGGAGTTCGTTATCTACTCTAGATCTGAGTGGAGGTGTCTTTCCACTCTGCTCTGTCCCTGTGTTCTCTCACATCTCTTGGAAAACAGAAGCAGCGATCTTAATGAAGGCCAGGCCATCAGTTGTCCTGTTCTGTGGGTGCAGTTGGTCCTGCTTAAGAAAGTCGGGAGGAGATTCTCTTAGCTAATTCTTCAGGCTTCTCTCCTTTCACAGGATCTTTCAGGTGGGGTTTTGAACCTCCTGCACAGGTATCCATTTGACCCAGCACTTTCTTCCTTGTTTTGCTGAGCCCCTTTTGTCATAAGTCGGGTATCCATGCATGTTTGGGTCTGTTTTTAGACTTTGTACCACTGTCCTACTTACACCACAACCACCCTTCTAATTATTACAGCTTTATTAAGTCTTGGTGTCCAGTAATCTAAATCTTTCAGCTTTGTTCTTACTTAAAGATTTTATTTGGCTGTTGCATTTTGTCAATTTTAAAATCTATCATCATTTTGACAATTAAAAACTTATGTATTTAGGGCTGGGGATTCAGCTCAGTGGTTCCGCCACCTGCTTTGGAAGTGCAAGGTGCTAAGTTTAATCCCTGGTACTAAAAAAAAAAAATCTATGTTTTAGATAATACTGAATCTGTATTCAATTTGGGGAGAGATTATATCAGGGATTAGCAAAGATTTTAGGCTTTGCATGCCAAGAGAATGAAGAATAATATGTAAACACTGCTAGAACAAGAGAGAAAACACATTTTTATAAATTTGTGTTTATAAAATTTAAAACGCAATCATGATTGAGTACAGTTTTTTATTTTAAAGGTCTAATATAAAAAAAAGCTCTAATATAAAGAAGAGTGCATTGAAATCTGCAGGGGGTGGTGTAATACTTTGCTCAATTGGACTTCACAATTAATATTCTCTGTCATCAAACAGTGTAATTACTCATCCATAAAAACCATCCTGAGCTCAAGGCCATACACAAACAGGCAGAGGACCTGATTTAGCCAGCAGTGCGTAATTGACTGATCCTTGTATTACAATATTGACCCAAATCAATAAACATTGTAAGTTTTTATTTGTTTAGAATTCCTCAGTGATTTATAGTTTTCTCTATACAGGATATTTATGTGCTTTGTTGGATTTATTCTCAGATACATAATAATGTTGGATACCTTGGTGAATATTTTTAAATACTTTTGTATTTTCATTTTCTAATTATTATTATTATTTTTTTGTTAAATTCTTTTATTGGTACACGTTAGGTATACAACACAATTACATTTCTCATTGGGAATTGTACCTTTACATAATGCATCTTGGTTCTTATTTTTTCCCCATTCCTAGCCCTCCCTTTACCCCCTCCACCCTTCCCTATTTACAAAGACTTTATTTCCAGTTTTTCCATTTCTCATCATTTTTCCTTTCCCTTCTTTCCTTTCCCCTGCCCCTCCCACTACCCCTACCCCTTTGGACCTTTTCTTCCTATTTTGTATTATCGATTATTCATTCTAATCATTGGTACATTTTAGGTATACAATATAATGACATTCATCATTGGAAATTTGCACCTTTACATAGTCTCTCTTGGTTCTTATTTTTCACCCTTGCCCAGCCCTCCCTTCAACCCCTCCAGTCCTCCCTATTTACAAAGATTTTATTTTGATTTTTCCATTTTCTCATATTAATCCCATTCCCTTCTATCCTTTCCCCTAGCCTTCCCACTTCCTTCCCCTTTGCCCCTTTTCTTCCTATTTCACAGTACCTATTACACATTTTAGTCCTTATTTACACTTTCAGTTTCTCACACCAGAGAAACTATTTGGTATTTATACATGTGTGTCCTATTTATTTCACTTAAGAGTATCACCTCAATGTGCATCCACTTAGCTATAAATGTCTCTAATTTCTCATTTTTTATGGCTGAGTAGTACTCCATTTTATAAAAAAAACACATTTTCTTGATCCAGTCTCTAGTTGATGGGCATTTGGGCTGTTTCCAAGTTTTAGCTATCACAAACTGTGCTGCTATGAACATGGGCACACATATATCACTGTGGTATGATTCTTTTAATTCTTTGGGGAAGATCCCCAGCAGTGGAATAGTGGGGTCAAATGGGACTTCCAGTCCTGGTTCTTTGAGGTATCTCCATACTGATTTCCACAGTGGTTGCACCAGTCTACACTCCCACCAGCAGTGGAGCAGGGTTTCTCTTTCCCCACAGCCCCGCCAGCATTTGCTATTGGTTGATTTCATGATAGCAGCCATTCTTCCTGGAGTGAAGTGGAATCTCAGTGTTGTTTTCATTTGCATCTCTCAAATGACCAGTGATGTTGAACATTTTTTCATGTTTATTTGCTATTTCTGCTTCTTTGTCTGAGAAAAGTCTGTTCATTTCAGATGCCCATTTTCGGATTGGGTCTTTAAATTTGGGAGTTCTGATCTTTTAAAGTTCTTTATAGATTCGAGATAGTAGACCTTTGTCTGAGGAAAAGCAGGTGAAGATTTGTTCCCACATTGTGGGTTGTCTCTTCACACTGCTGGTGGTTTCTCTTGCTGTGCAGAAGCCTTTTAATAAGAAGAGATCCCACTTGTTGATTGTTTGTGCTAGTTCACAGGCAACTGAGGTTTTGTTCATAAAATCTTTTCCTACACCGATGTCTTCAAGGGTTCTACCTAACCTCTGTTCCAACTGGTTGAGAGTTTCTATTTGAATATTTAGATCTTTAATCCATTTTGATTTTAGTTGAGTGCATGGTGAGAGATATAGGTCTAGTTTTAATCTTTGGCAAGCTGAAGCCCAATTTTTCCAGCACCATTTATTAAAGAGGCTATCTTTCCTCCAGTGAGGGTTTTTGGCTCCTTTATCGAAGATGAGATGGCTGAGTGTGTCTGGCATCGTTTCTGCATCTTCTAATCTGTTCCACTGGTCCTCAGGTCTGTTTCTTTGCCAGTTCCATGCTGTTTTTATCACAGTAGCTTTGTAGAATAGTTGCAGGTTGGGGATTGTGATACCCCCTGCCATGTCTTTGTTACCTAGAATTGCTTTTGCTATTCTGCGTCTCTTCTTGTTCCAAATGAATTTTTGGATTGTTTTCTCCAGGTCCATGAAGTATGCTGCTGGGATCTCAATTGGAATTGCATTAAATCTATATAGCAGTTTTGGAAGTATGGCCATTTTCACTATATTAATCCTTCTCACCCAGGAGCAGGGGATGTCTGTCCATTTTCTGATATCATCTTCAATCTCTCTTTTCAGAGTGCTATAGTTTTCAGAGAAGAGGTCTCTGATTTCTTTCGTTAGGTTGATTCCTAGGTATTTCAGTTTTTTGGATGCTATTGTGAAAGGAATTATTTGCCCTATTTCTCTCTCAGTGAGTCTGTCATTTGTGGAGAGGAAAGCTATTGATTTTTGTGTGTTGACCTTGTAACCAGCTACTTGACTGAATTTGATTATTAAGTCTAGAAGACTTTTGGTGGAGTTCTTGGGGTCTTCTATATAGAGTATCATGTCATCTGCAAATAACGACAATTTGACTTCTTCATTTCCTATCTTTATTCCTTTTATTTCTTTCTCTTGCCTAATTGCCGTGGCTAATGTTTCCAGAACTATATTGAACAAGAGTGGTGATAGTGGACATCCTTGTCTTGTTCCTGATTTCAGTGTGAAGGGTTTCAGTTTTTGACCATTTAGTATGATATTGGCTGTTGGTCTTTCATAGATGGCTTTTATCAGTTTGAGGTAGAGACCATCTATTCCAATTTTTTGTAGGGTTTTTATCATAAATGCATGTTGGATTTTGTCAAATGCTTTTTCTGCATCTATGGAGATAATCATATGGTTTTTGTACTTGGCTCTATTGATACAGTGTATTACATCGATTGATTTGCGTATGTTGAACCATCCCTGCATCCCTGGTATGAATCCCACTTGATCAGGGTGTATGATCTTCTTGATGATCTTCTGCATTCTGTTTGCCAGTATCTTATGAAGGATTTTTGCATCTATGTTCATTAGTGAGATTGGCCTGTAGTTCTCCTTTTCGGTTGGGTCTTTCTCTGCTTTGGGGATCAAGGTGATGCTTGCTTCCAGGAATGAATTTGGGAGTATTGCTTCCCTTTCAATTTCATTGAAGAGTTTAAAGAGTAGTGGCAGCAGTTCCTCTCTAAATGTCTTGTAGAATTCAGCAGTGAAGCCATCAGGGCCTGGGCTTTTCTTAGTTGATAAGTTTTTAATTACATTTTCAGTTTCATTGGTTGATATTGGGTTGTTTAGAATTTTTTGGTCTTCTTCGTTCAACTTTAATAATTCATATGTATCTAGGAATCTGTCCATTTCTTCTGTGTTGTCCATCTTATTGGCGTATAGGTTCTTGAAGTAGGTATTGATGATCCTCTGGATTTCTGCTGGGTCTGTTGTAATTTCACCCTTTTCATTCCTAATTGCATGGATTTGGGCCTTTTCTTTCCTTTTTCTGACAAGGTTGGCTAAAGGTTTGTCAATTTTGTTGATTCTTTCGAAGAACCAACTCTCGGCTTCATTGATTTTTTTTTTTTTGTATCATTCTCTTAGTCTCCATTGCATTGATTGCTCCTCTGATCTTTATAATTTCCTCCCTTGTATGAGCTCTGGGGGTTGTCCTGCTTTTCTTTTTCAAGAAGCTTGAGGTGCAGCATCAGGTTGTTTAATTGGGCTTGTTCTGTTTTCCTAATACGCATATTCACTGTTATGAATTTCCCTCATAAGACTGCTTTCATTGTGTCCCATAGATTCCGATATGTTGTATTGTCATTGTCATTTAATTGAAGGAACTGTCTGATTTCTTCTTTAATTTCCTCTGTTACTTGTTGGTTATTCAGAAGTGTGTTGTTCAATTTCCACGTGTTTATGAAATTTTTCCAGTTTCTTTTGCTATGGATCTCCAATTTCATCGCACTATGGTCTGATAATATACAGGGGATAACGTCAGTTCGTTTGCACTTACTTAAACATGTTCTGTGTGTGAGTATGTGGTTTATTTTGGAGAATGACCCATGTGCAGCTGAGAAGAATGTGTATTCTGATTTTGTGGGGTAGAACAGTCTGTAAACATCTGTTAAGTTCCTTTGTTCAAGAGTTCAATTGAGTTCTAGTATTTCATTACTTACTTTTTGTCTAGTTGATCTATCTATTTGTGACAGTGGGGTGTTGAGGTCCTCCACTACAATTGTATTCGTGCATGTATGACTTTTCATGTCCGTTAGTATTTGTTTTATATAGTTGGGCACACTAGTGTTTGGTGCATAGATATTTATGATTGTCATTTGTTCCTCTTGGATTGTTCCCTTTACAAGAATGTAGTGTCCTTCTTCATCTCTCTTAATCAGTGTTGGTTTGAAATCTACTTGATCTGCAAAGAGGATAGCTACTCCTGCTTTTTTTTCGGGTTCCTGTCACATGGAGTATTGTTTTCCACCCTTTAACTTTCAGTCTATGAGTTTCCTTTTGAATTAAGTGTGTTTCTTGTATGCAGCATATTGTTGGATTTTGCTTCTTGACCCATTCATTCTGCCAGTGTGTTTCTTTTGATTGCTGAATTGAGACCATTGATGTTGATGGCTATAACTGAAATGTATTGACTTGTCATTGCCATGACTATTTCTTTTTGTTGGGCTCTCCCCCTTTACATTTAATTTCTTGTCATGCCAGATGGGTTCATTCTGTTTTGCTTCCTGGGGTTGTGATCCTCAATGTCTGTTCCTAGGATATTGTGCAAATTTTTTTGGAGTGCTGGTTTGCTATTCACAAAGTTCCTAAGGTGCTCTTTGTCATGAAAGTATCTTATTTCTCCATCCATTTTGAAAGATAATTTTGCAGGGTACATCAATCTGGGTTGGAGGCTCTTTTCTTTTAGGGCTTAGAATACACCACTCCAAGCTCTTCTTCCCTTGATGGTTTGTGTTGAGAAGTCTGCTGTGATTCTGATGGGCTTTCCTTTGTATGTGATTTGTTTCTTTTCTCTAACTGCTTGTAGAACTTTGTTCTTCTGTTGAGTTTCTGGAATCTTAACAATTATATGCCTATGTGTAGATTTTTTTTGATCAAGGCTATTTGGAGTCCTGTATGCCTCACTTATGTGTAATGTCAAGTTCTTTTCCCCTCCTTGGGAAGTTTTCTGCCATGACTTCTGTGAAGAGTTTTTTTATGTCATCTGCACTCTCTTCTGTTTCTTCATTGACTCCAATCAGTCTTATGTTATTCTTCTTTGCATCATCTAGCAGCTGCTGGATTGATTTCTCATGTTCCCTTATAATTTTGAAGCAATTTTTCTTTTCCTGGTCATTAATTGGAATCTTATCTTCTATATCTGAAATTCTGTCCTCACATTGGCTCATTCTGCTGTGTAGACTTTCAGTGGAGTTTTTCATGTCCTGGAAATCTATTTGCATCTGTTTTATGGATTCCATTTGTTTCCTATGTTGGGATTCCATCATGTTCCTGAGCTCCTCTTTAGATTTATTAATCATGTCTTGCACTAGGAGGACAATTTCTCTTGTTATATGAGAAATTATTTCTGATTTCATGTTTTCCAGATCCCCTTTTGTTGCCAGTTCAGTGGGTCCAGGTGGTTGAGTATCAGAGTGTTCCATCTCATTTCCCTTTGGGGTTGCTGTAGGTGTTCTGTAAGTCTGGTTTTGAGACTTATTTACGTGTTTTCTCATTTCGACTGGGTTGGGCTGTGTGGGGTGCCATTGATGCCTGTGAGGATCACCTCCTCTGAGCTGGGAGAGGTGGGACAGGGGCCGGGAGCGGCGGTAGGGATGGTGGCCCAGAAGACCCTTCCTCTGGGCCGGGAGTGGCGGGACAGAAGGCCGCCCAGAACCCCTTTCCTCTGGGCTGGGGGCAGTGGGAGGGATGGTGGCCAGGAAGCCCCTTCCTCTGGACTAGGAGCAGTAGGACGGCGGCTCAGAAGCCCCCACCCCTGGGCCAGGAGCGGTGGGAGGGATGGTGGCCTGGAAGCCCCTTCCTATGGACCAGGAGCAGTGTGACGGCACCTCAGAAGCCCCTACCTCTGGGCCGGGAGCGGCAGGACCCAGTACTGTGGTCTGGTGGTCCAGTGTCCTCTGTGTCTTTGTAGTGTGGAACCAGGTGGCTGCCTGTCTGCCTCATTTTCTCATTATTGTAGATGTATAGAAATACCTGATATAGAAACTTTTCTAAAATGATTAATATTTTATGGGTTTTAAATCATGTAATACATTCCATTTCTTGTAGTGCTAGCTTTGACATCTGATACAATATCAAATAAAATTTGTGAGAGCTGGTTTTCTTGTCTTTTTCTCAAGATTAAGGAAAAGTTTTCAATATCTCACCGTTAAGTGTGAAGTTTGCTGTTGCTTTTTCATAAATACTCTTCATTAAAGATTCCTTTTGTTTGTACAATGAGTGTTGAGCTTTTATCAAATGCCTATTCTGCATCCATTGACATTATATGATATTATTTCTTTATTTTGCTAATATGGTGAATTACATTGATTTTCAAATACCAAACCACATTAATGTCTGAAGTAAGCCCAGTGTGGTTATTATGTATCTATTTAGTGTATTGTGTGGTTCTTCTGTGTATTTTGGCATTTTAGCTCTTACATGTAGGTGTTTGATTAATTATGAGTTCATTTTTTGTGTGCAGTGTGAGGGTAGAGGTCCCACTTCATTCAGTTGTATGTGCTTATCTAGTTGTTCCAATACCATGCGCAGAAAAGACAATTCTTTCCCCACTGAACTGTCTTGGCACTCTGTTGAAATCAGTTGCCTGGAAATATATGGATTTTATTTCTGGACTTCCAAATTGGTCCCATTGATCTCACAGTCTCTTTTATGCTATTGTTACATAGTCTTGATTAGCACTGCTTTGAGGGCATTTTGGAAATCAGGAAGTGTGACTCCTCTCTGATTTTCTGCTTTTTCTACTTATTTTGGCTCTCTAGGTCCCTGTCCCATTTTGGGATCAGCTGTTAATTTCTGAAAAATAGCAAGCTGGAATTTCAACAGGGGTTTTTAATGTGTTTTTAAATATTCAATTCAAATAGCATAAAATTAACAACTTTATGTGAACAGGTCAATGACATTTTGTAGTTTCATAATATTGTGAGGTCACTACCCCTAACTGGTTCTGAAACATTTCTAATCACTCTGAAATAAAACCCCATGTCCGCTAAGTGGTCACACCCAGCGGCTTCCCCCCACAGTACCTGATAACTACCATTCTGTTCTCTGTTTCTGTTGATATACCTGTTCTAGAAATTTCACAAAATGGATTCATGTTGTGTGTACCTTTTTCATTCCTGGAATAAATCCCATTTTGTAGTAATGTATAATGTTGTAAGACTTGGTTTGACATTATTTTGCTGAGAATTTCTGCATCATAAAGTATTGGTCTGTAGTGTTTTTTTCTTGTTATATCTTTGTCTAGTTTTGGTATGAAGATATTCAGAGAAGTTATGAAGTGTTCCCTCTTCTATTTTTTGAACGAGTGTGAGAATACCCTTCTGGAAGTGCTTGGCAATGAAGCCTCTGTTCCTGAGCTTTTCTTTTCTTTTTCTTTTTTTTGGTACCGGGGATTGAACTTGGGTCCTTGCGCTTGTGCAGCAGGCAGCGAAACCACTGAGCTAAATCCCTGGCCTCCTGAGCTTTTCTTATGGGGAGGTGTTTTGTTTTGTTTTGCGGTACTAGAAATTAGACCAAGGACTTTTGCACTGAGCTAGATCCCCAGCCTATTTCTTTCTTTTGTTCATTTTTAAAGTTTGAGAGAGGGTCCTCCAAAGTCACTTGAGTTGCCCAGGGTGGGTTTGTGACCCTCCTGCCTCAGCTTCCCATGCACTACTGTGTCTGGCCAGAGTTTTTGGATTACCCTTGACTTGTTGTATAGGTCATACAGATTTTTTATTTCTCCTTGAATCAGTTCTATGAGTTTGAGCATTTAATTTAGGTTATCTAAGTGTATAGCTGTCTAAAGTATTTTCTTTAGGCCTTTGTATTTCTGTGTGGTTGGTGGTATTGTCAAAACTTTCTGATTTTAGTTATTTACATCTTCTCTTTTTCTTAAACTAGCTGATGATTTGTCAATTTTGTTGATCTTTTCCTAGAACTTTTAGTTTCTTTGTGCTTTAGTGTCTTCCTATGCTTTTTTTTTTTTTTTAACCTCTGCTCTAGTCTTTATTATTTCCTACTCCTGGCTGTTGGTTTTTTTCTTTTTCAAGTTCCTTGAGGTGTAGGTAGGCTATTGATTTGAGATCTTTTAAAAATATAGTTATTTACAGCCACTGATTTCCCTTTAAGCACTGCTTTATCTGTAGTTCCATATGATATGTTGTGATTTAATTTTCATTCATTTCAACATTTTCTTATTTCCCTTGTGATTTTTTTTTCTCAATAACTGGGTCTTATATGTTTTAAGTTTTCTCATATTTAAATTAGCTCTACTAATATCATGTAATCAGATTTTTTTTAATACATTTGGAAAATCTTTTTGAGTTGTAAGTGTGTTCACATTAAGTGTAATAGTTGCTATAGTTGCATTTAAATGTAGCATCTTATTATTTGCATCACCCCCTGGCTCTTTGTTTCCTTTATTTCCCCTGGCTCCAAGTTTCCTTTTCTCAATCTTCCTTCCATCTTGCATTTTAACTAAATTGTTTTATTACCAGTTTTCCATTGCCTTGGATTTTAATATTCATTTATTCAGTTATTCTTTTAGTGGCTACTTTATTTATTTATTTATTTATTTTTTTCCCATTAACTTTATTGGTACATTTTAGGTATAAAATACAGTTACATTCATCATTGGGATCTTGTACCATTATATGAGTATCTTGGTTCTTATTTTTTTCCCTAGTGGCTACTTTAAATATTGAAATGGACATCCTTCACTGTTAAACCCAATGTTAATTAGTCGATATTATTTTATAAATAATAATACTTGGAACACTTTGGCTATGTGAACCGTCTCCCACCTTTTATAAAACTATTATTATTGTGAGCCAGGGATATAGCTTAGCGGTACAGTGCCTATCTGGCCCTGAGTTCAATTCCTAGTACAAAACAAAAACAAAAACAAAAAACAAACCTTAGCTTCACTAAGGCTACTATTATTATTGTGCATTTTACATTTATTTTGAGCCCCATGAACACTTTCATTCTTGTTTCATGCAGTCCGTATTCATGATTTTCTCACAGTTTTTCCATGCATTCCTCTTCACTTGGTTGTCCTGTCTCTGTTTCCATCTGAAGAACCTCAGAGCAAAACACAGCTAACCACAGTACAGCCTCACTCCTACTGCAATTAACAATGTATTACATCAGAGTTCAGATCTGTGTCTCATTTTCTCTGATACACTCCAAAACCATGCTTTTTAGTAACTTTTCTCAGATTAGCATCCAAACAAGATTCCCACATTGCACTTAGTTGATACATCAGTTAATGTTAGGGCCCAGTCCTGTCCCTGTTTTTTAATATGCCATTTATTTGTGAAAGAAAATGAGTCAGCTGTCATTAAAATTTATTGTATTCTGAATCCGATCAGTTGAGTCCTCTTGGTGTCTTTTAACATATTCTATATCTCTTTGTAACTCCTGTAAAATGGTAGTTATATGTAGAGGTGTGTTTAAAATTGAGTTTTTGGTAATAATTAGTCATAAGTGGCTCTGTTATTCCTAATGCATTGTGGTGGATTAATTAATGGTCAGCTTGGAACGCCCACCTGAACTGAATCAGCATGGTCTGGCTGAGAAAGATCCACCTGAGGATTATTGCCAGGGGCATAAAAAGAGAACTGGAGGGGAAGATTGTGGGCTGTTGATTTTCTAGGAGAAGCTTGCTGTGGTTGGTTTTCCTGATGAGAACTTGTCTGAGCTTGGGCCTCGCTATTGCTGGGAACGGCTGCTGTTCTCATCAGGGGAGCTCTGATCTTCACTGGGAGCATCACTTCCTGGCTCCATTGTAGATCCCTCAGCCTGGTGGCACAGAGCCTTCATCCCAGCAGCGTAGGTTTCCTGGCTTCCACTACTGGCCTTTGGGCCTTCCTGGTGCGGATCCTCTATACAGACAAGCATGAGACACTGCTGTGGGCTCTAGGCCTCTGGCTGGACTCATGGAGGACATTGCCTTGGACTCTAAGCCTTCAGCTGGACTTGTGTGGCACATTGCTGTGGGATCCAGGCCCTTGGGTGGATTCTTGGGCCTCTAGTGTGTGGCTAATCTCTTGCACTCCTCTTCATTTGACTTTTTGGATGAATATAAAATAATCGTATAAATTATGTATTCTGTATTAAATTTATTCCTTTGCAAACCCTGACTACAACATACATCTATCAAGTGGCACACATTTTCTCCTAGGTAAGACTGATTAGTGGATTTTTTACCTGCGTGATTGTGTTACCAGTGAACAGACAATTTTAGTTATTTCCAGTCCATATTCCTTTTATTTTCTTTTCTTGCAATATTAACTGGGATTTCCAGTAAATCACTGAAAAGCAGTCATGACAGGCAGCATTCTTGCCTTGTTTTTGATCTTACCAGGAAAAGTTTGAGTTTTTTACCATTAAGTGTGACATTGGCTGTAGGGTTTAGTTTTTGTTTGTAGGTGTTGTTTATCAAGTTGAGGAAGATGCCCTCTATTTCTAGTTTGCTGAGAGTTCTTATTATGAATGGGTACTGTACTGAGTGTTGTCAGATGCTTTTCCTACATCTCTTGATGTGATCATGTGATTTTCGTCATCCTGTTGGTGTGATGAATTACGTCACTTGACTTTGAAATGTTTACTGAGCCCAGATATAAACCACTTGGGATGGATCTCAAGTGATAGATCCTTCTTGGTGGTGGTATATAATTTGCTTTTTACACTGTTGGATTTTATTGGCTGGTATTTTGTTCAGGGTTTTGCAAACTATATTCATGAGAGATGTTCTCCATTTTACTTTTCTGTGGTATTTTTATCTAATTTTGGTATTAAGTTAATGCTGATCTTATAAAATGAGCTAGGAAGTATTCCCTGTCCTGTCTTCTGAAGGACATTGTAAAGTTGGTGTCGTTTCTTCCTTGAATGTTTGGTAGAATTCACCAGTCCGTATATCTGGGCTGGGTGTCTTCTGATTTGGAGGTTTATTCGTTATTGATTCAACTTCTTAAATAGATGTGGGGCTAGTCACATTGTATCTTTCTTCTCGTGAGTTTTGGTAGATTATGTCATCCCATTTCATTTCCAAAGAATTGGATCATTTCATCCAGGTTATCAAATTTCTGGGCATAGATTTTTTCTTAATACTCTTTTTTTTTTTTTTTGGCAGCACTGGGGATGGGATCCAGGGCCTTTGCACTGACCTACATCCCCAGTGTTTTTCTTTTTCTTTGTTTTTCTGTTTTTGGTACTGGGGATCAAACTCGGGATCTTGCGCTTTTAAGGTAGGCAACAGAACCATTGAGCTAAATCTCCGGCCCCGTTTTTCATTTTTTTGAGACAGGGTCTTGCTAAGTTGACTAGGCTGGCATTGAATTTGTGATCCTCCTGTCTCAGCCTCCCAGAGTGCAGGGATTATAGGTGTGTACCACTACTTTGGATTTGTCCGTGCCCAACCTCCAGCAGCTCATCACTTACAGTCCCTAGCAGTGGTTTCCCCAGAGGTCGCTGCTCACGGGTGGTGGATTTTGTACTTACCTATTGTGTCCTTACATCTCTGATGGGTTTCAGAAAAGTTGTTTGTTTTTTTGTTCATTTTCTGCTTGTTTTTAACATGGAAAGAAGAATTCTAGGATCCTTTGGCTTTCCACTGAAAACCCTTACTCTTTTTTTTTTTTTAGCTGCATAATGTTCTGTTGAATGATGCGCTGTAGTTCATTCATTTACGGGACTATTGAGAGGATTTGGGTTATTTCCAGTCTTCTGCTTATAAAAATTGTAGTGCAATTAATAATTCTGTTCACATATCATACTTCATATTTTAATCTACCTTTCAGTAAATTTTGGGGAAGCATTATTGGGACAAAGGGTTAATGTTATTTTGCCAGATACAATCAAATTACCCTCTTGTCAGGCTGGAAATTTAAGTCCATTTTGTTCTGGAAGTTTAGAAATATTGTCACAGTATAGTTTTTTTTGGTACCGAGGATCAAACTTGGGCCCTTGCGCTTACAGGGCAGGAGGTGGAACCACTGAGCTAAATCCCTGGGTTCACAGTATAGTTTTAATTTACATTTGTCTTTATTTTGAAGGATATTGAACATCATTTCTTGTTTAATGTCGATAAACTTCATGTTCATATCTTTTACTTTTTTTTTTGGTGCCAGGGATTGAACTCGGGTCCTTGCGCTTGCACAGCAGGTGGTGAAACCACTGAGCTAAATCCCTGGCCCTCTTTTACTTGTTTTTATGACATTGTCATCTTTTTCTTAATTTTTAGATGTAGATTATCAGTCTTAGTCTCTGGGTTTTGATCTGTCAAGCATTTCTTTATTGGCTATCACTCTTAGCCATCTCTTTTTAGAGATTTTTGTTTTAATGTTATAAAAATATTTTAACTGAAACGAGTAGTATGGTTGTTTTAGAAGAAATGTAACTAATGTCTGTGTATCTCATCTTAGCCCTGTTGCTCAGAAGGACTTTCATGCTTAATGCGGCTCCTGCTGTAATTTCTTTTCCTGTAGGGTAGGTTTTCTTCATCAAGTCTTACAGCATAGTATGCAGCACTGTTTGTACTCCCAATGGTTCTTGTTCCTTGATCTGCATTTTCACTTGTTAATTAAGGTTTAAATTGGTTGGTTACTCAGTTCATTTGTTTTGGGAGTATAAGATTTTCCTGCTTATCTTCTTTGACTAAAAAGAGTGCTTCATTTGGCTGTATCGTGAGTTATAATTTGAATTTATTTGTTTATTCTTATTTGAAGCAATGTGTTTTATCTTCCATAAACAGTATAAAACCTAGGCAATTAAAGCCATTTCAAGACTAGGTATGGTTTCTAGAGTCTGTGAAGTTGCCTAATTTTTATAATGGTGTTACATGTTCCATTGCTTTTAGAAACAATGGTTGGCAGTGAGGGATTGTTTTAAAATTGTGTGTGTGTGTGTGTGTGTGTGTGTGTGAAGCAGTTCAAATTTAACTTATTGACAGCATATGCTCTGGTCAATATTCCATTTGGCGCTTATAGATTGAAGAGCCAGTGCAGAGACAGGAACAGTGGGTTCACTTCTGCTGCATTCTGTCTGCCTCCTCTTCTGCTTTGGTGTTACTGTTGCTGTGAATTTCATTTCAGGCCCTGGTTTTGCTTATTCACTAACAGAATGTAAATCCAGGGGAGTGGATCCCATGTGTGCTTTGTTTTCTACCATATACCTAGCCCCTAGAGCAGCAATGGCAAACCTTTTAGAGCTTTCAGTGATGCAAACAGCCCCCTGGAGTGCCATAGGTTCACCACCACTGCCCTAGAGTTATGGCTGGCACACTGTGGGACCAGTGTCTGGTGGTTGAGTCCCTGCATCTCAGTGCTGTGCATGGTGGTGGTGATGATAGTTGGAATTTATTTGTGTTTCACTACATGCTAGGCCCATTTTACTTCTTTAGTTCATTTACTTTTATAATAGTACTATGAGGTGTATTGGTGCTGTTATTCTCCCAATTTCACAGACATAGGCAGCTACCTAAGCTCAGCCAGCTGACTTCAGAGCCCACGAGCTGCTTTGTGCCGTGTTGCTCAAAACTTTCCTCACCTGACTCTGTTTTCCCTTTTCCCCCATCCCACATTCTCATGCCTTTCGACTTGGTGCTCACCCATTTCTTCCCAGCTCATTTTCAGAAACATTTTCCGTTTACCTTTGGACTTTTGACCTCAATTTTCATTCCATGTATTGCTTCCATCTAAGGAAAAATTAAAACCCAAATTGAAAATCTGTCACAAAGATGTGACCTAAATTTTAGAGCTGAGCATCTCGCTGTCTTGCCATACAGGCAGCTGCACACTAGTGTGGCCTCCTTTGGCTTTCTTGCCTGCCTCCCAGGTTGGGTTTTTGCCCACCACTGCAAGACTGGCGTTTGCAAACTGTCCAGTGAAAACACATGAGGTAGCATGGTGGCGTTTTTCGCAGACATCATTGTGGTTTGAAGAGCAGGTGGCTGGGCTGCCTGAATTGAGTCTGTGCAGAGCTGCTACAGTTTGGGTGTGTCCCCCAGATGCCCAGGTGTTAAAGACCCGGTGTCCAGTCTGTGGCCTTGCAGTGAGGTGGTGGGGCCTTTGGGGGCGAGTCTGATGGGAAGAAGTCATGTCCCTGGGGCTGTGCCCTTGGAGGAGATACTGGGAGCCCGGCCCCTTCTTCTTTGCTTCCCTGCCACCATGAAGCGAGCAGCGTCCTTTGCCCTGTGGTCCCACCATACTGTGTTTCCCCCCCACAGGCCCAAGAGCAAGAGGCCAAACTGACCATGGACTGAAACTTTTGAAACTGTGAGCCAAAGCAAGCCTTTTTGCTCTTTAAGTCGATTTATTTTAGGGTTTTTTTGTGTGGTACCACGGATTGAACTCAGGACCTTGCGGTTGCAAGGCAGGTGTGGAGCCACTGAGCTAAATCCCCGGCCTTATTTTAGGTTTTTTTAAAAAATCATGACTGAAAGCTAACACAATTTCCATTTTTATATTCCATACTATTGCATTACCACTGTCCCCATCAGCATTGGGCTAACCAATCTGGGACCCATGCAAAGTACAATTACCAAATAAGTCTCCAAACTGAAAAGAGTTTAATTAAAATCAATACAATTCCATTGTGTTCCTTTTTATTTTTTAACAAAAAGATTGAAATAATAATGTCAGGGGGCCGGGGATTTAGCTCAGTGGTTTCACCGCCTGCTGCGCAAGTGCAAGGACCCGAGTTTGATCCCTGGTACCAAAAAAAAAAAAAATAAATTGTCAGGTATTCTTTTGCAAAGGAAATTCTAGCTGTCACCTTTCAAACCACTACTGTACCCAGGTATTATTTTAGTTTAATCTTACCGTGGTCTAGCACTATTTTATTCTTCTTTAGACTCTAGAAGTTGCTTTACCTAATTTTAAAGACTTTAATGCCTCCGATCCTATCCCAAGCTCCCTGCATATGCAGTGAAACCCAAAATGTGAAGTATGTAATCTAATCAACTGTAATAGCATTTTTTTTCACTAACTCCACAGTGCTGCTCTTTGTCTTTGGGAATCTGTGAACTTGAATATGCTATCGATAGAAAGGTAAAATAACAAACCACTGTAACTTTTGTTGAAAATAATCATTAACTAGTAAGCCAAATATATCAAAGAAAAGCATAATTTAAAAGGAAATTAGCACCGGACTACCTGCATTTTATCACTAGTTTTTAAACTATGTGGTCAATAAATTCGTAGTCAAAAATTTCCAAATTTTAACATGATGGAAGCTTGCTTTGGGATGAACTGTTTCAGTATGGTCTGAGCATAATCCTAAGACAGACCATGCTTAAAACTTGAGACTTAAGAAATTGAAATTTTTCAGAAATTGTTTAACTCATAATGAAAAAAAGATATTTGAAAAAAATCATATAAAATCTATTTTAAAATTATTTTCAGTTCAATGTAAGTACACTTTTCAGCAAGAGTCTTCTCTAGCCCTCTTTCTCCAGCTCCGAGGATGCTGTAGAGAAACCTTTGTAGGAGAATTCTGTGCTGGAGTTACGGAGGATTCCTTGTCTTTTAATGGATTTTCTGGGAATATTTTAGTGGAAAATTATGAGAGGATCGACTGTATACTGCTAGTCTTTTTACTTGATAACCACGGTTCTTATAGTTACGTTCTCTGAAGCCTTATTTTGGTTAAGATCCCCTCCTCCATGTTTATATATATGACATTTATCAGATTAATATTTACATTTTTGCATAGCATTGTTTTTCTTATTACAAACATTTTACCTGTTGTAGAAATTTTGGGTAATACAAATACAGTTAAGAAAACTAAACAGAATCAATAAAAAGAGACTGTGTTAAGCAAATTTTTAAAGCAGGTAGAAGGAAAAACAATAGTTTCCCAAGGACAACACAGTTGTTAATTTCACAGTAGAAATGATGGGAGCCATAATAAACCATGGAGTTTCAAAGAACCCAAATCTGCCAATGGCTGCCCATCTAGAATTCTATTCCCAGTGAAAATTCTACAAGAGTGAAGGGAGAAATAAATGTTTTGAAAGACAAAGTGCCTATTTTAGGAAAGAACATAGGCTAACAATCAACAAACTAACCATATTAGAGAAAGAGCAGCAACTTAAACACAAGTAAGTGCTTGGGAGGAAATCAAAGATAAGAACACAAATTAATGAAATAGAAAAAATTCCATAAAATAGAAATGATTATAAAAACGAAAAATTGACTCTTTGTTTTTGGGTTTTTTTTTTTTTTGGTACCAGGGATTGAACTCGGGTCCTTGCACTTGTGCAGCAGGCAGCGAAACCACTGAGCTAAATCCCCAGCCCAAAAATTGGCTCTTTGTAAAGACATAAAACTGATAACTGTTTGGCAAGACAAGTACATAACATGAGAGAAGACAGAGATAAGCAGTATTAGCAGTGAAAAGGGAACATCAGTATAGATCCTATAGAGATTAAAAAGATAAGAGAATATTTTGAATATCTTTATGCCAGTTAGATTGGAAATTTAAATGAAATGTACAGTCTTTGAAAACAAAGCTGAAAAAAATTCACACGAGTAAATTATCTAAAGTTTTATAATAAAGAAATTGATTTCATAATTTAAAAAATTACCCAAAGAAAACTATCGGCTTAGATGGTCTCACTGTTGAATCGACCAGCCATTTTTTGAGGGCTTTTTTTGGTACCAGGGATTGAACTCAGGACTTTGTACTTGTGAGGCAGGCAGCGGAACCACTGAGCTAAATCCCTGGCCCTGACCAGCTATTCTTGAAGGAACTGACACCAACCTTATATGGCTATTTCAGAAAGGAATCGCACTCTCCACCTCATTTTGATACTCCAAAATGACCATAACACTGAACTATAGCATGAATTAGAAAAGGGTAATTCTTACTTTAAATATAGAAGTAAAAATGTAAAATTTCAGCAATCTGAGTAGAGCAGTATGTAAGGCAATGACAGATTGGCTTTATTCTAAAAGTGAAAGTTTTGTTTGATATTTAAAAATTGAAATAATTTGTGACAGAGGAGAAAGATGGTAGAATAAGGTGGATAGATATTGAAAAAGAATTTGATAGAATTCAACACCTATTTATGGTTAAAACCTTGTAGTATACCAAGACTAGAAGGAATCTCCTTAGTCTGATAAAGATTTCTACAAAAACTCATACTTCATAAATATTTAAAACCTTAGAGTCCAGAGTCAGACTAGGGGACTCACTGTTACCACTTCTGTTAAACATTGAATTGGAAGTCCTACCTAGCTAATGCTAAAAGACACGAAAAAGAATCATGGAGTTATAATCAGAAAGAAAATGCCACTGTCAGTCAGTATACAGGTTGAGTATCCTTATGGGAAATGTTTAGAACTGGAAGTGTGTTCAGATTTTGGAATATTTGTATATATATAATGAGAAATCTTGGAGATTGAACCCAAGTTTAAACACAAAGTTAGTTATGTTTCCTGTGCATCTTCATATGCAGCCCAGAGGCAGTTTTATAGAACATTTTTATTGTGCCTGTGTCATGACTGTCAAGTGTGGAATGTTCCACTTGTAGTATTATGTGGGCACTCAAAAAGTTTCAGATTTTGGATTTCAGGTTTTTGGATTAGAAATGCTCAACCTGCATATATATTAGATAATCCTCCCATAAATCTGTAAATTAAGTTATTGTAATAAGTACATTTTATAAGGTCATGGGGTGCTGAAGTAATTTTAAAAACTAGCAGTATTTCTGTATACTAACAATTAAAATATAAGTTAAATATTAATTAAAAGAGGAAAAATAAGTTACCATAATACAGTACCCCAAATACATCACCCAGGAGTAAATCTATGGAAAGAAATTTGACACCTCTACATAGAAAACTACAAAAATCATGGAGAGAAGATTTAAAGGACCTACATAAAGACATTATTTGGGAGATTCCAGATTATAACAGTATTATTTCTGCATTATCTGGCTATATTCCATTGTGGTATCCACAATCTTATGTGGCTGCTTGAGTACTTGCTGTGTAGTTACTCTGAATTGAGCTGTGATAAATGTATAAGATGCGCACTGCAATTCACAGACCTAGTATGGAAGAAAGAATGTCAGATTTTCTGATTATTTTAAAATATTGATTACTTTTGGAGGTGATAATATTTTGATATAATAAGTTAAAATATGTTAAAATAAATTTTCCCTGTTAAGGTTTTAATTTTTCAGCATTAGCCCTAGCAAATTTAAAATTAAATGCATGGTTTGTATTTTTGGTTCACCTTATATTCTACTGGGCAACACTGGATAATAGAATCAGTGCCACCTCAATGAAAATCACAAAGAATTATGCATGTTTGTGGATGTTCATAAGCCGATTTTGAAATGGCTGGATAGGCAGAGGGCCAAGACTCTCTTGAAAAAGGACAGGGTAAGACTTGCTTTACCACACTGTCTTAGCTTGGGGCCCACTGGGATTGTGGGCTAACTGCATCTGTATAGGAAAGGGGGTGGAAGGACTGTCCTATGGGTGGTGAGATGTTCGGGAGCAGCCTGGCCTCTACCCACTAGATGTCAGTAGCACCCCCCACTTGTGAAAAGCAGAAATATTCTGAAGATGTTACCATTTGAATAACCTATGTAGAGAGGTTACAAAATCGTAACACAATGCCCCTGTGGCCCAGAATTGCCTCTGCGAACCACCATCTCTACTGGACATAAAGTTTTATTATCAAACAGTGTGACATTGGGACAGGGCTAAACAGTTGAATCAATGGGACAGAATAGGAAAACAAAACAAAACTGAAGTAGGCCCTCGCGTGCGTAGACACTGACTTTATTGTATTTATTACAATGGAATATCTGAGTGGAAATAACACCACACACAGAAACCAGCTTTGGTGGATTTTAGACACAAATGTGAAAGACAAAATGACAAAATTTTTGGAAAAGAATATACAATTATCTTTATGTTCTTGATATATGTATGGAAAGATTCTTTAAACAGACACAAGCACTAATCATGAAAGAAAGAACAATAAATTGCAATGTGCTAAAATTAGGAATTGTGTTGAAGATAGTGGGAAAAGAAAGCCATAAAGCAGAAGAAAATATTTCTAATACCCTTATCACAGAGCTCTTCTAGCTAGAAAACACAACAGATTTGTTAAGAATCAGCAGAAAAGACAGATACCCAATAGAGAAATATCATAGATGCTGGAGCTTGTACTTCACCAGTGTAGACATGCAAATAGCCAGAAACCATACGCACACACACTCAGCTTCGCAAATAATGAGATGAAACAGAGCAAAGCAGTGCAAGAGTGGCTAAAATATAAAGATAGAAACACGAAATAATGAGAAGCAACTAGAACTCTGGTATACTCCAGGTGGAAGTGTGAGCAAATCACTTTGGAAATCAGTCTGAGATATCTGCTAAAATTGAGTGCATGCATATCCTGTGATTCAGCATTCCATCCTTAGGTCTGGCCTAGAAACTCCGTGCACTTGTGCATTGAGAGACAAGTGCAGTCACGCTCACGGTGCATTATGTAAGAGACCTAAAGGGGAGGGGGGTCCTTCACTACCAGTACACTTACACAGTGGAGCTCTAAGTGGCAATAAAAATAACAGCACGAGTGACTCTTGCAAGCATCAAGTTCATTGACAGAGGCCAGCACAGAGGAATGTATGTCACAGGATGGGCGTGGTGACACATGGCTGTAACCTGGAACTCTGGGAGGCCCAGGTAGGAGGATCACAAGTTCAAACCCTGCCTGGGCCACTTAGTGATTTAGCAAGAACCTGCCTCATACATAAAATTAAGCAAGGGCTAGGGATGTAGCTCAGTGCCGGCCCTGGGTTTAATCTGCAGTACAACTCTCTGAATTTATGGCACAGTAGCATTTTATATAATTTCCTTGAACAGGCAGAACTAAACTCTAATATTATAAGAGATAACAGCAGTTTTTTGGCAATAGCTGAAATATGGAGATAATCCAGATGTCTGCCACCGGAGAATGGTTGAGTAAATTGTTATATTGTCACACAGTGGAATACTAATAACAAAGAAAGTGACAAACCCCAATATGTAGCAACATGGATGAATTTTATGAAGACACTATTGATAGAAGCCAAACACAACAGAATATATAATTCTATTTATATAATTTTTAAACACAGGCAAAAAATGCAAACCCTTTAACTTTCAGGTCAGGACCTGCTGTCTTTAGATAAAGAGGTGGATCCGATTGCGGGGACGGGCCTCTGGTGATGGCTATTTCATGATCACCCGTTGAGCTACACACTCTTGCTGTGCCGTTGCTTCGTGTGTCTCTTACAGCTTTCCGTGGTTCGCAGAGTGAGAGAGACCCTGCTCTGGATTCCCCATGTGTGGATTTACATCCCAGCTGCGGAGTTTTGGGCAGTTTCCTTAGCTCTCGCCCTCAGATTCTTGTCTGGGAAGTGAGGATGATAGTCACATCCACACACTGAGTGCCGATTGCTAACTCCTGCTATTGTTTTTAGTGTTAGTGTTGGCGCCAGTTTATTTTTGCAAAGGAATTGTTCAATCCCTATTGAGATAGTGTTCTATTTATAAATCCATCATGGCTCTCTGCGTAGGCGAGCTTTTGTGTAGGTCTCTCAGAAAAGTTTATCTTATTTACTGTAATGCACGTTATTTCATAGGTTAATCACTAGATTTTAATAGATGTATTTTATAATTATAAATTGAATATTCTTTGCCTTGTATTTTATAATCGATTATGGCTGGCATATAATAGCTACTACTTGGTATGATTTACTGCTGCCACATTGATTCTAAGTGCTACATGGATTAGCACTTTTAATCTTGTGTAAAATCCCCTCATTTTACACAGGTAACAACTGAGAAAAAGAGAAAATGACACCTACTGTGTGGCTTGGGATTAATTGTGGTCTCAGAGTTCACATTCATTTTAACCATTTGATAACTAGCTATTTTCTCCTAATCTAATTTTTTAGTTGATGGTGTTAAGTTTTCAAGAAGCCAGTTGGATTATTTGCAGTTAGTCATTTTTTGTATACTTATTAGTAATTCTCGTCCTGGGCTTTTTACCTTGACTACAACTTGCAGAAAGTGTTAAAATAAAAAATAATACAGTGAATGGTCTTTTATAGTCCGACTAAAAAGGACTGCCTTTTTTCAACCACTATGAATTTCATGGACTATTGGCTAGAAAATGTTTTTCTTTACATTAAAGGTGTGTTTTGGGTACTGGGGATTGAACTCAGGACCTTGAGCTTGCAAGGTAGGTGCGGTGCCACTGAGCTAAATTCCCAGCCCTAAAGATGTGTTTTTTAATATTTGAATTTACCAGATGGTTTTGACTTGTTCTTTTTATTTTAAAATCATGGTTGGCTTTTGAACTCTGTTCAAATGCCTTTGGATATCTAGGAAGATGATAGTTTTTCCGTGTTGAAATTGTAACATGATGCATTGTTACCATGTCTGACACCCTATATTGAATCATCTTTATAATCTTAGAATTTTTAGCATTGTACTAAATTTTATCTGCTCAACTTTCTCTAAGATTTTTGCTTATATAAGTGAGATTGGTCTGCAGTTTTCTTCTTTTCTTTTTGCTTTTTTTTTTTTTCATTTGACATTGGAAGAATTCTAGCTATGTAAAGGGGGCCCAGAAGATCTTTCTTTCCTTGCATTGTCTAAGGTCTTTCCAAAGGAGCTTTTAAGTATATATGAGTAAATATGCTTGGAAAACACTATTTTCTGATATACAGTGGACCCTTGACTTATGAACTCAGTTCATTCACAGTTGCTGGTTGCAACTCAGATTGATTAACTGAAGGCTCAGGCTCCTCTGCAGAGCCTTCAAAGTCTCTCTCCTGTACACAGGCGGATCTCAGTGTCCTTGGAGAGACATTGGCCCAGGATTTCTCAATTAGCGCCACACAGGAAAGGGTGTGGTAATATTCCTTTCAGACCTCTTTAAGGATTAGATCTGTATCTGAGACCATCTGGAAGCACAAGTGGCCAGCATTCAGGTCATAACTCAAGACTTTGGTTGTAAGTTAAAACTAAAATTTTGGTCATAACCCAAGTCATTTGTATGTCAGGCCAGTCATAACTCCAGGATCTAATGTACCTGCTGAACATTCTTCATTAAAGATCTCTAAGTTTTCTTTTCTTTATTAAAGATCTCAAGTGTTTTTAAAAAAATATTATTATTAACTGTGGAAGATTTCAAACAATACAAGCCAGACATGGTGGTGCACACCTGAAATCCCAACACTCTGGGAGGCTGAGGCAGGAAAATCACAAGTTTGAGTCCAGCCTGGGGAACTTAATGACTTAGTGAGACCCTGTCTCAGAATAAAAAAGAAAAAGGGCCTGAGGATGTAGCTTAGTGTGAAGGCCCTGGGTTTAATTCTGAGTAGTGACTGCAGACAAACAAATGGAAATATAAACAATAATAAAGAGATTCGAGTCCTTTTATTCATGTCTTCATTTCGCTTTTCTGTCCGTTATTTTGGGCCTTGCTGCTTACCTGGGAGTTTGCAGGTCATGGCCCCCCACACCCGTCACCTTTGCCATTTTCTGTCGGTTACAAGCAAGTCGCACTTCCTGCCTTCACTCAAGGGGAGGGCCATACTTTACACATTAAGCTATCAATAATTTTGTTGTGAGAACTTTGTCAGTAAGTCTTTGTATCTTTATAATCATTTCATTTGGATCCAGGAGGGGAGCTGCAAAGTCAAAGGGTGTAAGCTTTTTGGAAAGTAGGTACATCTTTTGGTTACGTGGTAAACAAATGGGAACACTGACAGTCCAGAATGCGCCTTCTCTGTGAATGAAAAATGCCGAAAGATTATTAAATAACAGGAAAGCAGGAAAAGAAGACAACAGTAATAACTCTTGTCATTAGCAGTTTGAGTGATCATTACCCAAAAGCCTAAAGGTTATTTGAATTAATTTTCCCACAGCCTAAAACCATTTCATCAATTTGCCATTTCTTACTAAATCTAATTGTGTGTGCATGTCACAAACCTATGGGCACCTAACGTAGTGTTAGATGTTGTGAGGGACAGAAAAGACATATTTTCATATCTGTGCCTTCAGTAAGGCATGTGAGAATCTTATTCATGCTGATATCTTCTTTTCGTCTGTCCCTCAGATGTAACTTCAGTTTACCTAAGTTCATGCTGGGCTTCACCTAACCTGGGTTCTCTATGTATTGGAAAGTTTGAGAATTTTCTGAATAGATGACTTCCACTGAAATGACAGCCAAGTTGACTTTCCTTTGTTTCAGCCACAGCGCACTGTGTACAGATTGACGCTGGTGAAGTCCTGGAATGTGGATGAACTCCAGGCCTATGCTGAGCTCGTGTCCCTGGGATGTCCCGACTTCATCGAAGTGAAGGTGAGCCCTGCTGCTAGGCTTGGACTTATCTTGTCTTGGCACTTTGCTGGCCGTGATGCAGTTGAATGCTATTATAATTATAAGGGAAACCAGATGTGGGGGTGTGCACATGTAATCCCAGCACTCTTGGAGGCTGAGGCAGGAGGATCACATGTTTGAGCCCAGTCTGGTCAACTTATCGAGACCCCATCTCAAAATAAAACACAAAGAGCCAGGGATGTAGCTCAGTGCAAAGACCCTAGGTTCAATCTCCAGTATTCCCCCTACTCCCATCAAACCAAACAAAAAAACCTCTAAAGGAGCTCCTAGGCATTTTGTTTTCCTATTCCTTCAGCAGTATTGAGAGCCTGGTGCTGTTCTAGGCATTGGGGATAATAACAGTAAAGAAGATTAAGCTTTTGCTCTCAGAGAGCCTGTATTTTAGTCAGAGATAGACAACACAAAATGAATACTTTCACACAGTGACACTGAGCTGAGAAAAGTCTTGTAATGAGTAACTGGTTGACCTTTAAATAAACTTTGTGAAGTTTGTTCAGACATATTCAGACATATTAAGCAGTAGATGGGTGGTGTGCTGATCTCCCATCCATCCATCCGTCCATCTGTCTTTCCGTCTGTCTGATTGTCGCTCAGCTTTGACAGTTATGCAGTTGTGACCAGAGCCCTGCTCTGAGATTGAAGGCAGGGACAGAGCACACCTCGAAAGCACTCTGACCCTGAGCCGATTTGTGGCCTTTGTCTCTCTCGGGTCTGCTGTGGCTCTGCTGGTTTCTCCTGGTCTCACCCGGCTCGGCTCGCTGCAGCCCCCAGCACTGGGCCGTGCATCCCGCTGTGCCAGCCTTATCTCCAAACGTACGCACTCTTAAAGGCTCTTGCTCATCGTACGAGGCTCACACCTACAAACTTCATTATTGGAACACAGAGGTTTCACATTTTACAGATTTCTTTTTATTCTAGAAACAGTTTTTATTCTGTAAACTTAGTACTATTTAAACTATTTTTGACTCAGGATCCAAATGGAGGTTATAGTCTTTCTTTCCTAAACTTCCTTTAGTTTCTCAGTTCCTCTTCCATTCATATTTCCTCATTATTTTGTTAAAGAAAATGGATCTATTAAAAAAGAGGGTGAGGAGAGAGGAGCAAAACTGATGAAGATGGAATAAGAATGGTGACTGGTTCGCCATGCGGATGCTTAGATTTTGTCAGTTGGTTGCCCCTCTGGCCCTTTCCTGTGGATTAGCAGTTAGAGCAGAGCAAGTAGTTAGGTCGTACCCTAAGAATGTTTCCTTGGTTATGCTGAATATATTGTTAGACTAAACACCTGCTTGTCTCCTTCCTATTTTTGCCAGTGTTTTACGGGGTGGGGGCGGAATTTGTCAGTGCGCCGCTGGGTAAAAGGGTGAATGCATATGCATTGTGCCCCATCTTGTCTTTTGCGGGAAACCTGTTCACCAGGTCCTGAGAGGCCCGGCCACCTGGGCTTGGGCAGAGAGCGCCGGGTCCTGGCAGTGCCCTGGAGGTTGGCAGTGGACCCGATGAAGCAGAGACGCGGGCGGAGCCGACTTTGCTAGGCCTTTCAAGTGAAGATGCGGGCATTGGGTTTTATACAGTTTAGCAGTAAGCTTATAAAATATCAATGTTGAAGCCTGGGAGCCACGCGATAGGATTTGAAAGCGCTCCCTGCTGCTGCATCACGAGTGGACAGCAGAGGGCAGTAGTGGCCTCAGACGGAGGAGGAACCTTCTGCTTAATCCCAGCAAGATGATGTGGTTCGAGAGCAGTTGGGCAGGTTTAGGGGCAGTTTTGAAAGTGTCGCAGACAGGATACATTGATAGATTAGATGTAGGCGTGGAAGACGAGAGGGGTCAGGAAAAGCATCCGTGTTTTGGCTTAAGCAGTCATGTGGGAGGTGGGACTTACTGAGAGAAAACGGGGAGAAGTTTGGGAAGAAACTGTTAAGTGAACCCCATTGGCCATGTTAGCTTTGAGCTGCTTTTAAATGTCCAGGTACAGGTCCCATGAGGACATAGGTTTGTACAAGCGTGGGGTTTGGGGTGAGTCAGGAGTGGGTAGCGATTTGGAATTCATCCACGTGGGCTGGCAGTCAAGGCTGCGGGGTGTAAAGAAGCGAGGCAAACGGGAAAATGTACCCCGACTCCGAAAGCAAAACCAGCCTTTTCCAGTGTGTGTTTTCGCAGATGCCCTCCGTGTTGTAAGAGAGGATTTCACCCCTCAGTTCGGGCTTCTGTGCTCCGGGAGGGTGGGGAGGCGGGGACGAATGAAATACTGCTCTCTGAGCGCGGCACCGACTCTCCCTGGTGGGGCCAAAGCACTCTTTTCTTTCGAAATTGCTTTTGATTTCAAATGGTTACTCTTGGCAAAAGGTTTAATGGTGCAGAGATACAAACTACATCTGAAAATATATGTCCCAGTTTAAGAAAACCTTGCCAACATCAGAGATTAGTGGTCTTTTAATTTATGATTTAGCTATTAAAGAATGCGTCCTCAAATTATGTTGCAGTAAAATCTCTATAATCATAAAGCAACTTGGCTGACGACTTGTCACCTTTTTTCTTCCTTCTTCTTTCTCTGCCTGCATCTCTCTCTGTTTTCTATAGTGGAAAAGGTATAATCAGAAAGTAAATATATTTTGAAGGAAGATGATTACTTCGTAAACAGGATAATTCTCTGGAGGGCTTTTTTTTTCTAGTTTAGCATTAACATTACTATCTAAGATGTTATAAAACATGTTTTTTTCCCAACAAGTTTCCCATTTTACTGTTTTATTCCCATATCCAGCAATATTTGTAAGCCCTCTTCATGTGCCAGCTCTTGTTAAATGACTGGAAATAAAAAATAATTGATACGGACATGCTTTTTAAGAGATGAATATCTTCTTGAATAGGCATAATCTACAAAAGTAAATTGAGCTATTTTGAGAGATTTAATAATTGAAAATTCTTAGAGAAATGTGTAATCAGAACATAATTTAATGGTTTTATTTTTTGGGGGGGGTACTGGGGATCGAACTGAGGACTTTGCACTTGTGAGACAGGGAGCGGCACCACTGAGCTAAATCCCTGGCCCAATTTAATGTGTTCTTAATAGTGAAGTATAGTGTAATAGATAGCAGTCTGTGTTGTATCAGGGGAAAACGTGGCCATGACCAGCCTGACTTCTGTAGAAGACTTCAGGTGGAAATGTCCTGCCGTGTCAGGTGCCTCGTCGGTCCAGGGTTAGAGCACATGCTTTGTTAACTCATTTCTCTCTCTAGCAAGGTAATAAAGTGTCTTTCTTTTGGAGCAAAACAGCGAAAGGAATATAGCATACTACTAAAAGATAAGTTATGGAAGAGTGTTTGTGATTATATTTTCAGCTGTGTATGTTCATAAGTACATAAGGATGGGTGTCTGGTTGCTAATAGTGTTCTGTTTGGGAGAAAGGGAAGGAAAGACTTAATAAGTTTGGTTTTCATAATTCTGTATTGGTCAGTTATTACAGTGAGCACGCATTACTTCTGTAATTTAAAAGACTGAAGTGGGGCTGGGATGCAGCTTAGTGATAGAGCACTTTCTGGTTCCGTAAGGGGTTGTGCAGGTGTTAGTGGTAAGAGTCGAGATCACTGAGTGGAGAAGTCATGTTTTCCTGCTCAACAGGATGAAACTGCTTAATGTCTAAAATCTCATCTTTTTGTTTTCTTATTAAGTTTAAATTTTTTTAAAATGGAAGTGTTTTAAAAATAATAAGTCCTAAACAATCTGAAAACCACATTTGATGAGAACTAGCAATATGGCAGGCTAAGATAACCAGAAATCTCTCCAGAAATAAACACACAGAATTGATATGTTAGGGGAAATGTACTTTTGAGAACACAGCTGATCTACCAAGTCTGTAAAGAAAGCCCTTGGGGGCAGAAGAAAGGAGATTGTTCTGGTGGTCCCCTGCAGGTCCTATGGGGACTTCGGCTTAGAGGAAGGTTGTACCCTTTTGCTGTCATTGACTGGCTGGATTAGGAAGAAGTCTACCCACCTACCCAGACTAGCACTTGGAAGGCTTGTTCCTTACCTATGCTTTTGGTAAAAAATGAAGTCTTCCTAGACTCCCATTTGAACCTCAGAGGGATCTGGAGTTCAATTTTTTTTTCCCCATTAACTTTATTGGTACATTTTAGGTATAAAATACAGTTACATTCATCATTGGGATCTTGTACCATTACATGAGTCTTTTGGTTCTTATTTTTTTTCCCCTTCCCTTGCCCTCCCTTCACCCCCTCCACCCTTCCCTATTTGCAAAGACCTTGTTTCCATTTTTTTTTCCTCTGGAGTTCAAATTTAGTAGTACCTCAAGGTTACGTAAGTGACCAAGATGTGTAATTAATGATACACATTGTTCGGGGCTGGTGATGTACCTAGGGCTCCCTGCAGAGCTACACGGCACACGATGCTGTTACAGTCTTTTTATGCATTGCTTTTGGGGGGGGGCACTGGGGATTGAACTTGGGACCTTGAGCTTGTGAGGCAGGTGGCAGCACCACTGAGCTAAGTCCCTGGCCCAGGTTGCTTTTTATTATTTATATAGAAACGTACGTGTGTGTTCAGAATATTGTGCTGAACTGTTTACAGATTACTAAATATACTTTAAGTTTCTCACATATATGTTTGTCCAACTTCTTTCTGTCATTTTTGTCTTCTAGCTCTAACCTAGCTTAGTGGTAGGATTAGGAGCTCCATAGGAAATTCTGTCATCCTTTTTCTATCTTCTTCCCATTTTCTCTTTCATCTTATTTGTGAGCTTAAAGGAAAAGAATCTCTGTATGTTGGTTGTGTAAGTCATGGTATTAACACCCTTGGGTCAAGAAGGGAAATTGTCAGTTAGGGGTGGTGCTGTGGCCAGTCTGCCCTCACCATCTCCTCACCCACCATGTGTACGTGGGGGTCCTGGGGGTCCCTCGCGGTCCCTTGTGGGCTGCACGACCTGCGGTCTCAGATGGGGAATTGGAAGAGCAGTTTGAATGCATTCCTGAAATGTAGGGATGTGGCTTGGGGCGGATTACTTAATTTCCTTGAGCCTAAATTTTCTCAATACTACAATACAAAAATTAGAATAATAGCATCTGTTTAAGAGGTTTGTTTTGAGAATTGGAGTAGCCTATTCCTGTGTTCAGTAAATGTGGAGATCACTTTCCATTAGGGACACTTACTGAAACTAAGTAAAAAGAAGCTATTTCTTTATTATATTGATTTCCTCTTTTCTTTCCTTGCCAGTCTTATAAACCATTTTTATTATATTCCCTGTAAATTAACATGTATTTTAGCTTCATTAGGCTTAAGTAGGCCTTTCTTTGCTAGCCTGAGACTCTTAACTGTCATTTGCTTGCTTGTTTGTAAAGATGTGTTTCATATTACAAACATCTGCTTTATTGAAAACTTTAATAACACAATCCCTTTGTAAGTGAAAAGCTGTCATTGTATTCTCTGCCTCACATCACACCTTGAGAACAGTAAGTGCTCAGTAATTATTTGTTGTCAAATGATTTCACCTGCTTTCCTTAGCGTTGTGCCTGTCTTCGGTGCTCAGTCTTTGCAGCACGAGCCTTGCAAAATGATTGTCCTAGCATAGCTCAGGCTCTTTCTCCACACAAGGGTACGGGGCCTGGCTGTTGTTCACTGACGCAGCAGTGCCTAAGTCCTGTTTGGCAGTTGGTCCATAATCAGAAAAGAGTAGCAAACCCTGAGTAATACTAATGAGAGAGTGTGCTAGAAGAGCTCCAGAGGTTGCTGCTGTGCAGAAGTGTAGGGCTCGATCTTGGCTCCCAGAGCTCAGGCTGCTGCCTGGGAGCTCTGAGTGTGGTCCCAGCCTCACACTGGTCACCTGGTGCCGGGTTTGCATAGGTCGCGATGAGGCCAGGTGGAATAAGGTCCCTGGATGACTAGGGCAGCCTGGCTTGGGACACTTGGGGGTGTGGGGGATGAGCAAGGGCTTAGGAGTCCCTGATTAAAAGGCTACAGAGGAAGGTGAAGAAGGTTCAAGTGCCATGCCGAGACACTGGGGCTAGGTTTGGCGCGGGGGGTTATTGGAGCATTTTTGGGTTAAAGCAGTGACATGTTTTGGGTATATAGCCAAAAAGTACTTCATGATGTATTTCTTTAGTCATCAAACGATAGGGAACATAAACAGTAGTAGGAATCTCTTGACATCCAGTCAGTTTAAGTAGAATATCAAATAGTCAAACTGTGGAAATACTGCTACTCCCTCAGGACATGAATCCCAAAACAAACTTCCCAAACAGCCAGTAAAACAGAGCCTTTATGGCTCCCATCTCGCAGAGCAGTGAGATGCATGAAAAAGTCACCAAGTCACCAGGCGCCAGGGCATGGATGATGTGCTACGGTCCTGCTCTCCCAACTCCTTTCTGTCTCGTAGATTCTAGAGTGAGTGACTGTTCTTTGAGCTCCACGTTGCAGCCGTTTGTTTTCCTCAGGTTGTCTTGGTTCACAGCTGTCGGGGAGGACCTTGCTGCTGGTGATAAATGGGGCGATGGAGGGGAAGGTGGCAGACAGCCACGATACAAGGGGAAAACAAAGTGGCATTAGATAATTCAGGGTCAGCTGTGCTCAGGAGTAAAATCAGAGCAGAGCCATCAGTAGACTAGAGTGTAGGCTGAAGAGAAATGGGTGAAGCAGGGAGGCCACCAGACCTTGAAGGGTTAGGGTTAGGAGCCAAAATTGAGTGAGAGTCATTCACCGTTCACCGGTGACCCGAATCCCAATTCCCTGAGGCCATTTTTTGCCCAGAGCATTTTTGTTACAACAAAGCGCTAGCTGACCCAGTACTGTTTACCTCAGAGGGTTTTGACTGAGTAAACGGAGAACTTCTGGGTGGAAGGGCCGTATAAATTATGAAGCATCGTAGACTGTCAAGAGAAGTATTCTGTGAAGGCGTTAATGAGCCATGGCGTTCATTTTCTTACACTATTTCCAAACCAAGTCTCCCTTAATGTTTCATCATTTATTATTGCTGAATAAAAAAGTATTAAAATATTTTCAAGAGTCATTGTCACAACTACACAGTCTTATCTGAAATCTCCGTGCTTCAGTGAACTTTTTAAATATTAAAAAGAAATTCCTTTGAAATAGCTATGTACATGGTTGTATAATTCATATAAGCGGTATTTAAATTGAAGCTAAGTGTATTTTATGACCCATCAATAAATCATATTCTATTTTCTTATGCATTTGGGAGAGTTTAGCAGTTTTTCAGCAATACTTTAATGGTATTTTGAGCTATATTATTATTTGCTTTTTAAAAAATTCACCTATAACACCGTTTAATGAATTCTGTAAATCAGTGGGCAAATAGAGAAGGTTTGCTTGTTTGTTGTAATTAAGCTGACTGTGGGTAGTTTATATTCAGTGAAGCCCATCTCGGTTTAGTGTACCAGTCATCCTTTTGAACAGCCATCTGGAGCAGTGCATTTCACAGAGCTCATCGGAGTCTTCGGCCAAGTCCCAGCTCCGCCATCTGTGGGGCAGGGTCACTGCAGCGCTCATTTGTGGGCTTTTAAAATTTGATGTCATTCTGCCTCTTCCAGTCTGTGTGTGTGTGTGTGTGTGTGTGTGTGTGTGTGTGTGTGTGTGTGAGTGCTGCATGTCCCTTTTTATTTCATTTTTAATTATCTCAATGACATTCAAGCCACTTGTCAAGAAAGTTTGATTTTGGGGTATTTGAAGAGTTCACAGAATTAAGAAATCCCTTATTATTAGAACATCATTCCTGTGTCATTATGTAATTTACCAATCAGAGAACTAGTTATGAAACTTTTGAGATATGCCTAGGCTGTCAGGCAGAGTTCAAAAGAGTTAGAAGCCGGCTTATCTTATTCTGGTTTTATTTCTAGGAATTCCTATACTGGTGGGATAAATTATGTATGTGTGGGTGTCTGGTGGGGTATGTAGGTGTATCCACAAATATATTTCTCTTTTGGTGTGATTCTTTGTTTATGTGTATTCCTATTCAAAGTGCATCACAAAGTGATCTCCCTAAGGACAATCTCAAAGGGATCCCTATTTGGCCCCTTACAGAAAAAGCATAAAAATATGGTTTCAATCTCAGTTATACTGGGGAATGGCAGCTTGCCTCATTTTCCCAGTTATTTGGTTGGTCAGTGAATTTTTCTGGGTGTCTGAAGTGTGCCAGTCTCAATCTCAGTTATACTGGAGAATGTATTCATTCACTATTATGTGCTAGGGCAGTGGTGGAGAACCCACGGCACGCATGAGGCAGTGGACTGTTTGTATCATTGAAAGCTCTAGAAGGTTCGCTATCACTGGACTAGGGGATTGTGGGTCCTTCAGAATTATTCTGCTACAGTGCACAAGTGACTGCAGGGGAAGATACGCTGTTGATACCAACATATTATAGTGCCTAGATAGCAGTGGGGTCACAGTGCAAAACACAGGAGCTCATTGGCTTGGGTCCCCTGGTGCTGCCTTTGTCACCAACACCTCGTATGGTCTCCTCAGCAGTCATTATCTGTCTCCTTTTTCATTTTAAAATCTGGGTTGGATTGGATTGGATTAGATGACCGTGAGGACTTTTGGGCCCTGAATTCTTACTCTGTGACCATCCCTGACCATTGTGATGTTCCCGCAGGGTGTCACCTACTGCGGAGAAAGTTCAGCAAGCAGCCTGACCATGGCCAACGTGCCCTGGCACGAGGAAGTGGTCCGCTTTGTCTGGGAATTGGTGGATCTGATTCCTGACTATGAAGTTGCGTGTGAACACGAACATTCCAACTGCCTCCTGATAGCGCATAGAAAGGTAAGTCACTCAAATATGCAAGCGTCTGTTCTCTTTATCCTTTCTTCTGCTTTTTAATTTACTTTCTCCTCACTTTATTACGGTGAATATCAGCTTTTCTGCTACCTTTCCTAGAACAAACATGAACAAAATCCTAAAAAGAAAAAGCCCTGAATTCCTTCCTAAGGTTCATGAACTCCTCTGTGGGAAATTGCTTCTGTTTTTAGCCCTCATCTAGCCATCTTGAAGTGCTTCCTGGTTTGGAATTTTTAGAAAGGTACATGCTAAAAACAAAAACAAAATACCCTTGTAATAACCTCTAGTCCTTTCTTGGGATGACAAGGAAAAGCTGAAATAGTAAACAACCTCCATATGAGGTTCTGGCTGTCAGAAAAAATATTGAGATATTTATCAAGTTTCAGATTGCTTTGAGTTTTGGCATCTGGAGAATTTTGTTTGGGATTGTAGTTCATGATACTATTTCTGCCTTTCTCTTTAGTGCTTTTATTTGTCAGAACAAATACCCTAATCTGGTGTCTTTTTAAAGTAAGAAATGCCTAGCAAAGGAAAAATGTGGTTCTTGGTAGAGGTAGGCCACTCAACTAAGAAGAAAAAACCCTTCGTACAGTACCAGTGTTCATGGAGCTGCCATAATGGTTATATCCTTGCTCAAGTGCTGACAAAGAAATAATGGTATTTGGGATTTGATTCAAGCTAATATAAGGTGAGAAGGTCATGGGTATGTGGATGGCTGAGACTAAATAGTCATTGTACTACTCTGCCTAGTTTTCTGTTCACATTCTCCATTAAAGAAATTCTTTTAAGAAATGGACATGGGTAAACCTTGAAAATAGAATTTCTAGGTGAAAAATGCCAGACACAAAAAGGCAGGTATTGTATGGTTGCATTCATAGGAAACCTTCAGAGTAGGCAAATCCACGGAAACAGGAAGTAGATTGCTGGTTGCCAGAGACTGGAGGAAGAACAGACTGGAAAGTGACTGTCAGTGGGTGTGGGCTTCTTTTTGGGCTGATGGAAATGTTCTGGAATTATAGTATGTTGGTTGTACAACTTCATGACTATATTGAAAACCACTAGATTGTACACTTTAGAAAGCTGAATTCTATGGTATGCGAGCTGCACCACTGAAACAGTAAGTTAATAGCAAAGTAATGTCAAGAATGAGCTCTGTTTTCTGTTTATCTAAGTGCTTTTTATGTAAGTCAAGTCAGGCCTAACTTGAACAATGGAAGCCTCACTCTTCCCCTCCCAATAGCCTAAGTGCCTTCCTGCACAACTGCCCAGGTTAGTGATATTTAATAATATGGGAATCATTTGATTAAAATTTCACAAACTCTGGTCTCAAATAAGCACGAGGTAAGAAGGCTAGTCATTGATTGTATACCTGACGTGCGGTCTGTCACAGACCTAACTATTTAGGAAGAACGTGTTCTGGGAGCGTCAAGAAACAGCAATGGGCTCAGTGGTTTTGGCATTTGCTGAGCAAGCGCAAGGACCCGAGTTCGATCCCTGGTACCAAAAAAAAAAAAAAAAGAAAGAAAGAAACAGCAACAAAGACCTGAGGTTTGCAGTGTTAAAGTAGCTGCAAAGAGAATGAATTTACCAAAATAAATCTTAAAAAAATAAGAACAGAGGAGAGCCTGAGGTAGTGTGTCACTGTTTTGCTTAATGCTTGTTGAATATCGATGCGTGTCTGGTGCTGCTCTGGACACTAAGAATGAAAAGATGAGTTAAAAATGGCCCCTGCCTTCAAAAATGGTCTAACAGAAAACTAGGTAGGTGAAAAAAGTGTCCAGAAGTGGTATGAGAGCCACCAGGAGAGGCTTCATGGAGGAGCTGCTGTTTACCTGGATCTGAGTGAGGCCCCAGGAGGAGGAGCATTAGGAGGAGAACACGCGAGAAGACATCCTTGGAGAAGCACAGAGCACACTGGAGAACCATGGGAGTTTGGGCAGCTGGAGGTCAAGAGAGGTGACAGGGAAAGGGGGGCTTAGGCTGAGGCAAGATCACAGATAGCATTGAATGGCATCTGAAATGCTTTTTCTTGGGCTTGGGAGGCACTGCAGGGTTTTAAGTAGGGAAGTGGCTGTCTAGCAGCATTATAGGGGATGGATTTGCAAAGATGTAAGACAGAGAAACCAGTTACAAAGTGGTGTAATAGTTCAGTGATCTGAGGGTGAAATGAGGATCCAGTATACAAAGGGTGGGGGAGTGGAGAGGCACCGGGTGCTCTTGGCAAAGTGTTAAAACAAGAGCCCGTCTGTCACACACACGGGAGGGCCCCAGCATGACTCCCTTGGAGTAGTGTGTTGTCTCTCATCACAGTTGTTTGCACATTTGCTTTTTATTTGTTTCTTTGTGGTCATATAAGTGAAGAGCAAGGAAGTTGGCTGCACTACCTGGAAATCCTGTTCCTTTAAGCATGTAGATAGAAGATTATGGAATCCAGGTTAAGAGAGATGGTGCTTGTGATGCATACAGTGAGAGAGATGACCAAGATGTGTATTCCAGGGTGCTTTGAAATGGATTAATGAAACACCAGCCACACCCTGACACATGTGTTCCCAAACTTTCTCATTCATGGCATTTTTCTTTTTTCCCTTAAGTTTATTGGTACATTTTAGGTATACAATACAGTTACATTCATCATTTGGATCTTGTACCTTTACGTGATGTACCTTGGTTCTTATTTTTTTCCCCTTCTCCTACTCTCCCTTCACCCCCTCCACCCTTCCCTATTTGCAAAGACTTTGTTTCTATTTTTTTCCTTTTCTCATATTTTTCTTTTCCCTTCTTTCCTTTCCCCTACCTTTCCCACTTCCCCTACTCTTTTAGATCTTTTCTTCTTATTACACCATATCAATTATACATTGTTTTAATTACAGTATCAGAATTTAGAGGACATTACCACAGATTTTACAGAATTTAAAAGGATATAGAAACCGTATCACAAAAATCTGTTTTGAAATAAATTTGACAACTTCTAAGAAGTACCTTGGAAGACAAAGTAATGAAACTGACTCTGGAGGAAATATAAAATTTGAATAGCACCTATTAAAGAAAGTATATTCCTAGCTTGAAAACCTATCTATATGACAGCAACAGGCTCATATACATGTTAACTGATAAATTATATCAAACATTTAAAGCATAAAAAAGAAGGAACACTTCTCCCCACATTTTAGGAAATCAACATTGGGGTAAAAACTAAAATACTAAAACTGGTTAAAGATAATAGAAGAAAAAAGTATGAACATAGATAAAAATTTGTTTAACAAAACAAACTATTAGAAGTCAGGCCTGGGATTTAGCTCAGTGGTTCTGCCGCCTGCCTTGAAAGCTTAAGGTCCCAAGTTCAATCCTTGGTACCAAAAAAAAATAAAAGAATACATTAGGTGGGGATTTAGCTCAGTGGTTTCGCTGCCTGGTGCATAAATGCAAGGACCCAAGTTTGATCCCCGGTACAAAAAAAAAAGAAATAAGTACTATTTGCCGGGGATTTAGCTCAGTGGTTCTGCTGCCTGCCTCACAAGCGCAAGGTCCTGAGTTTGATCTCCAGTACCAAAAAAACCCAAAAAAAGTCAGATCTGGCAGTATGTAGAAAGTGGTTTTATTGTAGGGAAGGCAGTGTTGATTCAGCATTGGAAGACCCACCCCCAAAAGTCATCATTTTTAACAGAGGAAAGGAAAAAGCCATATGATCCTGTCAGTAGTTGGAGAAAAAGTATTGGACTAAATTCTACAGCTGTTCATGGTAAAAGGTATCAGGAGCCTAGAAGTAGAACAGAAACTTCTCAGCAGATAAGCCATGTACTCCATGCAGCTATCAGGAGACTAGAAGTAGAACAGAACCTTCTCAGCAGATAAGACATGTACTCTATGCTTCCAGCAAAAATGCCTTATATGGATGGAGAAGATGCAATGCTTTCTCCCTAAGGTGGGGAACAAGGGCAGATATGCCTACTCTTCATCTGTCCATTAAACTTTGAAACACAGGCCCAAACCAAAATAGTCTGTCAATAAAAAGAAACAAATAGCATAGGATTGGCTAGGTAGAAGTAAAATCTTTATATGTAGATGAAATGATCATCTACAGAGAAAATACTAATAAATCTCTAGGAGCCCCTTGAACTTGTATTTGAATTTAGCAGGATTAGAAAACACAAGGTATAGATAAAAATTCAGGCCCATGTATACTTGCTATAAATGAAGAATTGGATATTGAAATTTAAAAGTTATATAGGAGTACAAAAGACCTAGAAAAGTAAAAAGAAAAGAAAAAGCATTTTTGGAAGACATTTATTACCTAATTTTAAGACTTCCTGTAAAGCTACAGTAATCAAGGCAGTGTTGGCATAAGGAAAGACATATAGATCATTGGAATAAAACAGAGAATCTAGAAATAGAACCACACATATATGGTCCACTGAGTTTTGAAAGATTATTTAACATTAACATTTTATAGAACATAAACTTAAGAGCAGAGAAAAAGATAGTATTTTCAGCAAATGGTCCTAGAACACCTGTTATCCATCTGTAAAAAATTAACCTCAACCCTTTATTTTGATACATAAAAATAACTTGAAAGGATCTATGAACCTAAATATGAAAGATTAAAACTATAAAACTTTAAGAAGAAATTATAAGGGAAAATCTTCATGAATTTAGGGTAGGCAAGAATTTCCTAGGATATAAAAAACATGATGTATAAAAGAAAAAAATTGATAAATGAGATTCCATCAAAACTTAGAACTTTAAATGACATTGTTAAGAAAATGAAAAGTAGTCCTTAAACAGACCATATTTATAATACATATAACATATGACCAGAATATATATAGAACTCTTACAGCTCATTAATAGACAACCCAATTAAAAAGTAGACACAAGAAGATGATAAATAGTACAGCACAAGGAACGGTGTGCAACACTAGAATCAGAAAAATACTAATCAGTACAATAACAAGATCATATTATACACTTATTTGGGAGATGAAGTTAAAAGTTTTAAAAGAACAAATGTCAGCTTAGGTTTGAACCAGTTAGAACATTCTAATATTGCTAATGTGAATGTAAAATGATAAAACCATTTTGGAAAACAATATAGAAATTTCTTGTATTACTGTTTATTATTATTATTATTATTATTATTATTTTTTGGTGCCAGGGATTGAACTCGGGTCCTTGCACTTGCGCAGTAGGCGGCAAAACCACTGAGCTAAATCCCTGGCCCTGAATTTATTTATTTATATTTTGGTACCAAGGATTGAACTCGGGTCCTTGCACTTGCGAGGCAGGCGCCGGAACCACTGAGCTAAATCCCCAGCCCTCTTGTATTATTGTTAAGAACCAACAGTTCTGTTCTTAAGTTTTTACTTAAGAGGAATGAAAACACATGTTCACAACAGATTTGTACATAGAAGTTGACTATCTCTTATCTGAAATTCTTGGGACCAGAAGTGTTTCAGAGTTTGGTTTGAAATCCACTTGATCTGCAAAGAGGATAGCTACTCCTGCTTTTTTTTGGGTTTCTGTCACATGGAGTATTATTTTCTACCCTTTAACTTTCAGTCTTTGAGTTTCTTTTTGAATTAAGTGTGTTTCTTGTATGCAGCATATTGTTGGATCTTGCTTGTTGACCCATTCTGCCAGTCTATTTCTTTTGATTGGTGAATTGAGACCATTAACATTGATGGTTATAACTGATACGTATTGACTTATCGTTGTCATGACTTTTTCTTTTTGTTGGATTCTCCCCCTTTGCATTTAATTTCTTGTCATGCCTGATGGATTCATTCTGCTGGGCTTCCTGGGGTTGTGATCCTCATTGTCTTTTCCTAGGATATTGTCTAAAATTTTTTGCAGTGCTGGTTTGGTATTCATGAAGTTTCTAAGGTGCTGTTTGCCATGAAAGTATCTTATTTCTCCATCAATTTTGAAAGATAATTTTGCAGGGTACATCAGTCTGGGTTGGAGGCTGTTTTTCTTTAGGGCTTGAAATGCATCACTCCAGGCTCTTCTTGCCTTGAGGGTTTGTGTTGAGAAGTCTGCTGTGGTTCTGATGGGCTTTCCTTTGTATGTGATTTGTTTCTTTTCTCTAACTGCTTGTAGAATTTTGTTCTTCTGTTGGGATTCTGGAATCTTTTTTTTTTTGGTACTGGGGATTGAATTTGGGTCCTTGTGCTTGTGCAGCAGGCGGCGAAACCACTGAGCTAAACCCTGGCCCAGGTTTCTGGAATCTTAACAATTATATGCCTATGTGTAGATTTTTTTTTTTATCAAAGCTAGTTGGAGTCCTATATGCCTCACTTATCTGTACGTCAAGTTCTTTTCCCCTCCTTGGGAAGTTTTCTGCCATCACTTATGTGAACAGTTTTTTAATGTCATCTGCACTCTCTCCTGTTTCTTCATTGACTCCAGTCAGTCTTATGTTATTCTTCTTTGCATTGTCTAGCAGCTGCTGAATTGGTTTCTTGTGGTCCCTTAGAATTGTAAAGAAATTTTTCTTTTCTGGGTCATTAATTGCAATCTTATCTTCTATATCTGAAATTCTGTCCTCACATTGAGTCATTCTGCTGCATAAGCTTTCAGTGGAGTTTTTCATCTCCTGGAAATCTGTTTGTATCTGTTTTATGGATTCCATTTGTTTCCTGTGTTTGGATTTCATCATGTTTCTCAGCTCCTCTATTTTTTTAATCTGTGTCCTCTCTCGATTTATTAATCATGTCTTGCACTATGGGCACAATCTCTGCTATTATCTGAGAAATTATTTCTGATTTCATTTTTTCCAGATCCTCTTTTGTTGTCAGTTCAGGGAGTCTAGGTGGTTGAGAGTATTCAGAGTATTCCATCTCATTTCCTTTTGGGGTTGCTTTAGGTGATCTGAAAGTCTGGTTTTGAGACTTATTTACATGTCTTCTCATTTTGACAGGTGTGTGTGTGTGTGTGTGTGTGTGCATGCTGCTGGTGCCGGCATGGCTTATCTCCTCTGTGCTGGGGGGGGGGGTTAGTAAGGCGGCCCCCGGAAGCCTCCTCCTGGGCGCTCCCTCAGTAATTTGTTTCATGAGAACTGTAGGTCAAGAGAAATACCTAACAGTTCCAGTTATGACTTGATCAAAATAAATGTAGGACACCCTCACATTGAAACTGTGATTTGTTTTGAGCTAGTAGCTTGCGTGGTGCCCCACAAATGTTCAGCATCACTATTTTTCTCACCCAAATTGAAAACATCCTGCAGCACTCCAGTGAATATTCTGGTCTCACAGTTTGGGAATCAACACTGTGAGGAAACAATACAGAAGCCCATTCAAAGTGTAAGAAAAATCTCATTTGATTATTTCTAATTGTGATTTTTTGGGGGGGGGGCAATACTTAGGGATTAAACTCAGGGCCTTCACACTGAGCTACATCCGCAGCCATTATTATTATTATTATTTTATTTTAAATGTAAGAGAGGTCTCACTAAGTTGCTAAATTACCTGGACTGTGCTCAAACTTTCGATCCTCCTGCCTCATCTTCCCAGAGTGCTGGGATTATAGGTGTGCACCACCACACCTGTCTCCAATTATGTATTTTCTGGTGTGTCTTTTCATTGTTGATATCAAAGTATGTAACCTTATGGTTTTTTTTTTTAAAGCAACCATTTTATTGAGTAGAAAATTTTTATAGAAATACTTCATAAGGCATTACCTTCATAGTTTTTTAATCATGTCCTACTCTTCTCCTGATACTAGTGTATAGTGAAAAAAATGGAAGTAGGTACAATGTCTTAGGAAGGTACAACTTCTCATACTTAGTCCATTGGCTCTGTCTTTGGACTCACAAGCTAGGTAAGGTCACCTTAACCCAGAGGATGTTGCTCAGTTTCTGCTGTCACACCATCGCTGAAGGACTGTTTTCCTATGTGTTATACCAAGACTGCCACAAAATAAAACTAAAAACTAAATCCTTTTATTTTAAACTAGTTGTAGACATTCATAGGAAATTGCAAGAACAGTACAGAAGAGATATCATACCCCCTTCACCTCGTTTTCCCAAGTGGTAATGTGTTACATGACTACAGTGTGTTATCAAATCCAAGAAACTGACACTGGCACAACTCCTTGGCCTTACAGATTTCACTGATTTTAAGTGTGTGTGTGTGTATCTGTGTTTCTGTGTCATGTTATCATGTTTGTATTCACATAGCCACCACCATGGTCGAGATCCAGAGCTGGGACTCGAGGTGTAGCTCGGTGGTAGAGTGTGTGTTTAGTGTGCATGGGGTCCTCGGTTCCATCCCCAGCACCAAAACTGAAATAAAATGAAATAGAACTGTTCTATGATCATGAAGATCATCCTCACACGGTTCCTCCGTAGTCCAGTCCACCTCCACCCTCAACTATCTCTAGCTTTTGACAACCACTAACCTGTTCTCCCTCTCCTGATTTTTCATCTGTAGAATGGTATAAACAGAACTATAAAGTATATAACCTTTGCAGATTCACCTTTTTTTCCCTCAGCATGTTCCTCCCCTTTCCTGGGCGTGTCAGTAGTTTGTTGTGGCTCTGCCACTTTACATTCTCACCAGCCGTGTGGGGAAAATTCACCTTTTCTGCTTCTGCTTTAACATTTGATGTTGTCATTAATTTTATAGTTGGCTGTGGTAATAGATTTTTAGTCCCATTGTGTCTTAATTTGCATCTTAAAAACACTCTCTCTCCATTTATTTAGATCTTTGATTTCTTTAAGATCAACATTTTGTAGTTTTCAGTGTACAAGTCCTAAGATGTTTTGTTAAATTTGTATCTAAGTCGTTTTTGAGCAGTTACAAATGGTACTCTATTTTCATTTGTTCACTGCTAGTATGCAGAAATAGAATTGATTTTTATATTTAATCTTGTATTCCTCGAACTTGCTAACCTCACTTATTCTAGAAGTTTTGGGGTTTTTGTTTTTTGGGGTTTTTTTCCCCCCATTAAGTTTATTGGTACATTTTAGGTATAAAATACAGTTACATTCATCATTGGGATCTTGTACCATTACATGAGTATCTTGATACTTATTTTTTTCCCCTTCTCCTGCCCTTGTTTGTTTGTTTTACTTGTTTTTGTTTTTGGTAATTTTCCAGGGATATTCTGCTGAGACCAGGATGTCATTTGCAAGTAGGAGAAGTTTTATTTTCTCTTTCCAGTCACTAGCCTTTTAATTCCTTTTCTCACTTATTTACCCTCACTACCACTTTCAGTACTTCATAGATTGCCTGAGTGAGATGGCCAATCCTAACCTTTTTCCTGGTCATAGGAGGAAAGGATTTATTCTCTCGCCACTTCATTTGATGTCAGCTATAGTTTTTCTTTACATGTTCTTTTCTAAGTTGAGTTCTGAGGGATTTTCTTATGAATTGTAGATTTAAGTCAAATGCTTTTCCTTAAGTGATATTAATACTGAGCAGCACTCGCTGCCTGAATGTACAGAAGCCAGGACCGTGGCGCTGGTTTTTACAAGAAGAAAGCAGCCATTGAAGGCTGCATGACAGGGAGGCAAGAAGGAGGCCTAGATCTGTCTCCCAACTCTGGTGAGGAGGCTTTAAGGGCTTGGGGAGCTAGTGGGGTCGACACTGTCTTGGGTCTTGGCTGTGCCACTTGCCTGGTGAAGTTCTTTACTATTTAGTTCTGCTTTGAAATTTCATGCTCACCTTCCTTCACTCTTGACCTGAGTCTGCTGGTCCTGGTTCTGAATCCAGGGTTCCATGGGTTTGAGATTTTAGTTCCATCCTCTTAGGAGCTGCCCTTTCTTAGACTTTGGGGTGTTTCACAGGACAGTAAAACATCTTACACAGCTGGTAGGAATGTAGAGTTACACTTTTTAAAAAAATACCTAATGGTAAGAGAAGAGCTGAGCCCCATTGTGGTTTGGGCATTTTAAAGGGAAGGGGGACTTGAGCCTAGAGTCAGAAGGAAAAGATGCAAAAGACTGGTTACTGTGAGACTAGGTCCGCTGTGCTTGTACGCTGGGATTCCTCCAAGGCACATGCAGTTCTTGCATGCAGTCTAAGAGATGGAGACCTTGCAGGCCCTTGAGAGATTCTTCTGCATTGCATGAGATGCATACATACAGCTGGGCCTGGTGGAGCACACCTGTGATCCCTGCACTCTGGGAGGCTGAGGCAGGAGGATCACAAGTTGAAGTCCAACCTAGGGAACTTAGCAACTTATTGAGACCGTGTTCAAAATTTAAAAAGTAAAAAAGGCTGTGGATGTAGCTCAGTATGAAGGCTCTGGGCTCAGTCCCCAGTATGAGAGTGGAATGGTGTGGGAAGGTAATACAAATATGGTTTTAAGCCCTGTTTTGTAAAGCTCTAGCAGACAGTTTGTGTGAACATTTTTTCTTCTTTTACCATTAATATCATGGAGTACATTTGTTTTTAAGTATCGAACCATCCTTGGATCCTGAACAAACCCCATCTATCGTTTGTATATTACTAAATTCTATTTGCTAACATTTCTTTGAAGGACTTTAACTTCTGTCTTCCTAAAGCATATTAATTTCTAGTTTTCTCTTTTTGTACTACTTTGTGTTGTTTTGGCTTCACAAACTAACTGTTTCCTTCTGTGGGTCCTGTAAGGGATTGTGCAGAGCTGGTGTTTGTTCTTTAAATGTACAGTAGAATTCTCTAGTGAGGCTACTGCGGCTGCCAGATGCCTTTTGGAGGAGATTTTAAGTTACTAATTCAACTTTTGGACTAGTTACAGGGCTATTCAAATTCTCTTTCATTCAAGAGAAGTTGTAATCAGTCATTTGAGTGTTCAAGGAATCAGTTAATTTCATTCAAACTGTTAAATCTTGTCAGTAAATTGTTCATGGCATTACCTTACTTTCCTTTGTTGTTTGCACGGTATCTCATTTCTGGTTTTTTTGCCCCCAGTACCGGGGATCAAACTCAGGACCTTGTGCTTGTGAGGCAGGTGCGGTGCCACTGAGCTAAATCTCCAGCCCCATTATCTAATTTCTGAGTTGGTTGTGATTTGTTTCTTCTCTCTTTTGTCTTTATTAGTTTTGCTACAAGGTTTATATTCTCTTCAGAGAATCAACTTCTTCTTTCATTGATTTCATTCTTTATTATTTCAGTATTAATATCTGCTCTTTCTTTTGTTACTCCCTTCTTTCTGTGTATGTTAGGCTTCTTTGCCTTTTTTATAGTTTCTTAAGATGAGAACTAAAATTGCTGACTTTTCCTGTCTTTTAAGATACCATATAATGCTACAAATGTTCCCTCAACCCTGCTCTAGCTACGTCCAAGTTTTTGGATGCATTTTATTTTCATTCTTGTTTTGTCAGTTGTTTTTCTTTTCAGATTTCCTTTTTGGCCCAGGGATTATTTAGTAGTTTTTTCTTTTTGTTGCCTGGTGTTTGGAGATTTTCTGTTGTCTTTCTGCTATTGATTTCTGGTTTGTTTCTGTTATGGTCAAAGAACAAACTGATTACAATATTTTTAGACTTGTTAAGGTTTGTTTTCTGGACTTAGTATCCATCTTGGTAAATGCCTTTTGTGTGCTGACAAAGAAAGTGTGTTTGGCTATATCTGGGGGAGTGTCCAGTAAATGTCTAATTCTTTCTGTTTGTTTAGTGTTGAGTTTTTTTGGTACCCTTGGTGATTATCTGTATAATCTTGTCAATTGTTGAAAGAGGAAGGTCGACGTCTCCCAGCTGTAACCCTGGTTTTTTTTTATGTCTTCTTGTAGTTCTACTAGTTTTTATTTCACATATTAAGCAACTGTGTTGGTTCATACACATTTAAGAGTTCAGCATCTTCTGGTAGATTTGATCTTTTTTCCATTATGTAATACTCCTCTTTGTCCCTAGTAATTTTCTTTGCCTTGGAGCATACTTTAGCTGGCAGTGATATGGCCATTTCTGCTTTCTTTTGATTAATGTCTACATGTTCCATCGTTTCCCATCATTTTGCTTTCAGTGTATCAATATTACTAGATTTGAAGTGAGTTTCTTAGAGACAACACATGATTGAGTTATGCTTTTTAAATTTGTTCTGACAATCTATTTTGAAGTCCATGTTATCTGTAGTGTTGTGGAGTATCTATCTCTTTGTATAGAATTTGTTGTGGTTCTTCTGAATTTTACATTACACACACATATCAGTCTACCGGTATCAACATCTTACTATTTGAGTGAAATATAAAACCTTTTTTTTTTTTGGTATCAGGGATCGAACTCAGGTCCTTGCGGTTGCGAGGCAGGCGGCAGAACCACTGAGCTAAATCTCTGGCCCTGAGTGAAATATAAAACCTTTATCTCTCTGTCTCTTTACTTTCCCTCACTTCTAATGTCTTAAATATTTCCTACATGGATATTGAAATCCATATGGGATAGCATAGTTTTCTTCAACCACCAAGTGTAATTTATAAGAACTTGAGAAGAAAAATTTGTTTATTGTATTTATTCATTTTTTCTCTTTTTATTGTTCTTTCTCCTGATGGCCCAAATTTCCTTTGGAATCTTCCCCATCTGTTTGAAGAATTTCTTTTAACAGCTCTTTTAGTCATTTTGATGGCAACCAGTCTTCTTAGTTTTCCGTCAGCTGGCATTTTTGGTTTCTTCTTCTTCAGGGTTATTTTTGCTAGATTAAAACAAATTTCTGAATTGATATTTTTCTTCTTTCAAAACTTCTGGCTTCCCTGGTATCTGATGAAAAACCCTCTACAGTTTGTTTTTCTTCTATAGTTAAAGTGTTGTTTCCTCTTTCATTGCTTTTAAAATTAAATTTTTTTTCAGTTTTCAGAAGTTTGACTTTTTGTCCTGGCCTGGATTTCTTTAACTTGGATTTCTTTGTTTTAATTCTTTCGTAGGTATGCTCATTTTCCTGAATCCATAGGTTTATGTCCTTTACATATTTGGAGAAATTTCAACCATTGTCTCTTGAAAAACTTTTCCAGCCCCACCTTCTTTCTCATCTCTTGTTGGGATTCTGAGGACATAAATATTAGACCTTTTGTTACAGGTTCATTGATTCTGTCTTCTGCTCTGGAATCCATTGAGTTTTATTATTTTAGCTACTGTATTTTAAAATATTTCCATTTGGTTATTCTTTTATTTAGCTTTCTACTTATTACATATATTAGGTGTGTTTGTAATTGCTGTTAGAAGCATGTTTATGATGGCTGCTTTAAAACTTTTGTCAGATAATGATAATTCCAACACATACATCGTCTTGACATTTGATTGTCTTTTCCATTCAAGGTGGGATTTTTCTGGTTTCTTTGTATGACCAGTGACTTTTGGCTATATCTTGGTCATTTGGTTGCTCTGCTGTGGGTCTGTATCTATTACTGTATATCTTACTGTATATCATACCAGGATACTGTATATCATACCAATGGGGACAGGATGGGAGGTTGTTGTCTGATTTCTTCCAGGTGTAGATAGAAGTCCAGGTTCAGGAGTGCCTGTGACTTTCAAGAGAAGGCAGGGGTTTAGGCGGAGTCACCTCTTCGCTGCTTCCAACAGCTGATCACTGACATGCACTATGATAGTGGGGGCTTATCGCAGCATCTGCAGTCCTTGCTCTCTGCTAAGCTTCCTCTGACGTTGCCCAGGCATACATGGGAGAAGCACCTTGTTCCCACCAGGTCAGAATGAAGGTCCAGGCTTCCTTGTAGTCTGCACCCCACCACAGCCGGGGGCAGGAGTGGGCAGGCGTCAGACCTCGTGACGGCCAGGTGCACTCAATACTTGCTGGCCAGGGGGGGATGAGGCCAATTTCTTTTCATGGTTTTGGGTGGTCATTTACCTGGAACACAAAGACTGTCGTCCTGGTACTTCGCAGAGTATTCAGTGTTCGGTGCATTAATAGCCTCTTCACCTTTGTCTACTTTCCTTTCTCGTTGTCTTCTGAAATCAGACATGTTCCATCTTCCTTGCTAGTTTTGGTACCCACTCACCTTCTTGCTTCTTACTCATTCACTCATTCATATATCAATAAATATTTACTGCCCCAAGTTTGCTATTTTATGTCATTAGTGACCTGCTAATCATTAAATCCTTTTATCATTCTTCTCTTTTTCTGTAGCAGGAAACTTCCACCTATTCATACATCTCTCTTATCTGTCATATCATACTTTCCTGATTCTCATAAAGTTGATGTGCAGAAATAAGAACATGCCATAAACTAGAATATTGAAAATTCCCAAATTTTTGCATTTCTTTCTTTATCCATTTCAAAAATTTTAAATACCTTCGATTCAAGATACTGTGTGGTGTAAAACCTAAGATGACCTATCTATCTAAAATTATTAATTTGAAACGAGTTCTCATTAACTCACTGAGTTGCCCACACAGGGATTACGGGCATGCGGTGTGTTATGGTTTGTGTTTAGATGTCCCTCAAAGCCTCATATGGATGAGGCTGCTGGGGTTAAGGGCGAGTGATTACTAAACCACTACACCTGAGCGATTAGTTTGGCCCTGCAGAATCCTGGTAGTCTGAATAAGTTAAAAAAGGCAGTAAGATTCTGTTGACCTCCCCCTTGTTACCTTTGCTGCCTTGTGTGCGCCATGTTGTTTCTGCTCTGCCATGCCTGTCTGTCATCCCTGCCTTGGAGTCAGCTGATTATGGACTGAAACTTCTGCAAACTGTAAGCCAAATAAACCTCTTCCTCTCAAACTTTGGATGTCGGGTATTTTGTCTCAGCAGCGAGAGAAAAGTAACTGGCACACGGCACCACATCCATCTTCCCAAAATGAATCCTAAAAAAAAGGAAATTGTAGGAGATTATAAGCAGTGGTTATATACTTACGTTTAGATGATCTTTACAGACCCTACATAACATTTGCAACATGAAATATCCTCTGGAGATTCCGTTATAATCCTTTTCACCCCCAGAATACGCCCTGGTCATTTACAGTGCAGGGATCTTGCCATTACCTGTGCCATGCCACATGCAAATCATTCCTTAATTACTATAGTGGAATATTTTGGAAAATTATTATTTTAATAGTGCTCTAGAAGAGTTCTGTCCTTGAGATGTGATACTTAGCCTCTAGATGAAGGAGTTTCTGCTCTTGGTAAGCGGAACACTCCTTAGTGGAAAGGAAAGAGGAAGGCAGTAGGAAGCCCAGTGAGCGCTTCTGGCTGAACAGCCGAGAGCCAGAGCAGGTTCTTGCTCAGAGGGCCATGGCAGCAGGGCTGAGCTGGTGAGGCAGGCGGAAGTGACCTGTGCTGTGGGGAGGCAGCAGGGACAAAGAGGTGCAGTCAGCTTGCTGCTTCTGGATGCTCAGCTAGCAGCTCAGGTGTAACTTTGGCTTTGGCAGCCTGGAAATGAATTAGACCATGATGAGCCCGGCAACTTTGATGATTTTAGTTGTGCAACATTGAGATCCCTTCCATGTACCAGTGATGGCCTAACATGGTGGTCACAGCCTGTGGAGCCTGGGAATAGCTGAAATGTACAGCTTGCTGAGTTTGTAGAGCATTGTTTGAAAATTTAATTATTGATTTTTCAAGACAGGCTTTATGTTTGAGAATTGCCTTGCCTTATGAAGAAATTAGGAATACTAGACAGAATAGAGTTCCTTTATAACCTGGATTTGCCCTGTTATTAATATCTGGCATTGTTAATGATAGATGTGCTACAATCATTGAACTGATACTGGTATATGAATTTTATTTTTGTTTTTGTACTGGGGATCGAACTCTGGACCTTGTGCTTGTGAGGCAGGCAGCGGAACCACTGAGCTAAATCATTATGTTAATTTTAATTAAAGTCCATACATAGTTTATATAGATTTCCTTAGATTCCAATCAAGACAACACATTATATTTAGTTGTTTCTTCAGTTGTTTCTTGGCTGTGGCAGTTTTTCGGACTTTCTGTATTTTTGATGACCTTGACAGTTTTGAGGAGTCCTCATGAATTAATTGTAGGATTCGCACTGTCTTGGTTACTTTCCTCATTGCCAAGACAAAATACCCAGTGCCTACAATGCAAAGGAAGAGAGGTTTATGTGGCACACAGTTTCAGTCCATGGTTGGCTGCCTCCAAGGAGAAACAGCGTGGTGGAAAGGCCCAGGTAGATAGTTTCTCACCCCGTGGTAGCCAGGAAGCAGTGGGAGAGGAAGAGCTGAAGACACACTTGCCCTTCCAGGGCGCAGCCCGGTGACCCAGCTCCAGTAGGTCCGGCACATTCATCCACTGATGAGTATAGCACCCCATAGCCCAGTCGCCTTCCAGACCAGAGATTGGGGGGCCAGTGTAGATCTAAGTCCTACCACCTATTATTGAAATTTGTCTCATTTTTTTATTAGTCCATGTTGGCAGTACATAAAGGTTAATTTTCTTTCCCCTAAGACTTGGCTGTGTATTTTTAGGAGAAAGATGGCAAAGGCCAGGTGCCCTTTCTTCCCCAATCACGAAGGGACCTGGACACTCTCTCTGTGGGGTGAGCACTGATGCTACTTTCACTGGCTCACAGAGGCACTGGGAAATCACTCCCACCCACCCTTCATGCTGGACCCAGAGGAGGAAGTCACTGTGTGCAGCCCATGTCCTGATGGCAGAGCATCTACAGAAGTTGTCTGGAATTCTCCTGCCCAAGGGGTTTGCCTCTTCTCTATTTGTGAAGTACACTTTGGGTTATAATCCAGTGCTGCTGTATATCTTCCATTGCTCAGATTGTCCCAGCTTTGTCTCTTTGGTTGGTTGTCCTTTGTATGGTTGGCTCCTCCTATATCACCCTGTACCATCAATGCGAGCTTTTGCTTGTTTGTTTGCATTTGTCTTTTCTAGCACTTCCTGACTTTGTGGTACTATGAGATTCTCCAGGCCCCTCTCATATATTTCCTGCCTCAGCCCTAGAATCAGCCATTTCTCTCAGAAGCCTTGGTTCCTAATTTGCACTTTCAGTACAATAGTCAGTAAATTATGTGGCACATTCAACCTTTTATTATAAAATGGGCTTTGTACTAGATGATTTTGACCAACTCTAGGTTAAGAAATGTGTGCTGGGCACATTTCAGGTGGGTGGGGCTGAGCTATGATGTGGAAATGCACTTTTGACTAAATGATGTTTTGACACATGAGAGGTTTATCAGGATGCAGCACCATCATAACACTAGGGGCATCTGTGTCGATGACTTTCACATTTGGGAAAAGTTCAGCCATTATTTCTTCAGATATTCTCTCTGCCCCTTTCTCCTCCTGCTGAGACTCTACCAGTGTATGTGTGTTGACTGATGTCCCACAGGTCCCTTAGCCTCTGTTCATTTTTGTAAAATTTGTTTTTCTTTCTGTTCCTTCAACTAAATAATTTCCATTGTCCTGTCTTTGAGTTCACTATTTATTTCTTCTGCCAACTCACATCTTCCTTTGGATCTAATAAAATGTTAATTTCAGTTATCGTCCTTTTTATTTCCATAATTTCTTTTTGGCTTCTTTGGTTTTCTGTCCTATTAATATTTCTGTCTTGTGCACATGTCCTTTTCTTGACTTTTCCTATATTTAATTTTCATTGTTAGAGCATCTTTTTTTTTTTTTTTTTTTGGTACTGGGGATCGAACTCGGGTCCTTGCGCTTGTGAGGCAGGCGGCGAAACCACTGAGCTAAATCCATGGCCCGTTAGAGCATCTTTAAGACAGTTGTTTTAATGTTTTTGCCTAGTAGACCTGTCCTCACGTCTTTTTCAAGGCCATTTGCTATTATTGACTGATATTTTTTCCTCTGAATAGGCCATACTTTGCTGTTTCTTTGTAATGCCTTGGGAGTTTTTTCCTGTTAGAATCAGAACATTTGCATTTAGTAATGTGATGACTCTGGAAGTCAGATTCTGTCCCTTTCCCAGGGTTTGCTGGGATGTTTTGGCTTTGTTTCTTTACTGAGGGCTGTCTGTTTGCTGAGAAATAGTCCAAGGTGCAAATTTAAGGTCTTGTGAGGTGTTTCCTAAGCATGCAGAGTGACTTTCTAATTTCCCATGTCTTGTGTGGTTACTTTTGAGGGCTGAGTCTTTAGTGTTTATCTCCCAAAGTGGGGGTGGGTAAGATGGGGGAAGGTGCCATCCCTTGAAGTCAGCTGACGGTCACTTCATCTAGAGGGGAAGTGGCTTGCAACCGCGACCAGGGGTGAAAGAAACCCCACCTCTAGCACTTCTCTAGTCAGAAGCGGAGGTCAGCAGAGTGCAGATCTCCAGGGTTTGGAAGAGGGTTCTGCCCCTTGTGGCTCCCACAAGCCTCACAGAGGCAGCTCCAGGGAACCCTTGCTCAGCCTTCAGAGCTGGGAGCTGAGACTGATGGAAGTCAACTGCAGTTTACTGTCCAGCCTTCCCTTGAAAGATCAGACAAATTTTGCCAGTGTAACTCTGCCTGGGTGAAGAAGAGTGTACTGTACAGACTACTCCATTGTTTTCCCAGGGCCCTCTCCTCTTTTTTTTTTTTTTGGTACCTGGGATTGAATTTAGGACCTTGTGCTTGCAAGGCAGCTGGCTGCACCACTGAACTAAATCCCTGGCCCATCTCCTCTGTTTTTAAAGTTTATACTTAGTTGATTTTTGTAGTTGATTAGGCCGCTGTCCACCATCTTGTACCTTCCCTGAGGTCGCACTTACTCTCATTGTATCCCCATGAATGCCGCTTTCTTGCTTCCCTTTGTCTCCAGCACCCCAGTTGTTCTTGCTGGATACAGTTTCCTTCTGACTGAAGTGAATGGTAAAATTAGTGTCTTTTTTCCTTCCAAAGAAATCTTTATTTGACTTTCACTCTGAGTGACAGCTATTCAAAGTAGGAAGGTCTAAATTGAAGTATTTCCTCTTAGTATGTTGAAGATAATATTTTGTTGTTGTCCAGCATGATCTTATTATCTTCTAGCATCTTTCATTACCAATGACATGTTGGTGTCATCCTCAGTTTTGGCATCTGCTGATAAAGTCAACAGTGCAGAGCTCTGACGGAGGTCACTGTGACAACCATTAGACAAGCATTAATTCATTTAATCCTTAAGAAAATCTTAGAGTCAGAAATGCTGTTTTTCTTCATATTCCAAAGGAGGAAACTGAGGCTAAAAGAATATGTCTTTTCCAAGGACAAATAGAGAACATCTAGAATTCATTCCCAAGTGTTTCAGCATACAAAGCCTGCTTTGAATGACATTGGCCTGCCTCTCAAATACTACAGAGGAGTCACACAGCATCGGGACAGGGAGCTTTCCCCGGCTCACCAACACCACTCTCTTGGATGCCAGTATTATTGGTTCTGACAGAGTTGGGCCCCATTTGAGGCCTTGTGGGTCAGGAAGCACTGATCACAGAGGCCATCCTCTTGGGTATACAGCTTTGTCATCATGGTGGAGGGAAGGAAGAGCTGTCACCTCCTGAGCCCTTAGCTCTGGGAGCAAGAAGAGAATTGAGCATCTTCATTGAGGTTGTGTGCAGTGTTCTCTGAAGGAAACCCACCAGGTGTGGTACATGGGTAACTCTCTTTACCTGAGACCTGATTGCACCTACAGTTACTTTTAGAGAAATGACAGAAAAAAGCTGGCATTTTGGTGACATTGCACGGAGGATTTAGCTCTACTCTGATGGAATTGGAGATTAAGTTTTAACTCCAGAAAACTAGTTGCTAGATAAATTTTGTTAAATTGTACTTGGATGTATCTAGAATTTAATCGTTTCATTGTAGTTTTGTCTCTCAAAATGGCTCCAGAGGCAGCTGTTGCCACGTGAATCCTACTTATCACCCTCGACTCGGCAGAGCGCAGCCCTCTGCCCAGCGTCCACCTTTACAGGGGTGCAGGGCTGGCTGTGTGGTCCCTGCCTCCTCGACCCCAAGAACAAGCAGCACAGTTGAGCAGCTGCAGGCGAGAACAGAGTGATAAATATGGGAGATCCAGAAGGTACTGCTGGTTATGGTTTAGATCCGAAATGTCCCCGGTGGGTCTCGTGCCCAGAGGGGCAGCCTGCTCAGGAGGAGCCAGTCACCGGGGCCTGACCTGGGAGGGGACATTCTCGACCTCAGTGCCTCCCTGCCCCCTCTGCCTCCCAGCTGCCATGGTGTGAACAGCTTCCCTCACCCGGCCCTTGCACAATGCCATTCTGCCTTGGAGCTGGTGGATCATGGACTAAAACTGTGAGCCAAAATAAACCCCTCTTCCTCCTCAAGTTGTAGGTGTCAGATATTTTGTCCAGCGATGGGAAGGTGACTAAGACACCACTGTGGCCCTTTTTTCATTTTTCCCAGAATCACTTGTCCCTCAAGCTCCCCCTGAACTTCCTCCTCTGAACTTTCTCCTCTCCTACCCCATTCACGTGCGCTTCTGGGTTATGAGGAGGCCTCTTCCTTCCTTTAGCCAGTACTTCCCCAGAGTTTGATTCGTGGGAATGTCTGTATTTGAGGACTCGTCTGCAAAATAGTAATTGACTAATAACACTTGAAAGCTGTTCTCAATAGTGCAGATAAATATGAGGCTGAGTGTGGTAGTGCAAGCCTGTAATCTCAGCACTCTGGGAGGCTGAGCCAGGAGGATCACAAGTTCAGTCCTAGCCTCGTTGATTTAGCAAGATGGTCTCAAAATAAAAAAATTTTAAAGGCTAGGGATAAAGCTCAGTGTGACGGCCCTGGTTTCAATGCCAGTGTACACACACACACCCAAAAGGGTACAAAATGAAGTATGGTTCTTTTTCAATTAACGTTCCTGTTTTATTTTTGTATTATTCCATTTTGCCCATAATATAAGGACTTTGAAATCTGATTATGTAGCAAATGAGTAATTTTATCCAAAGAAAGAACTGACCTTTGCCTCAGCTTCCAGGAGGTGCTCTAAGCCCTTGGACTTTCCGGTCTGATAAAAGTACCTTTTTTGATCTGGAGGCCTTGGCCCAGATCTGATCGTGCACCAGTTGGGGAACCAGACAGTACTGACACAGGCTTTGAAAGGACCCTCACTAGGCAGTAGGTGAGACAGGTGTCAGTCCACACCGCTGGGTGACTCAGCCCTGGCTGGACTCTCGGGACCCCTGGGCTGAGGTGAGCTTCCCAGCTGGCCAGGCCTCGTCACACTGTCCCTCTGCCCTCGGCTGTGACTCTTCCCAAACTTTCAGATGTGTTGGGTTTTCTATCACCTTCATCTTTTTTTCTTTCTGGTTCCTGGGATTGCAGTGGGTTTTATTTTGGCCCATTCATACATGCAGGTAGTATCCTTTGAAAATCTCTCAGGAAGCACTTTCTGACCTGTCCACCTTGGACAGTACTCTCTTCCTCTCTCTCTCTCTCTCTCTCTCTCTCTCTCTCTCTCTCTCTCTCTCTCTCTCTCTCTCTCTCACACACACACACACACACACACACACACACACACACACACACACAGACAGACAATGTGAGGCTGTTGTCCCGGGGCTCCTTCAGCTCCTCCATGTGGAGACCCCTGGTTTCAGGCACCTCATGATTCTTTTTTATTTCTCCCTCTGCATATGAAGCACACCCACCAGTAGATTTCTAAGAAAAGGGCTCGGAGAGATACAATTCACTGAGACCATAAGTGTCCAAGGGTGTTTTCACTCTCCTCCACCTCGCGCGTGGTTTCTCCTTGTGTAGCATCCCCTTGGAAGCTGTCCTTGAGTGAGGCTGTGGCCACTGTCAGCCTGCAGCACACTTGCTGAGAACCCAGGTGGCCTTTGACGCTTACCCCTGCCCGGTCTCCAGGACCATGCTTTGCTTGAGCAACCTCCTCTCTGTCTCCGCTGCTGGACCCCTCTAACCTGGACACTCATGAACTTCACTTCCTAAAAATTTTCCAGAATTATTTCAATAAATTTTCCTCCCTCTCAGCTTTTTCTCCTTTCCTTCTAGAACTCACAGAAAGAAAGTTTCTAAATTTGGTCTCTTGGATGGTATTGTGTATAATCATTTTTGATCTTTTCTCTCCCATTTTTATCTTTTGTTTTTTACTCTATATTCTAGGAACTCTTCATGAATCCTTCATTTATATTTTAAAAATCAAAGATCTTTTAATTTTTTTAGTTACAGCATTTTTTAATGAATACAGTATTTTCATTCTCTGAGATCATCAGTCATTACTTTAGTTGGGTTTTTTATCATGTTTTCCTGCGCAGGCTCAGTTTGTTTTGTTGCTCTTGTCTCTTTCTCGCTCTTTCATGTCAGAAGTCTTCCTCAGCTGCCTGGTGGGCTTGGGTATCTGAGTTTATAGGTGTGTGTATGTGTGTGTGTGTGTGTGTTTTATTCGGGGTGGAACCCCAGGCCTTTGGCCTTAGCTACATCTGGGTGCTCCTTCCCCTTTTTTTTCAAATTTTGAGACAAGGTATCAATAAGTTGCCTAGGCTGAGCTTAAATTTGTGATCCTCCTGCCTCTGCCCCCCAGGGATTACAAATATGCACCAGCACACCCAGCCTTGGGTTTATATATCTTTTGTAAAACACCCTTGCCATCATTTTAGGGGGAGTTTCAAGAGAAAGCAAAATGCATGTGTTTGTTGAATCCAGCAGTTTTAGTGGAATCTTTGTATATAGCATGTGTGATAATAAGGAGCCTTTGTGCTCATTCCACTGTGCAACAGTCTTCTCTGTGTGAGGGGTGAGATGGCAGTGAGCTGCCGTCAGGCCCAGGCAGTGGGGCTGCAGTGGGGCTGCACAGGGGCTGCAGTGGGGCTGCACAGGCGCATCTGCCCACTGAGGCTGCAGATCTGCACTGCTCAGCGCTGCGCCTCGCTGAGCTTTGAGATCATCTGTGACCTTTTGAGTTATTTGTAATTCGGCATGGACTTAGCTCTTCCCAGACTGTTGGATTTGAAGGGTTCCTGCAGCGGGCTGACCTTGGGTCTCAGGACAGTTAACCTCCAATTAGGATTTGGGTTTCGTTGCTCTATGTGTAGCTGCCTCTCGCCGGTGTGTGTCAGTCATACTCAGTTTTGCCCTTTAGCTTCTGCCTTTTGCATGAAACGGCTTGGCTTTTTCAGAGCTGCTTTATTCTCAGGTTGTCCTGGGAGGGGCCATGCATAGATTCAATCTGGGCTCAGCGTAATCTCAGGGTAACTTAGTGCTATAGACCTACTGCAGCCCCATCCCCAGTTCAGATAGTGGGGTTCCGACCTGTGGTGTGGCTGAACTAAGAGAAGGGATTTCTAGTTACATAAACTTGTAAAGATGAGTCCCTGATCTCCTAGGAGTACTGTTCACATAACAAGAGACCTTCCTGTAAGTCCAGCTCTGTGGGAGGCTGAGACAGGAGGATTGCAAGTTGGAGCTCAGCCTGGGCAGTTTAGTGACTTAGCAAAAGCCTGTCTCAAAATAAAAAAGAAACAGGCTAAGAATGTAGGTCAGAATGAAGGCCTGGTTTTAGTCTCCAGTACCAAAAAAAGAGGGACAGACAGATCCCGGCCAGCATACTCACTTACCCTCTTCCTAGGTACCCAAACTAGCAGAGGCAGGAGAGGAGACGGTCACCTGCAGGTCAGGAAGGGTCTGCTGTGGGAACCCTTTGTTGGACTCACAGCACTTAGAATGGTGAGGAATATGTTCCTGTTGCTGAAGTAGCCGGACGCTGGTGCTTTGCTGTGGCAGCCCGAGCTGACGAGCAGGCCTGTTTTGTGGTACAGCGACCTGGTCTTCCAGGTTGTTTTCGTAGACATCGCCATGGTCAGATTTAAGCTTTAAACTGATGTATCTGGGCAACGATTTCTTCGTGTGGTCCTAACCCAAGCCCTAACCTGGGGTGGGCTGTGCACAGCCTCGCAGCACATGCTCTGTTGTCAGGTCACTGTTTTGAACCTTGGGTGGGGCCTGTCGTTGGCACTCCGTAAATGCTGATAGGAGGAACTATAAAAGGCTTGGCGTGGCCTCTTTGCACTGACATGCGTGTCAGTGCCATGCCTCTCCCTGTCTAGTCAGGAAGTCACCCTCTGTCAGGTGTGCCCTGGGCAGCAGTCCCCATGAGACTATGGAGCCAGGCAGCGGCCTTCTGTCCTGTCTCCCACAATGTCAGGGACCAGTGGGGTCTTCACATCACAGGGTCCTCTAGCTCTGTTCAGAGGTGAGGAGGAAGGGCCTGGTGGCCTGGGGTGCACGAGGTCACCTGGAGCGGGGCAGTGCTGGGAGGTTCCATGCAGAGGCTCTGTCATGTCTTAGAGCTCCAGAAAACCTCCCAGAGCACAGGACGACGCACAAGCTGATCTGAATCACAGAGGGAATAGTGCCTAGAGTTGGCAAGGACACAGCAAGCTGGGCATGGGGGAGCACACCTGTAATCTCAGCGCTCTGGGAGGCTGATGCGGGAGGATCATGCGTTTGACCCAAGCCCGGGCAACTTAGCACCTTTGCAAGATCCTATCTCAAAATTTTAAAAGGTTGGGATGTAGCTCTGTGCAAAGGCCCTGGGCTCAGTCCCCAGCACTGCACAAATAAAAGGAGGGAGGGAGCGATAGCTCATGAGCCTCTGGATACAGGTCTGGTATGCAGACTGTTTCTCTGCAGTGTTTCTGTATTTCTGAGCATACTTTCTCTCTCTCTTGGGGTGGGAGAAGTCCAGACTGGAATCAGAGCAATCATCTGAAGACTTCCTGAGTCCCAGAGTAAGAGCCTGTGTTCAGCAACATCAGCCGCTGGTGGCACAAAGGCTGCTCAGGAAGAGTGTGTGGGTCTGGGTGTTTGGTGGTGTCAGGGCCTGGGAAAGGGGTTACCTTCCGCTGTGCAGTTGTGAGGCTCAGCACCTGGGAGTGACAGCGACTGCTCTTACAGTGGTGGGGACACTCGTGCGGTCAGCGCGGGCAGGAAGATGACGGTGTGGACTTCATACCTCAGCAGAGAGCTTTCACAGCCCTCGGGCACCGCTCCAAGGAATGGGCTCACTAGAAGAAAGGTCTCACTCAACAGTCATAGGTAGGCCAATTAAACTCTCACATTTATTTGGATCTTAGCTGCAGGATAAAAAATCAGGTGCTATTTAAATTCAGCATATTTTAATGTTCTGAATCCAGAAACCTATATGTTTTCAATATTCTTTTTGGCTGGAACAGGGAACTATTGCTTGACTTGGTTCATAGAGTTAACCCGATTTCTTTTTTTCTATTTAAGATAGTGGTACAAGAAATACTTACTTATCCTTTTGTAAGTCAGGTTTCGACCTATTAGTTATACATTTACTCTGGTGAATGCCAAACGGATGCTCTGAATTAAAGCCCTCACAGTTCAGTGCACCTTTCTTGCAGAGCCTGTTCGGTTTTCTTCATTCCAGGTCATTATTGTACAGTGACTTTGGAGAAACAATTTCCTTAAGAGAGTACAAATTGGATTATTTCCCTTTATTGAATTGAAATTCTTAACAAGGGTTTCTACTAATGAGATCTTGTATGGATGTTAGGCTGGAAAGGCTAGTTTTAGTCATTTAGTTAGTGTTTTGGAATTAGAGGTCATTGATTAAAGCTTTACTAATAACTCGTGCAGAGTTCAGTAGTAAAATGGCTTCCACGAGGTGCTGCCAACACAGCCATGTAAACCTGAACCAGGTAAGCAGTGGCAACTCAGGATGTGGAGTTGACCTGAGCCTCACCACACGGTTGCACCACAGAGTCGCGCCCTCTGCAGGGACCCTGCTCAGGAGCCACTGCCCTCCGCTTCCAGGAAGCACTCCTCCTTCGGCAGCTGGGTCTCCAGGGCGGTGAGGCCGCAGCCCCAGGGACAAGAAGCCCTCCCTCCACTCCAGCTCATGTGCTTTTAGGAGGAAACCATACTTGGGATGTGTAAAAGTTTTTAAAATGAGCGAGAAAAACAGGCTCATTTGTGATTTTTTTAAAAATACTGTTTTTTTTAATGGATATTTTTCCTTCTGGCCTGACAACTTTTTTCTTTCCAGTTCAAGATTGGTGGAGAATGGTGGACGTGGATTGATTATAACCGGTTCCAGGAGCTCATCCAGGAATATGAAGATAGCGGAGGAGCCAGAACTTTCTGTGCTGAGGATTACATGGCCCGAACTCCTCATTGGGCATTGTTTGGTGCCAGCGAAAGAGGCTTTGATCCCAAGGACACTAGACACCAGAGGAAGAGTGGATCAAAAAACATCGCTAGATGTTGAGCTTGTCATGCTAAAGGACAAGGATGGCGGATCCAGAAGGTCCTTGGACTCCTGTGACTTCTTGGAACAAATCCTGCCACTGAGGTGTCATGCAGTCAGGACACAAGTCATGTGGCTGGGCTGGGGGACAGCACCCACATGTCGAGTCTGGATTTGGCCCCAATATTTCTTACCAGAACTCAGGCCCCTTCCTGATTTTTTTTTTTGGTACCAGGGATCCAACTGATTATTTCTGAGAGGAACGTCATTTTGTGGGGTAAGAAGACAGTTGTTATTGGAACTTAATGCTTTTGAGTCATATTTTAGTAAGACTTACTATTCATGAATATTGTGTTAGGAATAAACAGCTATGCCTCTGCCTCCTTCTGGGCTCTTGGTTTTTTGTGGAGCAGCCACTTAGCATTGAGTTGTGCCATGCTGAGCTAATGCATCTGCTCCAAGATCAGCACACCATCCTTTCCCGATGCCTTTACACAGTACATCTTGGAAATATTTTGAGTTGTCACAATTTCAAATATTCTTAAATACTGCACCAATTGCATTCAATTTTTGCTTTTTACCAACCATGTATCAAATTGTTTTGGATCTCACACTGTACTGGATCCCCCTGTTCCTGTACAGATTCTATGGGCAGGGTCAGATCAGAAGCCCCATCACAGAGAGATCACCTCGTGAGGACACTGAGTACTCAGCCTCAGCAGCGTGCTCTGGAGTGAGGAGTCTGTGCAGTTTCGAAGGCCTCCGTCCAGCTTTACCACACGGCTGGCTACCATCTTCTTCCACTCCTGTGAGCCTCGCTGCTCCCCACAACCTGTTCTTTAAGGTTCAGATTGTTTCTAGTTAAAAACATCATACTTAATATTTTTATTCAAGTTGTCAAAGTTATTTTAAAATTCTTCCATCCAAAAAATTAAATTAATAAAGGTCTTTCAACAAGACCTCATGTATGAATATTCTTTTTTACATGCTTAAAGATCCCTCCGGTCACGTAGTTCTGAGCCTCGTCAGACCCGCCCTCTCACATACCAGCTGCTTTGTCAGTGCTTCTTTCTGTGTTGAACTAAAATCCACAGATGATGTAATCTGCCTACCCACTTAGTTGAACCCTGGGCGCCATATTTATTTTGAAGTGGAAGAGTCAACATACTTCTTTCTACTGTGACATGGGATGATGAATACAGGAAAAACCACCCTTTTCTTTCTGTGTTTACACCACTCTCATTATTTTATTTCTGACACCAGATGTGGGGAAGTGGAGTCCTACTACTCCCTTCTTGGGTTTACAATTTGCTGCAGGGCTCATAGGACCCAGGACAATAGAACACTTCCTTTGCTGATTTACAAAGAATATTTTAAAGGACGCAAAACAACAGCCAGATGAACAGATACATAGGGCAAGATCTGGAGGGGCCCCAAGTGCAGGAGCTTCTGTCCCTGCAGCTCTTGGGTGCATCCCTCTGTTGACATGGATATGTTCACCATCCCAGAATCCCTCTGATCCTGTAGTATAGGAGTGTCCATCAGAACTGAGGAAAAAGAATGTGAGAAGAAAAGATTACTGAGCACTCTGGGAATTACAAGGGCCCTACAATTTTGGGCCAGGATACAGGGACAGAGACTAAATACATGTTTGTTTGTTTGTTTGTTTGTTTGTTTAATGTCAGTTTTGGCTTAGTGATGAAGTATCACAGAAATCCTGTTTTAAACCCAGCACATCTTCAAGCTCTATGTAGTCCTCTGTCCTGACTCATAACAGAGTCAGGTGATCAAGGGCAGCGAGGTAGAATCAAACTGGTTACTGGTTTCTGAAGAGAGGTGAAAAACACCTTCAGCCAGGTCTAGTGGCACAAGCCTGTAATCCCAGCAGTCTGGGAGGCTGAAGCAGGAAGATCATAAATATCTAGCTGGGCAACTTAGTGACTTAGTGAGACCCTGTCTCAAAATAAAGGAGGATTGGAGATAATAGATCAATTTGAAGTTCTAGATTCAATTTCCAATACTGGAAAAAAAAAACCTTTAAGTAGAATGAAGTGTTAAAAAGCCAGAGTTCACGCTGAGGAACCCACAGATGGGCTCCCATGTAGGCAGCCAGCTGTTGGAAACATCTGCAGGGGCTGCCATGGGAGTGAGCCGGAAGGCCCGGCGTGTGTAGCTGGGGCCAGCTCTCACCCTCTTCAGCCAGCACAGCCTCGGTTTATTATGAATTGAGGCCTTGCTTGAGATTCAATTTGAAGGAAGATACTTTGTTGCTTCAGATGATAAGAAAAACAGAAAACCCCTCAGGATAGAAGGAGCGAGGCTCTGAGCCTGTTAGCTTTAGGTACATAAATGACTTCTTTCACTCTAGAACATATTGATCTGCTGCTTCCTATTAAAGAAATAAATAAGTAGCAGGCATATTAATCCTGGCTCATAGTCACAGCAGAAAATGTAAAATGCTTTAGGGAAAATACACTGGACTATACACGGGAAAAATGAGTAAGTTTGCTAAGAATATAAAGATAAAATGGAAACCATGGGTGTGCTAAGAAGGTGACCTGTTTACAAAACAGTCATTCTTGTTTTCAATGAAATTTATCTTTTGGTGTTTAAGCAAATTATTCTAATGGAAACCATGGGTGTGCTAAGAAGGTGACCTGTTTACAAAACAGTCATTCTTGTTTTCAATGAAATTTATCTTTTGGTGTTTAAGCAAATTATTCTAACATTGAATTGAAGAATTAGCCAAATAGGTGGGACTAGTTCAGAAATTTTAGGAAAAAAATCTGTGAAAGAAAAGTTGTTTCATAAGATATCAAAGTTGTTAACTAAGTGATTAAAATGGTTTGAGATCAGTTTCCAAGGTGATAGAATAAGGATCTTGGTGAAATTTTTTCTTCCCCTAAAATGATGAGGGTATGGGCAAAATAACTACAACCAATGTGAGAATCCTGAAAGTCAAGGCTTCACTGAAATGCAAATCACCCCATAAAAGGAAACCACAAATTCGTCATAAAATTAGCAGTTGATTTCTCATCAGAAAACTTGGGGACCAGAAGAGAGTGGGGTGAAATAGACAGTCAAGTTCAACTGTTAAAAATAAAGGAGATAGTACAACAATGGCAGATTAACAAGAAGTGAGAGAATTTCAGCACTAGCAGAACTGCCCTGGAAGATATACTGACATCCCTTGGGCTTTAGGGAAAGGACACTAGACATTAACTTGAACCCATACAAAGAAATAAAGAGCTTTGGTAGGCATAACTATGTCTGGATTATGAAAGACTATAAATACTTTCATTTGTAATATTTTCTTTTTTAAAAGACAATTGCCTATACCAATACATATAAAACTGCATTGATTTTGGCTTAATAAAGTTTTTTTATTAAAAACTGCATTGATGGACTTATAGTGTATGTTTTTTGTATAATCATAATAGTGTAAAGGAATGGGCAGAAAATGAATACATGAAGTAAAATACACTAACTATATCACAGCAACTATTGACATTCAGCCGATATAAATCCAAAATAGATTGTTCTGAGATACTAATTGTAACTCTCAGATCAACCACTAAGAGAATAATTTTAAAATGCAGTAAAAGAAACAAGGGAATGAAACAGATACACCAGTAAATATTTAACACAAAAGGCAGCAATGGAAGAATAGAACTATGTAGTCATAAGAAATTTTAAAAACAAATAGACGTAAATCCTACCTGATAAATATTATTTTTTTAGATAACTATTATGTCTCAAAAGACAGAAATAGCAGAATGGACTAAAGTAATAAATGGATTAACATAATAATCCAACTATATGCTGTCTACAAGAGACCTTTATAAGCAAGTAAAGTAAAAGAATGGATAAAGCTGTACCATGAAAGCAGTCTCCAAAAGAGAACCGAGGTGGATATACTAATACACAAAGAAGTAGACTTTAAGAAATTTTGCTAAAAATACATTTTATTATGGTAAGAGGGCCAATATACTAGAATGATATAATGATTATAAATGAATGTGCACCTGGCAGCAGAGCCCCAAAACACATAAAAGCAAAAACCTTTAGTTCAATTAAAAAAAACCAACCCTGCTAGTTTATGGGATGAAGACAATTAAGGAATTAGTAGTCTGAAACTTATATGCCCCATTTCCAATAATAGGACAACTAGTGAGAGATAACCAGGAAATAGATTTGAGTAGCACTATACGCCAACCACACCACCCCCCAGAGAACTGCAGCCACGACACTTACTACCAAGTGCACATGGAGCGTCCTGCAAGACAGCCACATGCTAGGCCAGAAAAGTCTCAGTAGATCTGAAAGGGTTGAAATCATCCAAAGTATATTATGCTACTAGCAGAAGGGAATTAGAAATCAGCAATAGGAGAAAAGTCGAGACATTCACAAATAATGTAAGAGCTAGCTAAGATCCTAATAGCCGAAGGGTCAAAGAAATCACAAGACAAATTAGAAAATACTTTAGAAGAAGGAAATCAAAAGCACAGCATACCAAAACTTCTGAAATGTTGCTACTGCAGCACTTAGAGGGACATTTATAGTTGCCAGTACTTACACTGAAAAAAACTTATATGATGAAAAAAGGAATTGAGCTGTGTTATGTACATGCACCAACTCCACACAAGGAATGTAAACATTATGTACTGCAAATAGGTACTAATAAAAATAAATGAAAAGAATGTGTATCCCAAATCAATAGCCTAAACTTCCACCTTAAGAAGCTAGACAAGGAACAGCAGAGTAAGCCCAAAGCAAACAGAAAGAAGCAAGTAATAAACATTAGAATGGAAATAAATGAAATAGGGAAAGAAAAATTTAAAAAATCACTGCATTCAAAAGTTGATTCTTTAAAAACTTCAACAAGCCAGTGATGCTGGTACACACCTGTAATCACAGCACTCTGGGAGGCTGAGGCAGGAGGATCACAAATTCAAGCACAGCCTGCGCAACTTAGGGAGACACTGTCTAAAAATTTAAGAAAGGTGGGAATCAGCTGGATATGTAGCTCAGTGTGCAGGCCTTGAGTTCAGTCCCTAGTACCAAAACAAAACAACAACAAACAAATTCCACAAAACCAGCCAATCTTTAGCTAGTCACCAAGAAAAATAAATCAGATATGAGTACACAAATATGACGTTTATACAACAATGAATACACTAAACCCACTGAATTATTTAATTTAAATGGGCAAATTTTATGGTATGTGAAATATATCTCAATAAAACTTCTCTTTATGTGGTACTGAGGATTGAACCCAGAGCCTTTGCACATAGCTATACTCCCCAACCCTTTTGTAATGTTTGAGACAGTTTTAGGAGTCTCTAAATTGCCCACAAATTTGTAGTCCTCCTGCCTCAGCCTCCCAGAGTGCTGGTATTACAGAAATGTGCCACCACACCTAGCTCTAGAAAGCTTTTTTTTAAAAGTGAAAAGTTCAGAGGCAAACCTGGATGTTTATAAAACTTAAAGGAAGCCTCATAAACCAGTGGGGGTTTGGGAGAACACAAAGCACTTCGGTCTTTACACTAGATACCTGCAGGGTCAGATGAAACAAAAAGCTCAGAGGAAAGTGAAGGCAGGGAGACCTCCTTGACCTTCAGCCCCACAGCTCTCCTTTGGAGCTTATGGAAATGCACGCTGCTGGTCCCCGCCTAGGGCTGGTGTGATGCAGGGTTTGTGCCCTCAGCAGGCTCCTGGGTGACTCTAATGCTCCCAGCCCAGGACCACATTCTCAGAAGCACCTGCAGACCTAAAAATGATGAAAGAACTCATCCAGGAAAATCTAGAAAAACCTTTGCCAAACATGGTAACATCTAATTATCAAACATCACCTAAACTAAAGAGGCAAAAATGGGGAAAAATAATTTGCACAAGATGTGATAGACAAATTCTTGCACTTGGGACAGATTGGTACTTGACAAGATCATATAGTTCAGTGAAGACTGGTGAAATGAGCAGAGGACACAGGACCTGAAGTGTCCCCAATGAGGATGTGTGGATGGCCACAAACTTGTAGGACTATTCACTTTCTCCTGTGCTATGGCTGGGAGCCAAATGTCCCCCCATAGCCTCATTGTGGGGAAGGCCTGGTTGCTGGGTCATGGGACTCAGAACTGAATGGATCATGAGGACTCGAACTGAATGGATCATGAGGGCTCGAACTTCATCAAGTGGGTTAATCCACTGATGAGTCCACTGTTCAGTGGGGTTACTGGAGGTGGGGCCTAATTGGGAAGCAGGTTGGGGACTGCCTTTGAAGGGTACATCCTGTCCCCAGCCCCTTCCTCTGTCTCTGGCTTTCTCGCTCTTCCTGGCTGCCCTGAGCTGAGCAGCTTTGCTCCACCATGCTCTTCCACCATGCTGCTTCTGCCTTGGAGCCAGCCATGGACTGAACTCTCTGAAGCTATGCGTTAAACCCTTGCTCTGTTAAGTTGTGTGTCAGGTGTTTGGTCACAATGACAAAAGATTGACCAATATAACCAAGGAAATACAAATTGATACAATATTTTCCCATCAAATATTAGTTTTTTAAATCATTATATCATAGCAGAAAAAGGCATTTCAAAAGCAGTTTGGCAACCAAGACCCTTCATCTTTAGCCTTGGGTTATGTGATTTAAAGAGATGAAATAGTTTTATGTTTACAGATACTTTATTATAGCATTTTTATAATAGTAAAAACTCAGAAACTAAACATAGAATACAGAAGGCATTTGCTATTTGTTAAAAGAATGGCAAGATTATTATACTGTACTAAGCCTCATTCTCTATAAAACTCAACCATTGAACAAATGTTATTGAACACCGAGTCTGTTCCAATTATTTCTGGGGGTTCATTGGGAAATAGATAAAAAAGAACATAATTCCTACCGTTTTGATGGTGACAGACATTCATCAGAGATGAAGATTCACAGACGTAAGTGATAAACACCAAACACGGCCCATAAGTGCCCCAAAGGAGAGGCCTGGCGGAGGTGAGGAGGAATTTCCTAGCCAGTGCTGTCGGCGGCCTCTCAGATGTGTGCAACTCTGGAGGTGGGGGCGGGGAAGAAGGCCATGAGGGCAGCCAGAGTCACCATAGCCGGAGCTGATGGTGCAGAAGCTGTGGGAAAGGGCCAGGCCACCCAGGGAAGCCCGCGTGACACAACGGGTGATGACTCAGGGAGACTGAGGCCAGGCCAGGCCCGAAGAGCAATTATGCAAAGGAACAACATGATTTGATTTGCATTTTAATAAGATCACTCTAGCAGCAGGTTGGCAGATGGCTTGGAGAGGCCAAAAGCAGAAGCGATGAGTTGGTATTTTTCCCAGGACAGGCAAGAAGTAATGGCCCCGGGTGGTGACCTTTGCACAGTGTTGCAGTGGCGCTGGCCTTGCTGGTTGGGTTAGAGAGGCGAGAATGGATTAGAGAGAGCTAGGAGGCAATGTTTACTGGATTGGGGCACAGATCATCAGACAGGGTGGGGAGATAAGAGGTCAAGGATGGCTTCCTGGCTTCTGGCCCTGGGGACAGGGTGGGCCATGGAGTCATTCTGCAAGGCAGGTGCTACAGGAAGAGGACCAGGACCAGGGAGCCTGGGTTCCTATGTGGACACATGAGTGTGGAGTGGCATCAGACGCCCAAGGAGGAGGTCTGATGGGTGGCACTCACACAGACAGGAGAGGACTGGGGAGGAAATAGAAATCTGAGAAGTTGCCATTGGAGCTGTGAGGAGGGCTGAGGTCCCCTGAGGAGAGTGCCAGGAGGAGAGGAGAGGCCTGCGCTGCTGAGCTACAGCACAGGAAGTGAGTCCTCCCCTGGAGGGAAGTGAGATGGCAGAGATGCAGGCTGCAGGGTCTCTGAAACCCAGCGGGGCTGACAGATGCCGGTGAGACCCGTGCTCCAGGAGGTGACAGAGAATGTCCTTGGGATGGCGTCCCTGATGACATGATCAACAGTTTTACTGACTGAAACTTCCAGCCAGTGAGATTCTGAGGGATTTTTAATGACAGAAGATGTTTCTGATAGAATGCTAAGTTTAAAAGATGGGATCCAAAATTGTAGTGTTATTTTAATTATAAATGGATGTGTATATTTTTAATCAAAACAATGCAATAAAAGGTATTAAGAAATGCATTCTCTACTTACAGCCGGCCGTAAGCCTGCTTTTCCTTAAAGAAGATGCTAGGCTTGTTGGAATTCAGCCCATAGCTGGAGTTAAAATACATTCAAAACAGCCTATTTTGACAGCGGAAAGATTATTTAATCCTTGTTGTTCTTTCGGTGTGCTCAGCTGTTTTCCTGACTTTTTGTTTAAATACAAATTGAGGCGCTCCTCCTGGGGCAGGATTGATTAGATGCAAGTTAGCAGTAACTGATCTTCTTGCCAACTCGCCTGCTTAGTATTTTTTATCCTTTACTGATTCCTTTTCATTTCACATAATAAAGCCTGTTGCTTTCGTGACTAGGCTTTTTTTTCTTAATTAGTGCATATTAGTTGTACAAACGAGTTTCATTTTGGTGTATTCATACTTGTGTATCTACTTTGATCATTCCTCCCTTCCTTTTCATTTTTTCCCATCCCCTTTTCTCTTTCCTCGTCTCAAATAGTCTTCTTTCTGCTTCATTTCATCTCACTTTTTCAAAATTGTTTTTATTTTGAAAGTGTGGGTTCAGCGTCATAAATTCGTGGCATTTTCTGGAGAATTAAGCTCCCTTGTTTGAAGGACCCAAGTGTGTTTAGATCTCTCCTTCCTAATTTCAGGAATTGTGGCCCAGATGTTAAAGAAATCCTGACGGTAGCCACAGTCCTTAATGCCCAGCTGTACCTGAGTGCCAGGGAAGAGCCCACTTTGGGGCAAAAAGAAGAAACCTCACCACGCAAACATTCCGCACTTCTTGGCACTGCCTCTGGATTTTACAAATTCCTGTAAAGACCCTAAACCCTGATAATGTCTTCCCCTTGTTCCAGAAGCTTTTTGAGTAGCTAATGAATGGCTTTACTGAGAACTGCTAGACATTTATACTTTGATTATTGGCTAAGGAGAGGCTGAATGAAAGAGCTTGGATTCTTGAGAAGTTAAAATACTTTTTCCAGCCTCCCCCCAATCCCTCCCTTCAAGGCAAGGGGTGTGTAGGGCAATGATGGAGGGGAGGGAGCGGCAGGTCCCCTGTGTCACTAAGTCAGAGGCCCGGGATGCCTCCCACACCTCCTCCCTGCTCCAGTAGGGATGAAGGATGCATGCAGACCAGCAGGAAGCCTCTTTCTCCCTGGAGGACAGCAGAGAGAGGAGGACCCAGTGGCATTTGCACAACCACTGAAACCATAAGCTCAGGGCCAATGGCCCAGCTGTAGTTTGCAGTTTGCTCGTGTCCTCCAAAGGCAGATGTGGGAAACTGAGTCCCTACTGCAACAGTGTTGGGCAGTGGGGCCTCATGACATTGAGGGAGGCAGCCCGGGGGGCCCTGATATTCCTTCAGCTGGCTTGGTAAGATGCAGGGAGGGTGTTTCTGCGGACAGGACTTTCGGGAGAGGCGGCTGTGGGCAGCAGATAGTGGGCTGTATTGAAATATGCTGTTGCATTAGGCAAGACTTTATTGCAGGTGATAAAACCCCACTGCAGTGACTCCACATGAAAAAGATTTGTCTTTCCCACCACTGGGGCATGTAGGGCACAGCCGGGTCCAGGGCTGCCTGGATACAGGGACAGGGCCTGACAGACGCGGGCTCCACCTCTCAGGCCACCCTGACCTGTCACCCTTACACCCGGTGCACAGAGTGGGAAAGATGCTACTTTTTTTTAGCCTGATTGGACAAAGGCCAGGATGGGCCCGACCCAGGTCCTGCTCACTCCTGGGCCCAGTGCCCTGTCCAGAGGGCAGCTACAGCAACTGACCCAGTGCAAGTGGCAGGGACAGGGCAGGGACAGGGCACTGAGAGGGGAGCCTCCAGGAGACCCTGAGGATGGTTAGTTTTGATTGTCAACTTGGTTGGATTGAGGGATGTGTGGATCAATAAAGCACAATTCTGTTGTGGCTATGGGTGGTGCTTCCAGAGATGACTGGCATGAGGGCCAGCAAACCAAGAGGAAGACCTGCCCCGATTGTGGGCCGCACCATCCAATGGGCTTGTAGCCAGGGCTGGTCGGGAAACATGAAAGGAGGAGGAAGTCAGTCTGCACTTGCAAACTCAGTCTGCTTGAGCCAGTGCATCTTTTGCTCCTGCCTTTGTCTGTGGACATCAGGACTCCAGCTTCTGCAACCTTTGGCACAGACTCACACCAGAGATTCTGCAGGGAGCTTCCAGGCCTTCAGCCTTGGATTGCAGTTTCTTGGAATGAACTGAGCAGCTACTAGATCCCCTGGTTCCAGCATACAGACAGCCACTGTGGACTTCAATCCTGTAAGCCTCCCTAATAAATCCCCTCTCATAATTACATGCACAAACTACAGCGAATGTTTAAATTTAGAAAATTATTACAGTAAAAGACACATTGCCATGAATACTCCTGAAATCTTACCCCTCACTTCCAACACAGTTATCCCATTGTTCTTGCCACTTTCTGCAGCAGTTCTGGAAGTCCTCTTTCATGAGTATTTTTAGTTGTGCTGTCCTGGTTGCCTTGATGTCCTGAATCAATTCAAAATGTTTACCTTTCATGGTTATTTTGACTTTGGGGAGTAGCCAGTGGTCACACAGTGCCAGATCTGGCAAATAAGTTGGAGGAGGACACATTGTCATGTTTTTATGAGCCCTATCTTTCCGCTGGATGGCCCTTTGAGGCAGCAGTCACTGAATTTTTAATCCTTCCTCATAAAGTCTCTCAAGAAAGAGGACTTCCAGGACTGCTTTGGAAAATGGCAAAAATGATGGGAGAAGTGTGTTCAAAATGATGGGAAATGTTTGAAGAGGGATTAATGCCCATAAATAAAGAGTTTTTGCAACACTGCCCTATCTGTTCCCTTGCCTGTTGCCCGTGGCTGTTCTTGGGCCAAAATCATTTGGGCATTTACAGAAAAAGTGTGTAGACCCTGCTCTGTCCTTCTGCTTCAGCTCTCTGAGGACTTCTCTTCTGCCAAATGTCCCAGAGAAAGGAGCACTCATTGTGTGGCTCTTACACGGGGACTTGAAGTTTAAAAGGGTACAGAGTGAGGACATCTATTAGCACCAAGGAATTCACTGTCAATACTGGAACCTCAGACATCTGTGGGGACTTCCTAGGGGTGGTGACACCCTGGAAATCACAACACACATCAGCATGTGCTTCCAGTGCCGAGGCACAAATCAAACTGGCAGCCTGGGGATGTGGAGAATGTCACTCAGCAGTCAGAGATGGGTTGACACAGAGGAGGCCAACAAAGGTCTTCCAGTGTGCGTCGGGCCATGGGGACCAATCCCATACCTGTGGTAAGTGGAGCACAGGGGACATTTAATCACCTCGCAGGTTCAGGAGTCTGGAGGTGTGGGCTTTGCATTTGCTTTTGTGGCTCAGCGATGTCAACTGGAGCCAAAGTCTTGCTGTCTCTCCATTTTAATGTCCTCACAACATGGTCACCATGGTGCTAGGCAATGTGAGCCCACTCAAGAGCCTGCAATAAGTCTTGAGTTCTTTGCTGTATCATTTGCATGAGGCCCGAGAGGCAGGAAGATCTGGCCCCAGCCTGCCCTCTTTCCCTGAGGAAAAGCTCGTGAAGAGCTGAACACTGCCAGCCCTGCAGGGATCGGATCGCCTGTTTCTGGTTCCCAGCCAGCCTCCCTCCTGCCCAAGCCCACCCTCTTCTGAAGCTCTGTCCCAGCAAGACCCTCCTGCTCGGCACCAGTGAGTGGGGAAGAGTGACCGCTTGGCGCTCTGCTTGAAGGATTTACTTTGCACTTGCAGAGTCTTGCTTCTCTAACGTGTCCTCCTGACTCTAACCCTGCGGGCAGATTCCTGGGACCCCTTTCCCAGCCTCTTCCACTGAACGCATCTCCCTTCTCCCGGTTCCTCCTCTGCCCTTGCCAGAAGGAAGGGACATTTCAGACTGGCCACCAGTGAGTCTGGGACTGTCTGCGGCTAATGCACCCCGTGCAGGCCGTTAAGTAGAGCCCCACACAGCTCTTGTTTTAAAAGCCTATTATTTTAATTCCCAAAGCTTTTACAGAGAACAGGAAGCAGCAACAGCAACACACTATGTCTGCCTCCTAATTATGACAATTCATGACTCAGAATCTCAAATCGGCCTTTTCTTTGGCCACAGCATCCTGTCCCCCTCTCCGCAGCGCCCCCTCGGAGGGAGAGTCAGCCCACTGTCGCAGAGGAGGGGACGCTGATGTCATTCATCACAGCACAGAGCCCCGTGGGGGCTGGAAGGGCCCTGCTGGTAAAAGTCCCCTGGGGACCGGGACCTAGTAGGAAAGGAAGGACTCAAACTTCTTCCATTAAAATAACTCGTCGTCCCTGCTCACTCATTTTATTTTGCCCTGTTTACTGAAGCTAGTGTGTTTGTTTAATTTTACTGGAAAATAAGAAAATGCCAAGAAAACAGTCAGTGCATCACTCAAATATGGCTAAAAGTAAAGGGAATGTTTACAGTGCGTGCAGGTTTTGTCTCGTGGAGGAACCACTTCCTCCGCCTGGTGGGGGCCCGCCAGCGGCTCTCGGACACCAGTGGGGCAGGGACAGGGACGGGTCCCCTCCTCCCCGGGTGCCGCCAGCCCCCCGCCCACCTCTGGGAAAGCGCTCAGACTCACCCCAGCCCACGGGCCCATCCTCCACTGAAATGTTCTCCAAATATTGACCACACTTTTTTTTGTCTTAAATAAGAGAATTTCATTTTTTCCCCCCCATTTTGGTCAACAGAAAGTCAGGCCAAGTTGAAAAGCTGCTTTCGCTCTTCTAGTTACTTCCCTGCTGGGTCCATCAGCCTGGTTTCCGTCCCCACTGTGGCCCTAAATGAGCCTGCCAGAGACCCCACCCACACCCTCAGGTCCTGCACAGACCCTCTGTGGCACTGCACCCTGTGGACCTTGTCCTTCTGACCTTCCCCTCTGCTGTCCTGGCATGGTCTCCCCGCCACATTATGGGCACTGTGCTTTCTCTCCTTCCCTTCCCCACTTCCTTCTCTTTTCTTTTTTGTGGTACTGAGGATTGAGCCCAGGGCCTTCACACTGAGCTACGTCCTCAGCCCATCATTCACTCCATTCATTCACTCCATTCATTCATTCATTCATTCATTCATTTATTCATTCATTCATTCTTTCTTTCTTTGAGACAGAGACTCGCAGAGTTACTAAGTTGCCTGGGCCGGGCTCAAACTTGTGATCCTCCTGCCTCAGCCTCCCAGAGTGCTGAGATCACAGGGATGCATGGGCATTCTTTTCTAGCTGTCTTGCTTTCTCTTCCTCCATCTGTGGTGTGACCTTAGCTTTCCACTCTTACCCTCGGAGCTCCTGATGGCTCAGCTGGACGCCCTAACCCGAGATCTCCCCTGACCACAGACCTGCTTATCAACTGCCTTAGATGTCACTGACTCATCACACTCTACAAATCTGATCTTGCAACCTTCATGTCCCTCGAGGCCACTGCTGCCACCTCCAGTCAAGCCCCTGTCACCTCTGTCTGGCCATGGCAGTCTCCCTGTTGCCCTCTCTGCCTCTGTGATTGATCCCACACTCTTATCTGGGAAAAAGAATTCTTACAGCATTCTCGGGGCACACATGCAAGACTCTTTTAGGAGTATGCCAGAAAACTGCCACCCAAAGACACATTTAGAACAATGCAATACAACATGGATTAAAAAATTCAAGTTCCAGTATTTTTTCCGGCAGCTCCGGAGCCCTTTTCCCAGCCCTCTGGTCCGAGCTGTGGCTGTTGGAGTCACGGCTTGTTTATTGGACCCCATGGCTGCAAACTTTGTTGCTTAAACAACATGAATTCATTCACTTACAGAGCTGAAGGTTGGAAGTCCAAAACCATTTCACCTGCCCAAATTAAGGCACCTGCAGGGGCAAGTTCCTTCTGGGGGCTGGAGGGGAGAATCTTTCCTTGACCTTTCCCAGTTTCTAGATCTGCATTTCTGGACTCAAGGGCTCTTCCTCCTCCATCTTCAGTAGCGTAATGGCTTAAATTTTGTTTCCATTGCCTCACTGCCTTCTTCCTCTTCTTTAGTTCAGTCTCCCTCTGCCTCCCTTGTATAAAACACTGTCATTCCTTTAGACTCACCCAGATAACCCAGAACAAGCTCCTCATCTCAACATCCTCTTTTATTCTCATCTGCAAAACCCCTGTTGCTCTGTAAGGTGGTGTTGTGGTCTACATATGTGGTGTCCCCCACTGACTCGTGCACTGGGAGCTTGATCCTCAATAAAACAGTGTTCACAGATGGGACCCAGAGAGGTGATTGGGCCAGAAGCGTGCTGACATCATCAGTGGATTCATTCATTGATGAGTTTACAGCAGAATGGGCTGTGGAGGGGTAGAGCCTGATAGGAGGAAGTAGGTCACTGGCTGCTGCATTGGAAGGGTGTATCTTGTTCCCAGCTCCTTCCTGTCTGACTCTTTCCCTTTCTCTCTGTTTCCTGGCTGCTGTGAATTGAGCAGCTGTCCTCTGCCAGACCCTTCCACCATGATGATTCTGCCTTGGAGTCAACCACCCATGGAATGATACCTCTAAAACCATGAACCAAAAAAAGCCTTTCCTCCTGCAAGTTGTGAATGTCAGGTATTTTGTCCCTGCAATGTAAAGGTCACTAATACATTGGTTCTTGGCCTTTTGGCTAAGATCAAGTGTAAAGGTCACTAATACAGGTAGTATTCACAGGGTTCTAAGATAAGGACCTGCATATCCTGGGGGAGGCCCTATTGAGCCTCTCACACCTCCCTGCAGGCAGATTGAGCTTCTGAACATGGTTCTTAAACCCTCTTTGACCTGGCTGTCCATTGCCAACCATTAGCAAGCATGTAAATCCCTTAACAGTCTGGATGCATCCACCTGTGTAAACTCATTTCCCACTGCTGTTCCTCTGCTTGCCTCACCCCCTAACACAGGACCCCAACCACCCATGGTTGTATTTTATATTCTAGCACCTACAATACACAGCCAAGATATCACAACCCTGAGAAGCCCTCTCATCTCATTGGAGGGGATGCCCCCTGCCCCCCGCAGTCACTTCTGCATTTTGCACATGGTGTTGCGTTTATGGGTTTAATGTTTGCCTCCTGTGTTGGTCAGCTTCCGGTCCCTGTAATAGATCCCAGAGAAGATTGATTTATAAAGCAAAAAAGATTTATTTTGCTCACAGTTTTAGAAGGTTCAGTCCATACTTGTTGGCCTTGTCCTTGAACCTGTGATAAGGAGCACATCATGGTGGCAGCACAAGGTGGCAAAACAAAAACAAAAAAACACCACTCAACTCAAGGGGAACAGGGAGCAAAGAGAGAAAAAGCAAGGGGCTGAAGTGTCATTGTCCCTTTAAGGCCATACCCCCAATCACCAAAAGTCCTCTCCCCATGCTTCACCCCTTAAAGGTCTTTCTACCTCTCAGCACCACCAAGCCAGGGACCAAGCCTTTGGGCAACATTTAAGATCCAAATTCTAGCATTTCCCTCTCCAGCCCAGATATGAGCCCGGGAGGGAGAAATGGTGTCCTCATCACTTTTGTTTTCTCAGTGGGCAACTCTAGCAGCCCCTATGCAAAGCCTGTATGACTGCTGAAGAATGAGCACAGGGTTAGTTTCCTTTGGCATGCTCACAGAATAACGTATTCCCAACTGCCTCATTGTCTCCCCTTCCCTCCTATGCAGCCGGTTCTCAGCGCCCTCATAGCTCATGAGTGCTTTGTAATGGACTCATTTATAAAACCGTTTTCTTTTTTAATAAGTCAGAGGTAACTTGCCATCTCTATTCCTAATGGCCCTGTTCAAAAATGCCTTGGCATCTCTGGGTTTTGAAAGGCCCTAAATGGTTTTCTGAGTTTGAGCAGGGCTGATTTATTATTTGAAGATATACCAATCTGCAATGAGAACATTCCCGAATGAGTCATCCTATCTATATCACAGTTGTCCTTCCAGTGGACTCACAATATTTTAGTGTCTTTGATATTTTCCCAATGTGTGACACCAACAGATCAAGGCCCCCTTTGGATGACTGTGGCTGCCTGGATTTATCCTCAGTCCCAAATATCCACCGTCTCTCTCTGGACAGATCTGTTCAGGGCTGTCCCCGGGTCTCCTAGGGGAGGTGTCCACTCCCTTCCTGTGGCATGGATTTCAAGCTTGGCTGTTTGATTCACTCTGGCTGATGCATACATGACAAACCTTAGATCCCAGAAAGTTTCAAGAACCAGTTAGCAGGCTAGGGGTGTAGCTCAGTGCTGTAGTGCTTGCCTAGCACAGGTGAGGCCCTGGGTTTGACCTCTAGCACTACAAACAAACAAAAAAACCAAAGCAAAAAGCTCCCCAGTGAGCCAGATGTCTTGACAGACACCTGTCATCCCAGCACTCTGGGAGACTGAGGCAGGAAGATCCTAAATTTGAGCCCAGCCTGAGCAACTTAGTGACCCAGTGAGACTCTGTCTCAAAATAAAAAATAAAAAAGGCTGAAGATGTAGCTCAATGCGAAGATCCTAGGTTCATCCCCCGTACTGTATAACAAAGAAACAATCACACCAGTGAATGTTTCTTCCAGCTCTTGTTTTATCCTTTGCTGAGACAATGGTCTAGCCTGAGATTGCTCCTTCAGCTGCATCCCTAGGAAGATGAAGACACTTGAACCACAGCTACCACCAAGCCAACATGTGACATGAGCAAGGAACGAAACTCTGGTGCTAAGCTCCTGAGATAGTGGGGATGTTTCTCACTGTAGCATAACCTGGCAAATGCTGGCTGATCCGATGTCTTAGGATGGTGCAGAGAAGACAGGATCTATCTGTGTGAAGACCCTGAGGAGACTTTCTTTACCAGCCTGTTGAGTCCTGAGGTACCTGTCAGGCTGCTATTTTGCAGAAGACTCATCCAACTTCCAAAACCCATTTTCCCATTGCAACATGTCGCTGTCTCCCAGTTTTAGCATCCACTTCTCCCATCCCTATAGCAACACCGGTTTCAGGACAGAGCTGGACCATCCCCAGAGGAGTGGGGGAACCAATTTCTACTTCTTCCCCTGTCCTCAGAAACCTCATCTTATCCTTTGGAACTTTGCTGTTGGTGGTAAAGATGAAGGAAAGTGTTCTAACGTGAGCAGGAGCCTAGACCTAGGCAATCTGCTTCCGGGTGAGGAAATGTAGGATGTTCGCCATTACTGTGCTGGTGCTTGAGGAGGAGGGGAGGAAAGAGACCCAGAGCAGGTGTCCCCGTGGGGGATTGCGTATATGTGGGGATCCACAAGAGCTCCCCCCAGTCCAACTGCACCACACTGCACACATGATGGCAGTTCCACTGGTGGCTCCTGGTGACCTCTGGGAGGGTGCCTTGGGGGCGTGACTTGATGGGGATCTTCCTTGGGTGTCACTAGATCACCCACATCTTTAAACCAATAGCCCCAGACATTCTGAGGAATCTCATGGACCATGAGGTTGTTGAATCTAGACCAGTGTGGACAGTCTACACCTCTGTCTGGGTCCCGATCCTGCTCTCTTTCCTCCCATGGAAGACCCCACCCTGGTCTTTGCAGGTAAACATCCTCCTACCTCTCCAGGCTCACAGCTGACTCACACCAAACCGGGCTGATGGGGGCAATGCCAAGTGCCTGTGTTACACCAGGACACCCTGTTCCTCTGGGAGGCACACAGGTGGGTGGGACCTCATGTTGGGCCCCAGGGGATGCTGGGAAAGGTCCTGGGACTGTGAGCTTTGAGGCCCCTAAAGGTCCCCCAGGAAGTCAAACACAGAGCTCTGGTGGAGCAGCCCATCCGGCCCCCCACCTGTGGACTGTGTGGGGTCCCCTGAATTAGTGACGGGACCCACAGTCCCCACTGCCTCAGCCCCAGCAACCACTCATTCTCTCTCTCATTCTGGGAAGCGCCTCTGACAGTCACTCTCGTGGGCTGTTAAAATGATCATTTCCTTTAGGTACAAATGGAAATGAGGTGGAGTAAAATGCCTGGCATCATGTGATGCTTCTTTAATTTGATTCCTAACAGCCCGACTCGTCATTGGGACAGAACAAAGTGTGAAAACAGGGATGGAGAACTCAGTCCCGATCCTCTCCTTCTGCCACAATGCTGCCCCGGACAGAGCACCTTTCTCTCTCATCACAAGTAGATGGATTCCACAAGTTAATTGAAAAGTATTGAGTTCTTTCTAAAGGAAACCCAAGAGAATTCTATTCCTATTTATGATCATTTTCCATCCATCTCCTCCTGTCTGTTCTGAGGGGCGACATCTCACAGACATGTTACTCACGGCTCACAGCATCTTGGAAGATGTTCAGAATGCTTTTCCCGCCTGGAGATGGGCAGTGTGGTCCCATTTTCTGAGTCTAAGTGGGCATTCCTGTCTCTTTTCCACATAGAACAGGGCCTGGGCTGGGCAGCAGGATGCTTGGTTTCCTGTAACAGAGCTCTGCCTGGGGCAGGGATAGTGAGTCCTGTCCCTGGCTTCCGGGCTCCTGGGTCTGGTGGAGTGAGTGGCAGGGGCATCTTTGCCTAAATGGCTTTCTCGATTTCTAATGGAAGACAGGGTGATGGGGGTGACAGTGTCCCAGTTTTCTGAGGTGATTTGGAAGTGAAGTGTTGGACAAATTGAACATTTGAAGTCAAGGCCTTTTGATGTCTCTGTGCGTGCATGTGTATGTGTGTGTGCATGTGTATGTGTGTGTGTATGTGAGTGTGTGCTTGAACCCTTCCCATGGAATCTTTCCAATGCAAATGTAATGTTAACCAATTATCAGTGCATTCGGGCTGCTATCACAAAAATATCACAAATTGGGTGGCTTAAAAACAACAAATGTTTATTTCTCATAATTCCTGAGGCTGGAAATTCTGAGATCAAGGTGCTGGGAGATTCAGTGTCTGAAGAGGACCTGTTCCTCATAGATGGACACCTTCTCACGGGCTTGTAGCCGTCTGGGGCCTCATCCGTAAGGGCTCTAATCATATTCCTGAGGACTCTGCGCCTGACCTCGTTGCCTCCCAAAGGCCCCACATCTTAATATTATCTCATGAGAGATTTGGGTTCAAAATACATTCATTCTTTTTATCCCTGAATTACCTTTATAACAATCAGTTGTTTCAAGAAATGAGAAGACAAGCCACAGACTCGGAGGACATATTCACAAATGTATCATCTAGTAAGGACTGTTATCCAAAATAGACAAAGAACTCTTTAAATAATAAAAAATATCAATAATCATGGCTCGGATAAACCTCATTGGCAAGATAACTGCCACTGCACAAAGCTGAAATAATAAAAAATTAATAAGAACCAAAATCAGGACCCAACGATCTTAACAGACACTTCCCCAAATGAGATATGCAGATGGAAAATAAGCATATGAAAAGATGCTCCACATCATAAGTCATGGGGATATGCAAATGCAAATTAAACTACAATGAGAGGCCACGGCACATCCACTAGAATAGCCAGAAGCTAGGACACTGAGGGGCTGTGCTGGGCAGGCTGTGGACAACAGGAACTTTCATTCATTGCTGATGGGAATTCAAAGTGGTACGACCACTCTGGTAGAGAGTCTGTCAGTTTACTACACAACTAAACATACTCTTACTGTATGATCCAGCAGTCACATGGTACTTGCCCAAAGCAGTTGAAAACTTGTGTTCACACAAAAACGTACACATACAGTTATGCTTATAGAAGCTTTATTTATAATCGACAAAACTTAGAAATAACTAACGTGTCTGTCCTTCAGTAGGCAAATGGGGAAATCATGTTACATCCAGCCAGTGGAATTTTATTCCACACTAAAAAAACAAGCTGTGAAAAGACATAGAAGAATCTTCAATGCATATTACCAGGTGAAAGAAGCCAATCTTTAAAGGCTGCCTGCTGTATGATAACAACAATGTGACACCCAGAAAGGACAAAACTATGGGGACAATATAGAGAACAGTGGTTGTAAGGGGCTGGAGGAGGATAAATGGGTAGAACATAGAGGAGCTTCAGGACATTGAAAATACAGTCATGGTGGCTATCGGTCAGTGTACAATTGTCAAAACTCAGGATTTATAACACCAACAAAAACCCTAATGTAAACTCTGGACTTAGGGTGATTGTGACGTATCAGTGTAGCTTCATCTATTGTAAAAACTACTGCTCTGGAGGGGCTGTTGACAAGGGAGGAGACTATCACCCGAGGAGGACAAATGAGAAGTTTCTGTACCTTGTGATCAGATTTGCTGTGAACCTAAAACTGCTCCCCAAAAGTTAGATCTTTAAACAAAATTATATCCATATATATGTGGATCTTCTTCCTGTTCTACTTTTTTGTTTGTTTGTTTTTGGTACAGGGGATTGAACTCAGGACCTTGTGCTTGCCAGGCAGGCATGGCGCCACTGAGCTATATCCTCAGCCCTATTTCCTGTTCTATAAGTTGCTCTGTCTGTTTTTAGTCCAATTTCATGTTTTGATTACTGTGTATTTATATTTGTAATAATTTTTGAAATCAGGACAAATGAGTCCTCCATTCTGTTCTCTTTAAACGTTGCTTTGACTGCCGTGGACCTCTTGCAATTCCATGAGAATTTGAGAAGTGGCTTTTCCATTTCTGCAAAAATGTTATTGGAACTTTGATGGATATTGCATTGAATCTATACATTAACTTAGGGGAGAATCTATACATTAAGTTAGGGGAGTAAGAGTATTGACACTTGACCTATAAATGAAATATATTTTTCCATTTATTGTGTATTCTTTAATTTCCCTCAACAAGGCTTTATAGTTTTCAGCTGGACAAATGTTTCACGTATTTTGTGTGTGTATATATGTGTGTGTGTGTGTATATATATATATATATATATATATATATATATCTTAGTTCATATTTTTGATACTATGTTCATGGTATTATATTTTATTTCAGTTTTCAGTTGTTAATTGCAGTATATAGAAATGCATTTTTGTATATTTATCATCTATCCTGTGGCCTACCCACACTCATTTATTAGTTTCAGCAGCTCCTTTGTAGATTCCATCAATTATATATCTGAACAAAGACATCTTTAATTTCCTTTTTCTCATCTGGATACTAAGTTTTGTTTCTTTTCCTTTATTTTATTACACAAGTATTCCACTAGTTAGAACTTCTGATGCAATGTCAAATAGAAGTGGCAGGAGTAGAAGTGATTAAAGTTTTTCTGATTTTTCAAGGAAACTATTTACTCACAATTAAGTGTAATGTTAGCAACAGATATTTTGTAGATGCTCTTCATTAGGTTGAGAAAATTTCCTTCTATTCCTAATTCTCTGTGAGTTTTTAGATTAGGGATGGAGATTGGAATTGTTCACATGTTCTTGTGCACCTATTAGGATGACTGTAGTTTTTCTTTTTTAGACTGTTAATATGTGAAATTATGTTGGTTTTCAACAGCAAAATTAGGCCTACATTCCTGGGTTAAACTTCAGTTGTTATGTCACGTTAAATCCTAAGTTGGAATCAGTTTCTTAAAATTTTGTTTAATTTTTTTGGATCTATGTTTACAAAGGATATTGAGCTATAGTTTTTTTAAATTGAGCTACAGTTTTATTTTCTGTTAGTTAATTTGTCTAGTTTTGGTATTAGAATAATGCCAAAGTCATAGAACGAGTTGACAAGTATTCCCTCTTGTATAATTGTTTTGATAGGGATTGCATAATAGAATTGATTATATTTCTTCATCACGTTAAGTCATCTAAGCCTAGAAGTTTCACTATGTGAGGTTTAAAGTACCAATTAAATTTCTTTGCTATAAGCTTTTCAGATTGTGTGTTTCTTCTTGAGTGAACTTTGTGATTTTCAAGGAATTTGCTCATTTCATCTAAGCGATTCAGTTTATACACACAAAGTTGTCAACATTTCCTTATTTTCCTTATAATATCTGTTGAATATGAAATGATATCACCTTTATTCCATCCTGGTTTCTTCCCTTCTTTGTATGACTTGAATCCTTCTGAATTTATTGTGATGTGCTTCATATCCTATAATATGATCCATGTTGATAAATGTTCTCTATGCACCTGAAAATAATATGCAGTGTGCTATTGTTGGGAGAGCTGTTCTATAAATGTCAATCAGGTCAAATTAATATTGTTTGAGTCTGCTGTATCCTAACTGACTTCTGCTTACTTATCCTAGCAGTTATTGAGAGAGGAGATATTGAGATATCTGATCATAATTGCAGATTTGCCAATTTCTCCTTGCAGTCTTTCAATTTTTGCTTCATGCATCTGAAACCTCTGTTACTCATTCTCTTCCCACAGTGATTTTCTGTTATTGTAGCCTGTAGTGACTAAGACACATGCCTTTTAATTCAACAAGTGTTTACACTATTTACATTTAATGTGATTAATGAGATGGTTGACTTTACCATTTTACTCTTTGTTTTGTATTCATCCCATATAGTCTTTGTTCCATTTTCCTCAGCTGGTGGGAACTGTATCACTGGTGCTGATTGAAGGCCAAGAATTTTACTCAGTAATTTTTTCACAGGGGTCTTTCCTAATGCCAGATAGCTCCTCATATGCACACAGTGCTCCCTTAGCTAAAAACTGGGCTTTCTCTGCAGATCTCTGTCTCTCTTTCTGTCTCTCTCTCTGCAGCACTCTCTCTCCAGTACTCTGCCCTGAAAACTCTACACATTTTGGTTTCTGTATTAATCAGTTTTCCCATTGTTGAAACCCAATGCCCAATACTCACAAATTAAGGAGGAGAGGTTTAATTTGGTTCACGGTTTCAGGGTATTCAGTCCATCATTGCCTGGCTCCCCGGCAGAAACATCATGGTGGAAGGGCATGGGAGACCTAACTGCTTAGTTTATGGTGGCCGGGAAGCAGAGAAGGGGCACAGTGCTATAGAGGAAGGGGAAAGGGACCAGATGTAGTGCCCAAGGTCACATCCCAGAAGTGTGTATTACCAATCCTCTCATTGGCTCCCAAGCCAATCAAGTTGACACAATTCAGTTTAACAGCTTTCCCGGCCTCCTTGCTTGTATTTCAACTTGAGGGGCATTGACTCTGTGTGGGCTTTGCCACCAAGGACCACAGGCTGGAAAGTCCTCCTAGGCAGTAAAGTGGGGCAGGCACAGGACCCATGTCATTGTTTCCCATTTCAGGGATCTTGTGGTTTTTATCGCCTGATGTCCACTGCCCTGACATATATATCAGTATGCCAAGAGATGTCTTTGCAGCCTCATGTTTATTGCAGGATTATTCACAATAGCCAAATTAGGAATCAATCTAAGTGTCCATCAGACAATGAATGAATAAAAAATATGGTAAACGTACACAAAGGAATATTATTTGGCCTTAAAAGAATGGAAAATTTGTCATTTGTGACATGGTTGAACCCAGAGGACATTGTGCTAAGTGAAACAAACCCTGCACAGAAAGACAGATAATGCATGTTCTCATTTATATGTGGAATTTAAAATAATTGAGACTGAAGTAGAGAGCAGGGTGGTGGTTACCAGAGGCTGGGCAGTGGGGAGATGGGAAGCTGATGGTCAAAGGGTTCAGTGTCTTCAGTTAGATAAGAGGAATGCATCAAAAACATTGGAGGCAATGGACTTGTTTACTAGCTCAGTCCAGCTATTCCACATGGTGACCATCTATCTTAGCATCCTTTGTACCTATAAAGATATATAAAGATAATTTGTCAGTATGCAATAAAAATATAAAAAAAATCCACATCAAGGAACTAAGAAAATAAGGTCAAAATAAACCCAAAGCAAGCAGAAGAAAGGAAATAATGAAGAGGAGAGCCAAAATCAATGAAATAACAAAAAAAATAGAATGAAATCAATGAAATAAAAACTTGTTTTTTGAAGCAACCAATAAAATCACCAACTTCTAACGAGGCTGACCAAGATTAAAAGAGACACAAACGGTGACTATTAGCAGTGAAGAGGGGATATAACTGTACACCCCACAGTGATGAGAAGAACAATGAGGATCTGCCACAAAAGTCTTGGCATCCATCAATTTGCTAATGTAGGTGACATTGACCAATTCTTTGAAAAACCCACAAACTACCAAGATTTACTCGAGAATAGATCCTCTGAATGGGCCTACGACTATTAGGGACGCAGACTTTGTAGGTAAAACCTTCCCCAAACTGAGCCCCAGCTGAATTGGTTTGCTAAGGCTGCCATAACAAAAGTAGCACACACTGGGTGGTTCAAACCACGGAAATTAATTTTGTCACATCCCTGAAGGCTGGAAGTCTGAAATCAAGGAGTGGGCAGGGTTGGCTTCTTCTGAGGCCGCTCCCCTTGGCTTTAAATGCTGTTCTCTCCCTGTGTCTTCACATGCCTGTCCCTGTGTGTGACTGTGTCCCAATCCTTTCTCCTTACAAAGACACTGGCTATTTTGCAACATACCTTGATGACCTCATTTTAGCTTTGTTTCCATTTAAAAAGCTCTATTTCCACATATAGCCATATTCTGGTGGATCCGGATTGTGGTTGTGGTTATACAAATCTACTGATTACAGAATTCGTAGAACTATACATAAAAAACCCGGTGCACACCAGATTGGTAAAATCTGAATCACGTGTGAAGTTTAGTTGACAGTATCATATTGGTGTCAATATCCTGGTTTTGATCATTTCTGCTATGATTACATAAGATGTTACCACGGAGGGAGCTGAGTGAAGTGTAGGCAAGAACTCTGCACCACTTTAGCAACTTCACTGTAAGTCTGAAACTGTCAAAATAAAAATTGAAAGGATTGAAAAAACAAATTGGATTCTTAGCTCCCCCCTCCCTCCAGGCATATCCTACAATTTCTTTCCTTCAGCTCAACAAGATACCAGAGATTTATTATCTGAAAGATGTATGTTAGTCAGCATTTCATTGCCAGGACAAAAATTTCTGACATACACAACTTAAAGGAGGAGAGGTTTCTTTCTGGCTCACAGTTTCATGTGTTTCAGTCCATGGCCAGCTGGCTCCAAGACAGAAACATCACAGTGGAAGGGTGTGGCGGAGGAAGGCTACTCACTTCATGGCAGCCAGAAAGCAGAGAGAGTGAGAGAAAAAGAGCCAGAGAGAGAAGGGACCGGGAACAAGTATATACCCTTCAAGATCACACCCCCAGTGACCTACTTCCTCCAGCCGGGACCCCCTCCCAACAGCCCTTTCAGCTATGAACTATTGAATGGATTCATCCATTGATGAGGTCAGTGTCCCAATATCTCATTACCTTCCCAAAGCCCCACATTTGAACACATGGGCTCTCTGAGGGATATTTTTCATCTAAGCCATAATGGTGGGTGTGATTTGGGATGGGTAGGGGATGCTAGTCCAACTGTAAACAGACGAACTGTACTGAAATAAACCAGACATATACAGTACATTCTGAAAGCAGAAATCCACCCCCAGTCCTCATCCTTTACTAAGGCCAGGCATTGCACCCGACTTCCTGCCAGTGGACCGGAGCAGCCCTAGAAATGACTTAAAAATCTTGACACCCGGAAGTCTCCACTGAAGTGGCCCAGTCAGGCCATCTTCCATGTGAGGTCAGGGTGTCTGACTTCATGGGTTCCACCTGGCTGCTCAGCCCTCATCTTCTCAACATGAGTAGTGTCCCACCCCGCAACGACGACATATTTAAAGGTGCAGATTAGCTTTATTTTGTGACTATAGAACAGGGCAACATTTCATCAAAAAGAATGAGTATTCCAATTAGCTGGGGAGCAGAGATTCATTTTATAGACAGAAAAGGATGAAAGAGCAGAAATGAAGACCAAAGAACAGTCTAGTTATTTCATACTTTCCTGTGAGTCAGAACAATAGGAAAAGAACTGATTGGTCACCATCCGTTGTTAAAGTATTTAAGGCTACTTTTTTTTCTGTAGAAATTAAAACAGAGGGAACTTCATAATCATGCCATTTGAAACTGGCCTGTTTGGGAAATTTGGGCCCTCCCCCGCCCCTCCTTCCCCCTCCCTCTCCCTCTCCAGATTTCTTGCAAGATCAGATAACTTAGTTTTGTTTTGGAGATATAGAAATATTGTATGAGCAACTCCACTTTTATTTTTAGTTTGGTGTGTTGAGGCCTGGTACAGAAGGAGCTTAGCCCCCAAACAATGGTCTCTTATAATTTTATTTAACAGTAGAAAGCCAAGGAATATCAGGTAAGAAAATGCTCTGGCATAAAGTCGGGAGTGGTGGTGCATGCTTGCAATCCCAGTGCAGTGGGAAGCTGAGGGAGGAGGATCACAAGTTCAAGCCCAGCTCTGGTGGTTTAGCGACCTAGTGAGACCTTGTCTCAAAGGGAAAAAGGGGGGCGGGTGCTGGGGACGTAGCTCAGTGTGAAGGCCCTGGGTTCACTCCCCCTTACCGGGGAAAAAAGTTCTAAGGTGAAAAATTATAAAGGCAAATAGAAAGTGCATAGGAGGGAAGAGATGATTCAGGAAAATAGAAATTTTGTGTTAAAAGAACAATCATTAATAATCTCAGGGAAACAAGAGAACATTCATAAAAAAGAACAGAACAGAATGGTATTAAATGAAAATAAAAAGAGCACCCCTAGAACAGAAAGGAACTCCTGGAAAATTAAAAGGACAATAGAAGAAATGATAAGCTCCACAGCATATTCGAAAGATAAAATGGAAGAAATCTCCCATAAGGGAGAGCAAGATGGAAAATAAGAGAAAAGATAAGAAAATTGAAGAACTGCATAGAAGCAGCCAACATCCAAATAAAGTTCTAGAGATGAAGCACAGGAAAGAACAAGGGTGCATATAAGGAAACAATTTCAGGAAGTTTCGCCTGACTGAGGACCTCCAGGAAGGGCCTCCGCCGGTCCTCTCTCCGCGCATGCTCACTGAGCCCGGACCAGTGCATGGGAGTGTGTGTGTGGGGGGGTGTTGGGGTTGTTGGGACCGCTGCGGGAATTCAGCACTGTGCAAGGGGAACTAAAGAGCCTGGTGAAATTAACCAGGGGAGGGGCCGAGGGAGGAAAATGAAGGGGCGTGGGAGTGGATTTTAGATGTGTATCCAGGGAGGGTTGCCCTTTCACTGTGAAATTTCAGTACATTGAAGGTAAAAATAAGTTCCTAAACTGGGTATGGTGTCACAAGCCTGTAGTCCTAGCCTTCTGGGAGGCTGAGGCAGGAGGAAGGCAAGTTTGAGCCCAACCCAGGCAGCTTAGTGACTTAGTAAGACCCTGTCTCACGAAAAAAAAAAAAAAAAAAAAAAAAAAGAAAAAGAAAGAAAGAAAGAAAATAAAAGTCCTAGAGGTTTTCAGACAAAAAGATTGCTATGGTGTTTCTCCATGTGAACCTTGTTAGAACCTGGTTATTGGAAGACAGTGGACCCTGCCCCCCCAAGTACTGGGTATTGAACATAAGACCTTTGTACTGAGCAACATCTCCAGCTCTCCCCCTTTTATATTATAGGACAGTCTCACTAAGTTGCTAAGTTGCCTGGGCTGATCTCAAACTTGTGATCTTCCTGCCTCAGCCTCCAAGAGTGCTGGGATCACAGGTGTGTGCCCTCATGCCCAGTGGAACAATATCTTTGAAAAGTAAAAGTGACTCCTGTAGTAGTCAGCTGCCATAATATGATATGGTCGACCAGGACGCTTAAATAAAGTTTATATTCTCACAGTTCTGAAGGCAGGAAGTCCAAGACTGAGGTGCCTGTGGGCTTGGTTTCTCCTCTGTAGCATATGGAGTCCATATCACTATGTCCTGTACGTGACCTCATTTAACCTTCATTACCTCCTTAAATGCCCACTCTACAAATTCAGTCACCTTGGGGTAGAAGGCCTCAATGTAAGAGTTTTGGAAGAACACAATTCAGTTATAACTCCCAACACAGAATTCTGGTGCAAGATTTATTTTAGACATACTGGGACTTTTAAGATACATAATACTGCGTGCAACTCTGTATCACTTTATTTCTCCTGTAGCTATATGTTTTGAGTCTGACAAATCTTTTTCCCCAGTGAGCACTTCCATCACACACTATAAGACAGTAACTTTGCTTTTTCATAAGCAATCAATTAAAGTGAAGGGAGAATGATATTTTCAGACATGCAGGATTTTCATGCACCCTCTTTCACTGTTCTACCAAAGAATGTGCTCCAGGAAAATGAGGGAGAAAATAGAAAGACTTGGTGAGACAGGGCATAGCTAAGGAAAAAGCTGGAGAAAGAAGGAAAGGCCCGCCTTGGAGCCCACTTCCTGGCACAAGGTCCACCTTCTGTGTTACATGTTAGCCTGGGACCAGGATATCCGGGTCTAAATACGATGGGAAAAGGTAGCCAGGTGACTCAGCTTGTACACAGCAAGTCTCCAGCCATGCACCCAGTGGTCTTCTGCAATCCTTGGCCAACCCCAGCCTAATTACATGTCATTGACTATGCAGGTTTGACCCTCACCCCACCCACGGGCTTTGGATACCATGAGTTCCCACAAAGGCAATAAAAGGTCAGAAACTCCCCCTCCCAATGGAAGGGGCCAGTTGGTCTGCTCATTGGCAGGAGCCAAACCTCAGATCAGCCCTTAGTCCCACCCGAAACCCCAAAGCTTAAAGCCCTCAGTACCAAGCCGTCAGCTCTTCTCACGGCTCCACCTCACCCTGGAGTACGGATCTGTCTTTTTGCTTTCAAATGAAAGAGGCTACTCTTGAGTGTCATGCTCAGTTCAAAACCCAGCCTGGTAACACTAGGACCCAAGAATGAGGGTGAAGAGACCCCCAGAGGGATGGTGCAGGGAGATCCTGTACTCATGGCTGCATGCCATGGAGGGCAGCTCTCCCAAATGAAGCAGATAGAAGATAATTTTTCAAGAATTTAAAATTTCCAGGCATGGGGTGCATGCCTGCAATCCCAGCACTCTGAGAGGCCGAGGCAAGAGTATCATGGTGAGTTCAAGGCCAGCCTGGGCTACACAGTGAGACCTTGTCTCAAAAAACCAAGAAAGGCAGACAGAAAGAATATGAAATTGATAAATATCAGTTACAATGCAACCTAAGAGGAGTTTTAGGCAATTAGAGGAGCATTTAGTTTTGAGTTAGTGTTAGGTAGACATAAAAGAGCAGAGAGATAGTAAAAAGACCAGTGGCTTCCAAGGATTCAGGGAGAGGGAGAGGGAGGGATGAGGAGGGGGTGTTTTAGGGCAGTGAAAGGATCCCTCTGATACTATCATGGATGATACGTGTTGCTATTTAATTGTCCAAATGCATAGAATGTACAAGAGTGAACCCTAATACTGTATAAACCATGGACTTTAGTTAATAATAATGTATTAATACTGGCTTATCAATGAAACAGATACCTCACAGTAATGCAAGATGTCATTAAGAGGGGTTATTCCACCAAAAGACTCCTAGAATTAATAGCCACATTCAGTAGTGGAGCAGGATACAAAATCGGTGCACCAAAGTCAGTAGCATTCCTGTTCACCAACAGTGAGTTCACGAGAAAAGAAGGTAAACAATGCCATTCAAGAAAGATTACCTGGAAGTTAATCTAAGTGAAGCAGAAGAACTTTACAACAAAAATCGCAGTACTGGGAAAAAGAAGATCAAAGAGGACACCAGAAAATGGAAAGATCTCCTCTGTTCTTGAGTGGACAGAACCAATATAGTCAAAACCACCACACTTCCAAACTGATACACAGATTTAATGCAATCTCCATCAAGATACCAACACCATTCCTCACAGAATTAGAGAAAACAAACCTAGAATTCACATGGACCCAGAAGAGTCCCAAATAGCAAAGGCAATCCTGGCAACAAGAGCAAAGCAGGAGATGCCACAATACTGGACTTCAAATTATACTACAAAGCTACAGTGATAAAAACAGCATGGCAGTGGCACAAAAACAGACATGAGGATCAGTGGCACAGAACAGAGGATGCACAGGCAACCCCAGGCAGATCAACTATCTGATTTTTGACAAAGGGACCAAAAGCAACACTGGAGGAAAGATATCCTCTTAGCCAATGGTGCTGGGAAAACTGGCTGTTTGCAGGCAGAAGACTGAGCCTAGACCCACACCTCTCACGTGTACTAACCTAAAGTCAGAATAGATCAAAGATCTAAATATTAAAAAAGAAGCACTCAATCTGCTGGAAGGTAAAATAGCTAAAACTTTGGAAGATGTAGGTATAGGTGAGGGCTTTCTGAACAGAATCCCAGTTGCACAAAAAATAACACCAAGAATCAACAAGTGGGGTCTTAGCAAATTAAAAAGCTTCTGCACAGCAAAGGAAACAACTACAAACCACAGAAAGGGGAAAAAAATTTGCCAGCTACTCCTCTGACAGAACACTAATACCAAGAATTTATAAAGAACTAAAAAGAAAAATTAGACCCTCCAAAGCTAAAAAACCCAGTAAAAAAATGGACAACCAAAAAGAACAGACATTTATCAGAAGAGGAAGTACAAATGGCTAATACATACATGGAAAAATGGTCAGCAGTTCTGGCCATGGAAGAAACACAAATTAAAACAATATTGAGATTCCACCTGAGACTGGAAAGAATGGCCATCATCAAGAACTCAAGTAGTCAATGCTGGTGAGGCTGCAGGGAAAAAGGAACCCTTCTGTATTCTTGGTGTAAACTAGTTTACTAGGAATAAGTATGGAGATTCCTCTAAAAACTAAAAATAGAGTTCCATTCAGCCCAGCACTTCCCCTTCTAGGTATCTTCCTGAAAGAGTCAAAGAGATCATATCGCAGTGATTCATACACACTTGTGTTTATGCAGCACAATTCATAATAGCTAAATCTTGGAAGTGGCCTATATGTCCCTCAACAGATGAATGGATAAGGAAAATGTGCTATTTTATGCACAATGGAGTACTGCTCTGCCATAAAGAAGGATAAACTTGAGTCATTTGTAGGAAAATGGATGCACCCTGAGACCATAGCGTTAAGTGAAATAAATCAGACACACAGCATAAATATCACATGATTTCTCTTAAATGAGAAACTCAAAATACAAGTAAGGAGCAAAACAAAAGATAGATAATAGGAATGGGGAGACAGATATTTTACAAATGGAAAGGGACCCGAGAGATGGAGGGAGGGAGGAGGAAGTCAAAGGAAAGAGGGTGCAAAAAAGAATTAAGATGTGTGATGCCCAGGAGCCGACTGCCCATGAGGAATGTAATCATCATGTACTGCCCACATGGAGTAAGAAGAAATAAAAACTGAATAAAGATGTCATCGAGAGGAGAAACTGCACTAAGGTGTGCGGCGCAGGAGGGTGGATGGGAGAGCTCTGTACTTCCTTCTTAGCTTCTCAGTACACCCTACACCCCTCTGAGAAACAGAGGCTATGAGAAAATGCACTGCAGAAATCAAGGAATTTGTTACCTCTAGGAGGAAAAAGAAGTTAGTTCTATAAGCAAAAGGATTCCTAATATATGGCAGGCAATACCTGTGTCGGTGAAGCAGTCTGGGAGGCTGAGGCAGGAGGATCACAGGTTTGAGCCCAGCCTGGGCAACTTAGTGACTTAGCAAGGCCCTGTCTCAAAATAAAAAACAAAAACAAAACATTTTGCAAATGGGGAGGGAGCCAAGCGATGGAGTGAGGGGAAAAGAGGGGAAGAGAAGGGCAGATAAAAAGAATCAGGACGTGTAACATGCACACGCGACTCCCACAATGGATGTGATCATTTGTGCTGCAAACAGGGACTAATACAAGTTTAAAAATTTAACGAAACTGTTGGATTGTTTTCAAAGAGTCACCAAAATATTTTTTAGTAGAAATAAATCTTGAAAAACAATTCAACATAAAAAATCTGCTCTACCTCGAAACTGTTCAGTATCTGATATTTTCCTGTTGTCATTTTGAGTAGATTTTTTTTACTATTTTCATCTAAATGGAAAAAATACAAATTTTAAAATTTCATCCCCCCTTTACTGAATTTTCTTGTTAATTTCAGTTTGTTTTGGCACATTTGGATTTTTTAAGTAGTTGATGACAGGTGCTGCTGTTTATTATTTTATTTACTCTGTTTTACATTTTGAGTCTGCTTCAAGTCTTTTTCAATCAGCCAGAATTTCTACAGCTCTATAAAAATAGTAATCATGTTTACTGTCATCTTTGTATTATTCCTGATTTTGTGGAAATGTTCCAACCCAAAGTGTTCCTTACTCTAATTTTACTGTTGCCTATTGAGTAAGATATAAAATCTTCATCATGCTAGGGAAGAATCCTTTTAGCTCTGGCCTCTATGTATTATCAAGAATCATTAGTAAATAGCACAGGTCTTTGAAGCTTCTTTTGAAATTGTGATTTGAATTCTCTTATTAGACATGGTTTTGCTGCATTTCATAACATTAGATGTCTTAATATTCAACTCTCTTGCATTCCTGGGATAAACTCTAGACAGCCACGACTCTGTTATTATGTTGTCAGATTTGATTTGCCAGTATTTGTTATTCTACATTTGTCAGGGAGATTTGGGTAGAATTTTTTTCATTCTGCTTATCTTTTTTACCCCAGATTTTAATATCAGGTTTTTGTGTTTTTTAAAAAGTTTGTATAGCATCAAAAACCATTTATTCTCTGAACAGCAAAGGCACCCTTGTTCCAGATGTCAGACTGAACACACATTTACCTTTCTTGCCCCTGGATTCTGGTCTTAGTTGGTTTTCTGCTGCTGTAACTAAACACTACAGACTGGGTGATTTATAAAGAATAAAGGTTTGTTCCGTTCCCAGTTCTGGAAGCTGCAAAGCCAAGAGGGTGCATCTTGTGGGAGACTTCCTGCTGGTGGGGATGCTCTGCAGGGTCCTAAAGTGTTGCAGAGAATAACACAGAAAGAGGGACGCATCCAAGAGACAGAACCAACTTTGACATCAGACTCAATCGCAGGATGACCCAGTCACCTCTTAATCCATTGATCCACCAGTGGATTAATCCTGAGCTCTCATGACCTACACACCTCTTAAAGATCCCATTTGGTCCTTGCTCTTAAGCTACAGCACAGTGCAGAATAAAGGTCCCTATGAGCTTTGATGGGGACAGAGAACCCGCAGCAACCACTTGGCGATGAGAGTGCAGAGGTAAAGGAGACGTGGACATCCGGAGGGGCCTCGGGTAGAGAAAGCTTGGCAGATGGGGTTGTTAAGGAACTGCCAGGAGTTCTACACCTGGTCCAGGGGTCAGATGGATCCAGGGCAATCTAGGGTGGTCTAGGCTGGGGGACCCCTATGCTCACTGGGCCCTGGTGAGGTACAGGCTGGTGGGCCCATACCCGAGGACTCGCTGCTGGCCACCGTGTGTGCGAGCTGCCCCATGCGTGGCTCCCTCAGCCCTGCCCTGCCCGGCCTCTCACAAACCCACTGAAGGTCGCAGCCCATCTCTCTACTATAGAATCTACTAAAGAGTGATACAACATGTGTATCTACCAGTAGTGTTCATTAAATGATGACACCATGCTTATTAGGGCTTAGAATTCTTATTTTTATGCCTACACAAATATATTTAGAGTTTTTAGAAATAGACTTTAATGCCACCTTACCCATATATGAAAAGAAAATATGAGAAATAATTGGATAAGGCTTCGATGGTCAAACAGGAGCAGAGAGCAGAATCCCTCGGAAGGGTTTATTGAAATGCAGATTGGGGGCCCCACCCCAGAGCTTCCTGGTCAGGTCTGATTCAGAGGGGCCCAGGGGTTTGCATTTTTAATCCATTCCCAGGGGACACTGCGCGCCTGGGACCACACCTGGAGAACCACGGGGATAAGGGATGGCTGAGTCCTCTCCACCCGCAGGTCATGCTTCCCCATCACTTTTTAACTCAGACTCACTGATGTGCATGGTTTTGACACAGCTTTGTGAACCACCGAGGTTAGGTGATCCAGTGTTCTTTACAGCACTCCAGAAAGGGACGAGGACCATCAATGGTGCTTCAGTTCCTTTGCAGTTATACAGCGCCATGGTGGCACACACCTGTAATCCTAGCCCTCAGGAAGCTGAGGCAGGAGGATTGCCATGAGTTTGAGGCCAGCCTGGGCTACACAGTGAGTTCAAAGCCAGACTGGATACACAGTGAGACCCTGACTCAACCCCGCCCCCCAACCCCCAAAAAACAAAACAGCTTGAGACTATATTTATCTATTTTGAGAGTACTTTTTGTGGCAATGGAAATTGAAGCCAGGACCTTCACACTTAGCTACATCCTCAGCCCATTTTATTTTTATTTTGAGACAGGATCAAAATTGCTGAATTATCCAGCTTAGGCTTGAACTTTGATCCTCCTGCCTCAGCCTCTGAAAGTACTGGGATTACAGTTTGACAAATTTTAATACCATTACAGAATTAAGCAACCATTCTTCCAGGAGAAACTTCATGTCCATTTAGTTTCTATTTCCACCCTCACTCCTAGGGGAGTAGTTTGCTATAGAATGATACCACACAGGTCCTTTATGTGTTGGCCTTTTGCACTGAGCTTGAAGTTTCTGAGGCTCATCTACATTGTAGCATGTATTGTTGCTTCATTCTGTTATTTTTGAATGGGATTCCTTCAGATGAACATGTTGTATTTCGTTTGTCCACTCACCAGTTGATATACTTGAGGGATTTGTTCTTTATGTTTTGGTTATCAAGAATACAATGCTGCCATGAACATTCCAATACGAGTCTGTGTAGATGCATGTTTCATCTGTCTTGTTATATACTCAGGTGTGTAATTGCGGAGTCCCGCAGCGACTCTGTGTTTAGCATTTTGAGGAACTGCTAAACTCTTTGACAAAGTGACTGCACCACTTTACACTCCCATCTGCACTTCATGAGGGCTCCAGTTTCTCCACATCCCATCCAAGCCAAGCCTTGCCATGGTGTATCTTTTTTATTATAGACATTCTGCTGGGTGTGGTCATTTCTCCCTGCAGTTTCAGTTTGCTATTCCCTGATGACTAATGATACCGAGCATCTTCTTGGGTCCCTTCTTGGCCTCTTTTTTTTTTTCTGCTTAAATTTTTTTATTGGTACATTTTAGGTATATAATACATTTACATTTCTCATTGGGTGCTTGTACCTGTACATGATGCATCTTGGTTCTTACTTTTTCCCCATTCCCTGTCCTGCCTTCACCCCCTCCACCCTTCCCTATTTACAAACACTTTATTTCCATTTTTTCCTTTTCTCATAATTTTTCCTTTCCCCTTCCCTTCCCACTTCCCCTACCCCTTTGGACCTTTTCTTCCTATTTCAAATTATCAATTATTCATTTTAATCATTTTCATCCTTATTTACACTTTCAGTTTCTAACACCAGAGAAACTATTTGGTACTTACACATATGTGTCCTATTTATTTCACTTAAGAGTATGTCCTCAATATACATCCACTTAGCTATAAATGTCTAGTTTCTCATTCTTTATGGCTGAGTAGTACTCCATTTTATAAAAAACCCACATCTTCTTTATCCAGTTTCCAGTTGATGGGCACTTGGGCTGTCTCCAAGCTTTTGCTATTACAAACTGTGCCACTATAAACATGGGTGCATATATATCACTGTGCTATGATTCTTTTAATTCTTTTGGGAAGATCCCTAGCAGAGGGATAGCTGGGTCAAATGGGACCTCTAGTCCTAGTTCTTTGAGGTATCTCCATACTGATTTCCACAGTGGTTGCACCAGTCTGCACTCCCACTAACAATGGAGAAGGGTTCCTTTCTCCCCACACCCCTGCCAGCATTTGTTATTGGTTGATTTCTTGATAGCAGCCATTCTTTGTGGGGTGAGGTGGAATCGCAGTGTTGTTTTCATCTGCATCTCTCGAATGACCAGCGATGTTGAACATTTTTTCATATGCTTATTTGCTGCTTTTACTTCTTTGTCTGAGAAATGACTGTTCATTTCAGATGCCTTCTTGGCCTCTTACGTCTCTTTGGAGAAATATCTGCTCAGATCCTGTGCTCATTTTAAATTAGTTTGTCCTTGTATTTTTGACTGGTAAGAGTGCCTTATTCCAGATACAAGTCTCTTCCCAGATACAGGATTCACAGAATTTTTTTCCCATTCCACGTGTCTCTTTTCTCCTCATGGATAATAATATTTATAGCACCAAAGGTTTTAGTTTTGATGAAGGCCAAATTATCTGTTTTTCCTTTGGATACTTGTGCTTGTGATGTTGTATATAAGAACGCATTGCATGCACCAGGATTATGAAGATTTTCTCCTATGTTTTCTTCTGAGTGTTTTGGCTTTCAGCTCTTACATTTGGATCTTTGATCCATTTGAGTTAGGTTTTGGGCACAGTGTTAGCTAAGGATCCAAAATTATCTTTTTTTCACATGACATAAATTTCCTGGCACTACTTGTGGGAAAGATTATTCTTTCCTCATTACAGTTTCTTAACATCTTTGTCTAAACTCAAGTGACTGTAAATATTTACAGTTTAGGTCTTTAGATTTGTTTTGGGGAAGGGTCTCAAACCTATCCCATTGATCTGCGTATCTTCATGCCAGTGTCACTACCTGGAAAAACTTGATGCTCCAACATTGTTGTGAGTTTTGAAATCAGGAGATGTGAGTGTATTCTGGGTGAGTACACATTTTTGTGTGAATTTAAGATCAAATTGTCAGTTTCTGTGAAAAGACCAGCTGAGTTAGTGCATGTTTGGCTTCTGGTTGCAGTCGTTGCTGAGACCCCTGACTCAGTTCATCCCCTCCCTGTTCTTGGCCCTTTGCCACCCGTGACTTGAAGGAGTGTCGCTGTCACCTTCTCAGCTTTCTTAGAAGCTGCTAGCACTGGATTGGGCGTTTTGATGCAGGTGTTTTTGGTGCTGGGTGTTTGTAGGGCAGGCCAGCCAGCCCTGTGTACCCCTCACTGCTCACCAAGCTTCTGCAGCTGTAGACACACAGGGCTTGGGAGAACACGTGTCCTAGAGTGGCCAGCACGTGCTCCTCGCTCCCTGCTTCCATTTTGCTCCCGCGAGCTCTTTTCCACATAGCAGACTTTCCAGAAAGCTCACCGAACCATGCCACGTCTCTGATCAGGACCTTGTGGTGGCTTCCCATCTCTGTCACCGTAAAATCCAAACCCCTCAGCACCGTGTCCGGTTGCGCGGCAGTCTCTGGTGGTGCTTCCTGCGGCTGCCCCTCGCACGCCTCCACCACCAGGCGCACCCCACAGCAGGGCGCCTGCGCCTGTTGCTCCTCTCCTGGGAGCGCCTCCCTGGCATCCATGAATCTCGGCCTCATCGAGTTTAGCTTTCTGTCCAAGAAGCACCACCTCTTGGAAAGGCCTTTTCCTCCCCATTGGTCTAGAAGAGGCCCTTCTCACCTACATGCTCTCTCCTCTCATAACTTTTTATTTTTATTTTTAAAAATTAAAAAAAATTAATTATATTGGTACATTTAAGGTATACAATATAATGAGATTCATCATTGGAAATTTTCACCTTTACATAATCCATCTTGGTTCTTATTTTTCCCCATTCTCCTGTCCTCTCTTCAACCCCTCCATCCCTCCCTATTTACAAAGACTTTGTTTCCATTTTTTCCTTTTCTCATATTAATTCCATTCCCTTCTTTCCTTTCCCCTCCCCCTCCCACTTCCCCTTCCCCTTTGCCCCTTTTCTTCCTGTTTCACATTATCTATTATACCTTTTAGTCCTTATTCACACTTTCAGTTTCTCACACTAGAGAAACTATTCAGTATTTACATGTGTCCTATTTATCACTTAAGAGTATCGCCTCAATGTGCATCCATTTAGCTATAAATCTCTCTAGTTTCTTGTTCTTTATGGCTGAGTAGTACTCCATTTTATTAAAAAAAAAACACCACATTTTCTTTATCCACTCTCCAGTTGATGGGCAATTGGGTTGTTTCCAAGTTTTAGCTATTACAAACTGTGCTGCTATGGGTGCACATATATTACTGTGGTATGATGCTTTTAATTCTTTGGGGAAGATACCCAGCAGGGGAATAGCTGGGTCAAATGGGACTTCCAATCCTAGTTCTTTGAGGTGTCTCCATACTGATTTCCACAGTGGTTGCACCAGTCTATACTCCAAACAGCAGTGGAGCAGGGTTCCTCTTTCCCCACAGCCCCGCCAGCATTTGTTATTGGTTGATTTCTTGATAGCAGCCATTCTTTCTGGGGTGAGGGGAAATCTCAGCGTTGTTTTCATTTGCATCTCTTGAATGACCAGTGACGTTGAACATTTTTTTATATGTTTATTTGCTATTTCTACTTCTTTGTCTGAGAAATGTCTGTTCATTTCAGATGCCCATTTTTGGACTGGGTCTTTAAATTTGGGAGGTCTGATTTTTTTAAAGTTCTTTCTGGATTCCAAATAGTAGACCTTTGACTGAAGAACAGCAGGTGAAAATGTTTTCCCACATTGTGCACTGTCTCTTCACTGTTGGTGGTTTCTCTTGCTGTGCAGAAGCTTTTTAGAAAGAAGAGACCCCACTTGTTGATTGTTTGTGCTAGTTCACAGGCAACTGAGGTTTTGTTCATGAAATCTTTTCCTACACTGATGTCTTCAAGAGTTCTACCTAACCTCTGTTCCAGCCAGTTTAGTTCTGTTTTAATATTTAGATCTTTAATCCACTTCGATTATAGTTTACTGCATGGTGAGAGATATAGGTCTAGTTTTAATCTTTGGCAAGTTGAAACCAAATTTTTCCAGCACCATTTATTAAAGAGGCTATCTTTCCTCCAGTGAGGGCGTTTGGCTCCTTTGTCAAAGATGAGGTGTCTGAGTGTGTCTGGAGTTGTTTCTGCATCTTCTAAATCAGTTCTACTGGTCCTCAGGTCTATTTCTTTGCCAGTACCATGCTGTTTTTATCACAGTATCTTTGTAGTATAGTTTCAAGTTGGGGATTGTGACACCCCCTACCTTGTCTTTATTGCCTAGTATTGCTTTTGGTTTTCTGGGTCTCTTCTTGTTCCAGCAGAAATCCAGAGGATCATCAATACCTACTTTAAGAACCTATACACCAATAAGATGGAAAATACAGAAGAAATGGACAGATTTCTAGATACGTGTGAATTACCAAAGTTGAATGAAGATGACCTAAAACTTCTAAACGATCCAATATCAATCAATGAAATTGAAAATGTAATTAAAAACTTACCAACTAAGAAAAGGCTAGGTCCTGATGGCTTCACTGCTGGATTCTACAGGACATTTACCCAGGAACTACTGCCACTACTCTTTAAACTCTTCAATGAAATTGAAAGGGAAGCAATACTCCCAAATTCATTCCTGAAAGCAAGCATCACCTTGATTCCCCAAAGCAGAGAAAGACCCAACCGAAAAAGAGAACTATAGGCTAGTCTCACTAATGAACAGAGATGCAACAATCTTTAATAAGATACTGGCAAATAGAATGCAGAAGATCATCAAGAAGATCATACACCCTGACCAAGTGCGATTCATCCCAGGGATGCAGGGATGGTTCAACATACACAAATTAATCAATGCAATACACTGTATCAATAGAGCCAAGGACAAACACCATATGATCATCTCAATAGATGCAGAAAAACCATTTGACAAAATCCAACATGCTTTTTTTTTTTTTGGTAACAGGGATTGAACTTAGGACCTTGTGCTTGCAGGGCAGGCGGCAGAACCACTGAGCTAAATCCCGGCCCCCCAACATGCATTTATGATAAAAACCCTGCAAAAAATTGGAATAGATGGTCTCTACCTCAATTTGATAAAAGCCATCTATGAAAAACCAATGGCCAATATCATACTAAATGGTCAAAAACTGAAATCATTCACACTAAAATCAGGAATAAGGCAAGGATGTCCACTGTCACCATTCCTGTTCAATATAGTCTTGGAAACATTAGCCACAGCAATTAGACAAGAGAAAGAAATAAAAGGAATAAAGACAGGAAACAAAGAAGTCAAATTGTCATTATTTGCAGATGACATGATACTCTATATAGAAGACCCCAAGAACTCCTCCAAACGTCTTGTAGACTTAATAACCAGATTCTGTAAAGTAGCTGGATACAAGGTCCACACACAAAACTCCATAGCTTTCCTCTACATGAACAACAGACTCACTGAGAGAGAAACAGGGCAAACAATTCCTTTCACAATAGCATCGAAAAAATTGAAATACCAGGAATCAACCTAACAAAAGAAATCAAAGACCTCTTCTCTGAAAATGATAGTACTCTGAAAAGAGAGGTTGAAGATGATATCAGAAAATGGAAAGACACCCCCTGCTCCTGGGTAGGAAGGATCAACATAGTGAAAATGGCCATACTTCCAAAACTGCTATATAGATTCAGTGCAATCCCAGTTGAAATCCCAGTAGCATACTTCACGGACCTTGAGAAAACAATCCAAAAATTCATTTGGAACAAGAAGAGACCTAGAATCGTAATAACTTTTTATTTTCTCATCCTCTCCACCATCATCACCTTCTGCAGAGGCCCTGTTGGCCTGGGGAGAAGTTGGATCCCATGACTGGAAAACCAGTAGGCAACAGGTGCTTGTTTTGCACTTGCTGAATGAATGAACAATAGATAGATGAGCAGAGCACAAGGAAACAATGGTGCGTGCACACTGGGGAAGAAAACTCAGGCCTATGAACAGGAGGAAGATGATAGAGAGCACTGGGGACTGTGAAGAGCTGGAGAGTACAACCATGTCTGGGTTCCTCTTGTTCCCTTTGCCCCTAAAGCGTGTTTGTAGCTGGATCTTGCTGTGTGTGCTTGTGTGTCTGTAGGGGAAGACTTAAAGACATCGTATTGGAGTGTTCTGTGCATACCCATGTTTATAGCAGCACAATTCAAAATAGCTAAATCTTGGAAGTGGCCTATATATCCATCAACAGATGATTGCATAAAGAAAATGTGGTATTTACACACAATGGAGCACTACTCTGTCATAAAGAAGGATAAACTTGAATCATTTGTAGGAAATGGATGCACCTTGAGATTGTTATGTTAAGTGAAATAAATCAGACACACAAGCTTAAATATCATATGGTTTTTCTTATATGAGAAACCCAACGTATAAACAAAGAGCAAAATAAAAGAAAATAGAAAGTAGGGAGATAGATTTTTCTCAAGTGGGGAGAGAATCAAGAGATGGAGGGTGGATGCAGAGAGGAGAAGGAAAGGGGATGAAAAAAGGAATTTACGGGCAGGAGATTTAGCTCAGTGGTTTCGCCACCTGCCCCGCAAGTGCAAGGACCTGAGTTCAGTCCTCGGCACCAAAAAAAAAGGAATTGAGGGGTGTTACATACATGTCCCAACTCCACACAAGGAATGTAAACATTATGTACTGCAAACATGTACCAATAAAAATAAATAAATAAAATTGCCCTGCCAAATAAATGAAAAGAAAGAGCGGAAATGAAACTGAGTGACATGTTTGGCTTCCTCAGGGAGGTGTTGGCACCCTGGGACCTTGAATTCCAAAGAGGAAAATGTGCATCCCAAGTAAAGTTCATGACAACTCACAGAGCCCATGAGAAGGAAATATTAGGACTTTTCTTTATATCTTTTTCAAAAATAAAAACAAAAATTAGTCTATTGATAACAACTATACAACTAGATGCTGGCACTCTTGGTAGCTCACTCCATGTAACAATCGTGTGCCACGTGTGCCACACAAGGACTCCTGAATGAAGAAGACAAAGGCATCACAGAAGTCCTTAGTGACTCACTTGTTACTTTCAGAAGATTTTGACACACTGCAGTTTGTGCATTGGTTGTTTGAATGAATATGTGGTGTGTTAGCCACTTTCCTATCACTAGGACAAAACTCCCAACTCCTGAAACTTAAAGGGGGACAGGTTTATTTTGGCTCACAGTTTCAGTGGGTTTAGTTCATGATCAATTGACTCCAATGTAGAAACAGCACAGTGGAAGGGCCTGGCAGAGGACAACTGGTCAAGTCATAGCAACCAGAAAGCAGAGACAGAAAGGAGGAGCTAGGGACAAGAACACACCCTTCCAGGACACACCCCCAGTGACCACCTCCAACCAGGGGCCACCTCCTGTCAGGACATTCAGCCATAAACTCATCCATGGATGGATCCACTGATGAGTATAGCACCCCCATGATCCAATCAGCTTCCACACACATGAGACTTTTGGAGGATATTCAGATTTAAACCATAGTATGTGAATTATATTATCTAGTTTGATTTTAGTACAACCTTCACAAAATGGGAACATAGCTTTAAATGTTCTTTAAAGAATCCACAGATTGAATACTAATAATACAAGGAACACCCAGCAACACAAAATGATAGGGCCAATAATTATTACCAAGAAAGAATAATAACAATAAAATCCTACTGAACATATTGAATTCCTTTCCTGTGATTATTGTAAGGGGCAAAGAAAAATATTTTATCGTACATATACATTTAAAAATTATTTACATATACATTTTTAAAATTTACATATACATTTAAAAAATTATTTAATCCTATTTGTTAAATCCTGGGAAATCCTTTTACAATTTCTATTTTTGTCTGTTAATGGCATACATAATCTAGTACAGTTGTACATATAATATATTTACAAATGAATAAAAATACATAAGTTGGGGCTGTTTGGATATTTTAAAGTTATTACTGACAAATCTGTGTAACCAAACCAGTCTGGAGTCACCGTCCTGGTTAATCCACTTTTCGTGTGCCCTCAGAGGGTCTGGCCAGCTTGCCTGCTACACCCTGTGCACTTAAAGTGAAGTTCACAGCCTACTCTGGTCTGTATTTCCAGTGTCACAGGGAAAAGCTGACCCAAGTCACACCAGCCTCCCCTTTCCAGCAGTCCTCTGTCCATAAATCCGAGTGACTAGCCAGGGTCACCATGTATCTGAGGAGTCAACACCCTAAAAGGCAACAATCAAGATGAATGGGTAGAAAAAGAGAACCCAGAAGAAACACATCACTTGGTAAAAGGAGAACTTACATAGGTCTGATTGATATTATCAGAGAGATTAGAGAAGATAATACACAGAATAAGAGCCCAAGCTAGCACAGTCTGCCAACAAAAGTGAGGAACGAGAGAATAAAGAAGACGAGATACATTTCAGACATAAAAAGCCAATCCAGGGAGTTCAGTATCCCTCTGTTAGGCAACTCTAGAAAAGGAAAGAGAAAATTAGGGAGGATACTTGCCATTATTTAAAAAACTTTTCCTAATTATTTTTATGAAGCAAGTGTGATATTAATAACAAAATTTGACAAAGACAGTACAAATGCTGCAGTCAGGGTCTTGGCAAGGGAATACATTAAATAGAGGACACATAATTTATAGGATTATTTTATAATTACTCAAAAAGTCAAATGCAAAGGAGTGCAAGAGATTAACTGCACACTAGAGGCCCAAAGAATCCAGCTGAGGGCCTGGGTCCAGCAATGTTCCACACAAGTCCAGCTGAAGGCTTAGAGTCCAGCCAGTAGCCTAGAGCCCACCTCAATGTCTCATGCTTGTCCATATTGAGGATCGGCACCAGGAAGGCCCAAAGGCCAGTGGTAGAAGCCAGAAAACCTGTGCCGGTGGGATGAAGGATTTGTGCCACCAGACTGAGGGATCCACACTGGAGCCAGGAAGTGAGGCTCACGGTGAAGATCAGAGCTCCCCTGAGGAGAACAGCAGCCCTTCCCAGTGACAGTGAGGCCCTGAGCTCCTCCTCCGAGAACAGGCAAGTTTGCATCAGCAAAACCATCTGCAGCAAGCTTCTCCTAGAAAATCCACTGGCCAAGATCTTCCCCTCCAGTTCTCTTTTTATGGCTGTTGGTAAAATCCTCAGGTGGGTCTTCTATGCCCAGACCACGCTGATTCAGCTCAGCTGGGCGTTACAAATTGACCATTAGTCAATCCACCACAATAAACAAGAAATTTACATGCCCAAAGCATTTATGAATATTTATTTCAATTCTCTACAAAATAGTAGCAGAAAGAATTCAGTACCACATTAAGAAAATAATAACACCATGATCAAACAGGATTTATTCCAGAGATAAAAATTTAGTATATGTGCCACCGAAGCAAGCACCAGGGATACAAACTTAGTGCATTATTTGAAAATCCATACTGTGACATTCCATATTAAGAAATACAAGGAGAAAATATATAATTATCTTCCTGAGGGCTGAAAAAAACTTCAGCAATATTTAATAACTTTTCCTGATGAAAACACTCAAAAAAATAAAAAATTATGACTACTTTCCTAACATAGATATATGTACAAAAATACCCAAACACAAATGTACGTTTATAAATTTAATCCAATCTCAATAAAAACAACCAACAAACTTTTCTTTTATGGAGCTAGACAGGTTAAAACCAAATCCTTAATCTGTTTGGAATTTATTTTTGTGCATGCTGTGAATCTAATTTTATCTTTTTTGGCACAATTTATTTAAAAAGTCCATTTTTGCCCTAGTGATGTAAGATGTCATCTTTATCATAGTCTAACATTTATGTACTTGTGTCTGTTTCTGGATATGTTATTCTCTTCCATTGACCTATTTTTCTCTTCATGTACCAATGCTACATTATTTTAATTATCAAATATGGTGAGTGACAAGTATGGTGAGTGTTTAAATAAAAATTTAAAAAATGTAATACAGTAAAAGACACATTAATCCCCCTCAAAATTACCCCTCCTACTTCAAACGCACTTATCCCACCGTTCTTGCCACTTTCTGCAGTAGTTCTGGAGTCCTCTTTCGTGAATGTCTTTAGTTGCTCTGTTGTGGCTGCTTCGATGTCCTGAACTGATTCAAAGTGTTTATGAGAATTTCTGTCAATCTGGCTCTGTGTAACTTGTGGTTCTTTCCCAAAGTCAAACTGACCATGAAAGGTAAATGGTTTGGATTGATTCAGGACATCGAGGCAGCCAGGACAGCGCAACTGAAGACAAAGAAAACTTCCAGAGCTGCTTCAGAAAGAGGCAAGAATGTTGGAATAAGTGTGCTTGAAATGAGGAGGAGTATTTTGAGTGGAATTAATGGCAGTGTGTCTTGTACTGTATAATAAATAATAAATTAAAAAATGTAAAACAGTCACCATTTTTTATCACACCCCACATTTTAATGTACAATAGGGTTAGTTGCTTCTCATGGTTGTTATTTTTTAGTGGTTTTATTTATTTACCTATTTGTTTGTTTAAATAAAAGCAGTGGCCAAGTTTATTTGAGAAAGTAAGAGAAGAGTGGAGGAGAGGCTGGCTTTGCATAGTGAGCTTGGGCCAAGTCAAAGAGCAAAAAGCAAGATAAAAGAACACCCTGGAGAAAGCAGGGTGGGCTATCTTGAGGAAAGCCACGATGGCCTGTAGTGGTTTTATTCTTATTTGCTGATCTTTTCCTTGTGATCCAATGTGCATGATGGTTTCTTGTGACTGTTCCATGTGTGTTTGAGGAGATGGACTTTCTGTGATTGGGGTAAAGGTCGATTGGTTGTTATTGCAATGATATTCTCTTCTCCCATATCCTCAGTTGTTTTTGGTCACTTACCCAACACCACTCAGTAGGTGGGGGTGTCTGAGGTGAACCTCTTCATGCTGACTTCGAGGTTCAGCCTTCTGCTCTATCCCTGGGGAAGCTGCATGAGTTCATGCTGGGATTTTGGAAATCTTTACACAGATACACTGTCTATGTAGCTACCTGCTGTCCTTCAAAGACAATATGAAGCATGTCTTCCATTTCTTTTCACTCTCCCCTCAAGGTAGGCTTATTTTTCAAGTAAAAAAAAAAAAATGTAGTGACCCTGTCCTTAGTAATGGTTGAATGCAGCCTTTCTCATCCCCCGGTGGATGCATGGAGCCAGGACAGACAGGCTCCATCTCCATGCACCGAGGATCTGCATGTGGTCCTGGGAAGAGGGTGAGGGTGCATTTCAGTGGCTTTGGTGACTGTTGTAGCCTGGAAGACATTGGACAAGTGCCGGGGAGTGGGACAGTTCTCTAGGTTAGCCTTGGCACATCTGGCCTGGGGAAGACCTGTAGGAGTCATGGGGTGGTCAGCCCAGCATGCTTCATGTGTGGTGCCCCCTCCTCCGGCCCTTTAGGGCCCTCACTTGGCCAGCAGCAGAGACAGGCACTTGCTGATAGGAAGGCTGACTTCAGTGCCCCAGGGACCACAGGTCCGAGGGTGCCCCTCCCTGCCTCAGCTTCCAGCCACTCCTTTCTTCTGTGAGGCATGTTTTGTAGAATTTTACTTGAATTTCCATATTGAGGTCTGGGGTTAAGGGCCTCACCCCTCATTCTCCTTCCATGACCTCAGAGATCTAAGATCAGCTCGTAACCAGGCATGGACACGCAAAGGTTGTAATCCCAACATTCTGGGAGGATGAGGCAGGAGGATCACAAGTTCAAATCCAGCTTGGGCATCTTCTAAAAAAAAAAGGAGTGGGGAGGTAGCTCAGTGGGTTCAATCCCCAGTATCAAAAAAAAAAAAAAAAATCAGCTCCCTGTACTCTAGGTGTGTTTGGGAAAAGGCAAGGAAAGAGCAAGAAGTTCATGTTCAGGCAGGAGACGTTGCCAGAATTGCCAAGCGCAGAGCTGTCCTCAGAAATCACGTGCCAACCTTGAGACGGGAGCTGGGTGCCACCCATCTGTGCGGAGACCATGTTTCAGTTCACTTCGGGGACTCACCCGGGTTTGTCTTGTAAATTTCCCCACCCATCAGCCAGCTGGGCTCATGGAGTGACATTTCCTCAGGACAGCAGAATCGTCACGGGAGGGTGAGAAGGGTGGAAGGGGAGGATTTATTACCTACCACGCCGGGCACAGCGATCTTCACCTTCACAATCGTAACCTTCGTGTCGTGGGGTTCTTTGCCTGACTGAGCCTCTATGGTACTCACGGAACTCACCGGCTGTGGGGCACCCACGTCGGGACGGGGCAGGAAAGTCGGAACACAGCAGGGCAACAGTGAGTTTGTCTCGTGGTCCCCTGCACCAGGGCCCTCCCTTTTCCCATTTATTTTTCTCTGTTTTCTCTTATCTTCATTTCCTCTTTGGGTGACAGGATTTGTTTCCGGAGTTCTTGGAAATAGGCGTAGTAATAAGAAATGTGACCAAAACATAAGTCTACAGCCACTGATACACAAAGATGTGACAGTCTAGGCAGTCATCACACGTCCAGCACTTCCTGCGCTCTGGCCCGGGACCCTCTGGGTTTGATCCCAGGGACTGCAGAGGGGAGAATGACCCAGGGAGTGGGAAACAAACCGGAGAAGGCTTTGGGAAGCCATTCTCCAGTTGTTAGTAAGAGTTAGGGCAGAAATGGAATCTGGGGGCTGGGGCTAAGAATGAGTGGGCATTGGATGATTAGGCAGTTGGAGAAGACAGAAACGAACATTTTCAGTGAGGAAAGGTGACAGTCAAGCTGAGTTGCATGTATGAATCCCAGAAGGTACAGTGGGAAAATCCCTTAGTGTGGTGGCACACACCTATTATCCTAGCATTCTGAGAGGCTGAGGCAGGAGAATCACAAATTCAAGTCCAGCCTGGGCTATTTAGTGACTTAGCAAGACCTTGTCTCAAAATAAAAAATAAAAAAGAACTGTGGATGTAGCTTAGCGTAAGGGCCTTGGGTTCAATCCTCAGTACCCCCCAAAACAAAAAACAACAAAAACATTAGTGCAAGCTGAGCTAGTATATTGTTCTAAGGTCTATAAAAAGCAGTTGGAGCCAGGTGTGGTCGTGTACACCTATAATCCCAGCACTCAGGAGGCTGAGGCTGGAGAATCTCCAGGAGTTTGAGGCCAGCCTGGGCTACATAGTGAGTTCAAGGCCAGTCTGAATTATATAGCAAGACCCTGTCTCAAAAAAATAAAAACAAAAACTTAAAAATAAAAAACCCTAAAAAACAAAAATAAAACAAAAGAAGAAGGTGGATCCCCATGGCCCTCCTGAGCCCTCCCTTAAAAGCCCCCCTCTTCAGGGAGCCTGATGGAAAGAGACTCTGGTTTCGGGGACATTGGACACAGTTGAGGGTCGGGATGGTAGTGAAAGCAGGGTTCAGTGGGCAGGACCACGCTGAATGGGCCGACCTCCCAGTTCCTGACCCCCGTTGGCCTTAGAACAACTCCTAGCCGCATGATGTAGTTATATGAAATCACTAATAGGTATAGAAAGCAAGCCAGATAGATAATGAGATAATTATGAACCTTAAGGTAAGGAAAATGAGGTAGAGGAGAGAAATTGTTTTCATAGTAAACCAGTCAGCCATGAGCAAGATTAAAAGAGAGATCAGAGTACTCCAATGTTTAAGAATTATACTCTGTATTTTCAGACTCAATCAAAAAATGTTCTGGGGATTCTAAAGCCAATCACTTCTACTACCCTTGTATTTAAATGAAATAACCCCCTACGCAATTCAGCACGGAGAATGTACTATTCTGACCCCCTCCTGAAGTTATAAGGCTTTCTCTAACCCTACAAAAGGACAATTTAGGGACATGTAACTCAAGGAAATCTTGAGGCCCTAAGTCCTGGCAAGAAACAATAGTAATTAGGAAGTAATTCAAATGTTTATTTTTTTTATTTTTAAAATATATATATTTATTGGTACATTTTAGGTATAAAATACATTTACATTTATCATTGGGTGTTTGTACCAGAACATGATGCATCTTAGTGTTTAGTTTTTCTCCCATTACCTGTGCACCCTTCACCCCCTCCATCCTTCCCTATGTATAGTTTGATTCCATTTTTTTCTCATAATTTTTTTCTTTCCCTTCTTCCCTTTCCCCTTTCCCTTCCACCATCCCCAAACCCTTAGACCTTTTCTTATTTCAACTTATCAATTATTCATTTTAATCATTTTCATCCTTATTTACACTTTCAATTTCTCACACTAGAGAAACTATTCAGTATTTACACGTGTGTCCTATTTATTTCACTTAAGAATATGGCCTCAATATGCATCCATTTAGCTACAAATGTCTCTAGTTTCTCATTCTTTATGGCTGAGTAGTACTCCATTTTATAAAAAACCACATCTTCTTTATCCAGTTTCCAGTCGATGGGCATTTGGGCTGTTTCCAAGCTTTAGCTATTACAAATTGTGCCGCTATAAACATAGGTGCACATATATTGCTGGTATGATTCTTTTAATTCTTTGGGGAAGATTCCCAGTAGGGGAATAGCTGGGTCAAATGGGACCTATAGTCCTAGTTCTTTGAGGTATCTCCATACTGATTTCCACAGTGGTTGCACCAGTCTGCACTCCCACCAACAATGGAGAAGGGTTCCTTTCTCCCCACACCCCTGCCAGCATTTGTTATTGGTTGATTTCTTGATAGGAGCCATTCTTTGTGGGGTGAGGTGGAATCTCAGTGTTGTTTTCATCTGCATCTCTTGAATGACCAGTGATGTTGAACATTTTTTCATATATTTACTTGCTGTTTTTACTTCTTTGTCTGAGAAATGTCTGTTCATTTCGGATGCCCATTTTTGAATTGGGTCTTTGAATTTGGGAGGTCTGATTTTTTTCAGTTCTTTATATATTCTTGATAGTAGAATAGATTAGAAGATGCAGAAACAACTCCAGACATACTCAGTCACCTCATCTTTGACAAAGGAGCCAACCACCCTCATTGGAGGAAAGATAGCCTATTTAATAAATGGTGTTGGAAAAATTGGATTTCAACCTGTCAGAAATTAAAACTAGACCCATACCTATCACTGCGCACTAAACTAAGATAGAAGTGGATTAAAGATCTAAATATTAAGTCAGAAACACTAAACTTGCTGGAAGATAAGTCAGGTAGAACTCTTGATGACATTGGCATGGGAAAAGACTTTATGAACAAATCTTCAGTAGCACGGGAGCTAGCACAAAGAATCAACAACTGGGATCTCATTGTATTAAAAAGCTTCTGCACTGCAAGAGAAACTACCAACAGAGCTAAGAGACAACCTACAATGTGGGAAGAAATATTTAGTAATTCAAATGTTTACTGAGATCACTTAAAGAATATGATAATGGGTCCAGTTCATAACTCACAGCCACACTTCCTAGAATGTTCTCTCTCCGCTCTGTAATTCCTCACACCCAAATGATGGCTACTTTGAAGCCGCCCACTGTGGAAACTCTTTATTTCTTGATCTTTACCCCCTCTCTGAGACTTCTTTCTGCCTCTAATTCTTGTGTCTCGCCACCATTATCTCAATTTTTGTATTACTAAAGTTCTTTTTGGGGTGTGTAGGCAGAGAGGAAAAACAGGTTTGCCTTCAGCAGGTTGAAAACAATATCCCTGGAAACATTTATTAATGAATGAAGTGTTTCTCATTGTAAATGCAAAATGTTATCATTATTTAATTCCTCATTATGATAAAAATAATTTAAACATTGTTCTTTTGAATGTTTTCATATAGCCTCATAAATCAGTCACATAAATTATTCTTATTTTGGAAAAAATCAACTTAAGACAAACTGATTCATACACAGTGAATCTGAAATGCAACTGGACAGAAACTTTTAAGAAAAAGTTTTGAATGTAGATAAATACAGAGAATAAGGCAGTGTCTCACCAGCTAAATCTAATGCATGCTAACATGTTTTTGTGTTTGCTTTAGGGATTTTGTAACTTTAAGAAATAAGAGAGTTACACATTAAATTAAAAAAGGACAAGTGATCATCGGATTTTACACATTAAGTTAAATAAAAAAGGACAAGTGATCGTCGGACTTGGAGATGTAATAGAGGCAGCAGAGGGGGCTTGGGAAAATGAGATGGGGAAGGGCAGAAGTCCGTGGGGCCACTGAATGTTATAGTGAGAAACTTACTGATTAGTGGTAGACTGTTCAATCAAAAAGCCTTCACACTGAGTGACATCCCCAGCCCTATTTTTAAAATATTTACTTTGACAGGGAGTCTCTCTAAATTGCCCAGGTGGGGTTTAAACTTGTGATTCCCCCAGCCTCAGCCTCCCAGAAGGTCTGCGATGACAGGTGTGTGCCACCACACCCACATCACGCTTCTTATAATGCAGGTCTGCTGGCAACAATTATCTTAATTTTAATTTATCTGGAAATATGGTGCTTCACTTTCATTTTTGAAGAACAGTCTTGCTGGACATTGACTTTGAGCTTGACAGGTTTTTCCTTCCCACACTTTCAAGGAGTCATCTCACTGTCTCTTGGACTCCAGTTGTTGGGTAACACATTGGCTGTTATTTTTATTGGCCCCCTGTATACCATGTGTCATTTTTGCCTGAGGGCTTTTAAGACTTTCAGTTTTATATTTGATTTTTATCTATGATGTAGCTACATGCAGATTCTGCTTGTTTCTATAATGATTTTTGAGAGGTTTGCTAGGCTTTGGAATTTTTAACCATATTTGGAGAAATTGTGGCCAATATTTCTTTAAATACTTTAAAATTTCCCTATTCTTTCCTCTCCAAGAGTCTGTTACATAGTAAGATGTTTGAAATTATGGATTTATTTGATATTGAGGTTTTTACCTTTTCAAAAGTACTTTATCCTCTGATGTATTTGGATAATTTATCTGTTTCTCAATAGTCTTTCTTCTTTTTTCCCACATATTTAGTCTTCCGTTAACTTCATGTAATAGCTCTTTAAAAATTTCATAAATTGGGCTGGGGATTTAGCTCAGTTGTCCCACAGCCTGCCTTGCAAGCAAAAGGTACCAAGTTCGATTCCCAGTGCCAAAAAAAAAAAAGAAATTCATATATTGTATGATGTGTGATAGAAAAATATGGAGTGTGTTTAAATAGAAAAATTTATTACAGTAAGATACATTGCCATGTATCCTCCTTAAAATCCTCTCCCTTGTTTTGAACACACTTGTCCTGCCATTCTTGCCACTTTGGGAAGCAGTTCTGCAAGTCCTCATTCATGAGTGTCTGTAGTTGTGTTGTCCTAGCTGCCAGGATGTTCCGAATCGATAAGGTCAAATGTTTCCCTTTCATGGTCATTTTGACTTTGGAGAAGTCAGAAGTCCCAAGGTGCCAGATTTGGTGAGTAAAATGGATGAGGACACAGTGCCGTGTTTTATAAGTCTGACTTGCCACTGTATGGTGCTCAGCAGCAGCATTCACCATATGTTTTAAAAAATCACACCTGATAAAGATACTCAAGAAAGGAATTCCAGAACTGCTTCAGAAAGTGGCAAGAATGATGCAATAAGTGTGTCTGAAGCAAGGGGGAGAGTTTTGAGGGGGATTCTTGGCAATGTCTTTTACTGTAATAAAATGTAAAAAATGTTAATATACACTATATTTTCAATTACCCCTTGTATTTTTCAGTTCTGTGATTTCTAGATGTATTGAGTTTCCATATTCTTTCTGAGATTCTCTCTGCATCCATTATAACCATTTTTTTCTGTAAAACTAACACATATATCAGTTATTTAAAATACTTTCCTCTCCTAATCCAAACATTTGGGTTGTCTGTGAGCTTCTTTACTGCTTTTTCCCCTCTACCTAGCGATGACTGGTTTTCTACTCGTTTCTCGTTTCTTCATGCGGCTAGGGTTGTGGTTGTTCTGTTGCTGTTTTACACCGTTGTACGCGACCATGCGCAGATGCTGCACCAGGTCTGGGTCTGGGTCTGGGTCGTCATCCTCCGAAGAGTGTTAGTTTTGTCCAAGCGGGTGTCGCAGGACTCGGGGATCCTGTGAGGTTGGCTTCAGGCTGTGTTGCTGTCGGGCTATTTGGGTTTTGCCCTCAGCCCTCGGGTGTAGCCCTTATTCCTAGAGTGTTCTTCTTAACCTTAGGGCATGGCCCTTTTGGGGTTTCATGAGAAGCTCGAAGTGTTTACAAACGCCTTTACTTTGATGAGATTTGAGCTCTAAAGTCTGGCTTTCCAACACTGAGCAGCTGCTAAAGTCTGCTCAGCTAGCCCTGCCTCCCTGCCATTCTCCTCCCCTGGGCTCTTTAGCGTCTGTCCTTTTGCACAGGAATTTTTTAAGATCAGCCAAGTTTGAGGGGTACTTGTGTGAAGGCTTTGATTCCCCTGTCTCCTTTACCGTGTTTCCTTCACCTCTCAATTCCAGTTCTCTGGAAAATCCAAACTCCCCTCCCTCCCTCCCCTGCCCTCTCTCTTCTTTGTTATTTTTTTCCTTTCCTTTTCCCTTCCTGCTTTTCCCCTCTCTCCTCCTCTACCTCTCCTCCTTAACCATACTGGGAATTGTACCCAGGGCCTTCACACTGAGCCGCATCCCCAGACCTTTTTAAATGGTTAAAATTTTGAGATAGAGTCTTGCCAAATCGCTACGTTGCCCAGGCTAGGATCAAATTTGTATTCCTCCTGCCTCAGCCTCCCAGAGGGATGGGATCACAGGCGCGCGCCTCTGACTCTCACCTCGGTAGTGGTAGTCGTAGCGAGGCCTAGACCGCGCCTTCCAGGCCTAGACCGCGCCTTCCAGCCCTTCCTTGTGTTGTCTGGGTGAGGCCCAGCTCTCCTGGAGCGCACAAGAGGAAGGGCTTGGTGAGTGTCGCCAATGCCGCCCATCCCCTGTCCCCAGGGTGCTATAAATCAGACTCCAGGGGCAGCGCTCCAGGGGAAGGCCTTGCCACACAGCAGAGGAGCAGCTGCTGTTGTCCCTCGCCAGCCACCGTCCCTGGCGGACGCCTTGCATTGTGGAGGGGAGGAGGTGCTTCCTCCACGGTGTTTCCGGTCCTCTCCCCATCTCAGGGGGCCTGGGAAGCACAAGAGTTGGGTCCCCCAACTTCTGCCTGCTTTGGCTACTCTGGAGGGACATAACCCAGTCATTTAATATTCTGTCCATAGTTTATAATTTTTGCCAGCTGGTGAGTATTGTCTGATACAACCTATCCTGCCGTTATCAGAGCTGGAGAAAACATGTACAGAAATAAAATAATGATATCTGTTGTCATCACTTCTATTTCACAGTATGCTGGAGGATCTAACAAGTGACAAACTAAGACAAAATAAAAGATAAGGATATAAGAAGGGGAATCAAAGAAACAAATTGAATTATTTGCAGTATGAAAATTAAAAAAACAGGGCCAAGGATGTAGTTCAGTGGTGCCCAGCCTGCTGGGCAAGCACAAAAAGAGAAAAAAAAAAGAAAAAGAAAAATTTAAAACTATAGAATTTTAATTAAAAGAAGAGGTTAGGAAGGATGCTAGGTGTTTTAAAACTCTATTGCAGTTTTTTGTTTTGTTTGTTTTTTTGAAACAGGGTCCCACTATGTAGTTCAGGCTGGCCTTCAGCTTACTATGTAGCCAAGGCTGGCCTCAAACTCATAGCCATCCTCCTGCCTCAGCCTCCTGAGTGCTGCAATTACAGGCATGTGCTACCATGCCTAGCTCCATTGCTTTCTATATATAAACTTCAGGTCTCTTAAATTATATTTTGGGTATAAAAAATTTGTCTCAGATTCCAAGCAGATTACTCAGATTCCTCTAGTTTCTTGAGTTTTGTTTTCTGTTTTTGCTACCAGAGGAACCTTGGGTCAAGGAGAAGAAGTTTCGTCGAGCTGAGGTGGTGAGAAGATGGGCAAGAGGCTTCTCACCTGTGGAACTGAGTGAAGAAGGTGAAGCCAGAATGAGCCTGTGTGGACAAAGCCCTGTGTTCACTGTGTTGTCCCCAGCAGTTAGCTCCTTGAGTACAGGTCAGAATAGGTCCCAATCAATATTTATCAAAGGAACACTGTTCCTCTTTTTAAATATGTGAAGAACCCCAGTGAAGGATGGGGAGATTCAGCTTTCGTAGGAGCTCTTGGAGAGTCAGAGCCATTCAAGGACAGACCAGCTGGAGTTTGTGGACCTTGGATTCCTGCCTGCAGATGTCCCAGCCGAAGTTGGACAAACACCTGGCAGAGGTTGAAAGAGCAGGTTCAAACAACAGCTGGAGTCTGTTTTGACCTTCACAGAAGAAGATGGAAGAAAAACTGAACAGTAGTTTGATGAACAGCCAGCCCTCTGATGGCCTTTAATGGTTCTTGCCTCATGGTATTCGTGCTTTGTCTGGATCAGTGCCATATTGAATTGAGGTTTGCTTTGTGACCCATAGAATATGGTGCAGTTAATGGTATGTGACTTCTAAGACCAGGACACGAATGACACCTTAACTTCTGGCTGGGTCTTGTGTGTTAGTCACTCTGGGAAAGGCCAGCCATCATGTCACAAGAACTCTCAGACAGCCCTAGGGGAGGGCCACGTGGAGAGGAGCAACCTTCCAGCATCACCTTTCTGGCCATATTCGTGGGCCATCTGGGTAGCAGGTCCTCCAGCCCTGGTTAAACTTTCAGATATTTCCAGGTCCACCTGCAGCTCCATAAGAGACCCTGAGTTGGAACCACCCAACTGAGGCCAGTCCTGGATTCTTGACCCATGGGAACGATGAGCCATAGCAAATTATGTTTAGGCCATGTTAGGTTGGTTTATGACACATAGCTTTGGGGATTGAGGCTCTGGAGTCTTACTTCAGTTCTTTCTAGCTTTAATGTTTTTGCATTTTATCACCTCCCTTTGGACCACCTTTGATGTATACCCAGGACAGGTGTCTGGCAGTGTCTGGGGGCAGGGAATTCCTGAACTTGGGGAGCTGGTTAAGAAGGAATCCTGGCACACCACTGGAAGATCTCCTCTCTAATCAGAGGATTCCTGGAGGTCGGCAGCACTCTCCATCTGTCCCATGTACAGCACAGTGCCTGATACAGTACCGGTTCCCTTTAAATGCTCTTGCTTAACCCACAAGTCAAGGTGCATTTGTCAAAAGCAGGTGCTTTGGCTCGTTGTGTCTCCATTCTTCTGAGGTTAGTCCTCCTGGGTGACTGTTTAGCAGGGGGCAGTGTAGTGCACCCAAGACCCACTGAAATCCATTCGTTGAAAATATGGGATTTTTCCAAGTCATGTGGCTCTGTTATTTAGGAGTTTACTAGCTTCTTTCAATAAACCCTGTAGGTGACTTATACGTGAGCAGAAAACTACAAAATGCAGCTACACATTTTCGAAGCTAAATATTTAGTGATTGTCGATGTAGATACATAAATTAATCTGATTCATCTTAGTAATAATGCAATGCCACCTACATAGGCTGCTTAAAGTTCAGATAAGTATAGTTTATTTTCTGTTTGATTTCCAATAGAAACCAAAATGTTTGCGGATGTCTCAGAGGCATGCCAGGAACTAGGAAAGCTTCTATAAGAATTATGAAAAGAATTAATCTATCACACGTGTGAACCTTGAAATGTTATGTTCAGTGAAAGAGGCCAGTCACAAAGGATGGCTTATTATATGATTCCTCCTTTATTTTATTTTTTTTGTTACTGGGGATTGAACTCGGGTCCTTGGCGCTTGCGCAGCAGGCGGCAAAACCACTGAACTAAATCCCCGTCCCGTGAAGTATCAAGAATAGGCAACTTTATAGACACATCAAGTGGATTAGTGATTGCCCGGGGCTGGGGGAGATGTGGAGACTTGGGGGTGACAGCTGATGGGTATGGAGTTTCTTTGTGGGCCAATAAAATGTCTTAACATTAGGTTTTGCCAGTAGTTACAAAATTCTATGAGTATACATTTCAAGGCTGAATAGTATACTTCACATGAATGAATTACATCTCAAAGCTATAAAAAAAAAATCGTAGTCAGCCAAATGTTTACATTTATCGTGTTATCCTCATCATTTAGTCTTTAAAATATGTCAGTCGTTTGGGATGGGGAGGTGACTTTCTGAGGACCATGTAGGGATCCAGCTCAGCATCTGAAAAGTTTCTAATGGTTGCCACGTTGTCCCCATTCATAGGTAATGGCCAGGTCTGAGAGAGTCACTTATCCCACTACTGCAGCCATGGTATTGGCCTAGAGGTTGGCATGCTGGCAGTAACTGGGGGCATGGAACAGCATCCCCAAGACCTCACAAGAGGCCAAGATTTGTTTCCAGTTCTTTCTCAGCTTGTCTCCAAGATCTGCCTTCTTCCAGTGTGCATAGACAGCCCCTATAGGAAGCACCTCCCCAAAGGTGGGACCAATAATTCCAGTATTACTGGACAGAATGCAGTTTGTCTGGGCCTCCTGTCCTGGTTCTGTTAGTGGAATTGACCAAGATCACTCCATGAACCAACTCTCTGATATTGATTATGTCAACAAAGTGAGCCTTTCTGAGGAACTACAGCTTAGAACTGGAGGGTATTCTCAGTTCTAAACTCCACAGGCTGTTCGCTCACATACCCGTGAACAAATGTAGTCCAGCCCCTGGAGACCCACAGGGAAGATGTCGAGTTCCTGTCTGCTGTCTCTGTTGCTGCAGTAGCTGTTTTTGGAAAAGCTGGGGTCATCTTCCCTGTCTCCAGCCTGCCTTGTGCCTGGTCAGGAAGATGAGGCTGGAGGCATGACACAGCTCTCTGAAGCTGACTTGGAGAACTTGAGCCCCCTACCAAGGTGAAGGGGGACGTTCTGCACTTATGTGACATTTACAGCAGGAGAACGTGACATATAGCATCTCGGATGACAGATCTCCTGGGACCATGTCTGTCTTCCTTATTTGCACAAAAAAGTGACTCTTGGTGTTCTTTCAGGGTCTTTTGTCACTTAGGGACATGAAAACAATGTAGTGGGGGTGGTGGCTTTCCTCTCTTTCTCCCTGCCCACCCCCTGCCTCCCCAGAGCAGCTGACTACACACGGTGCTGGGGCACCTAGAAGTAGGCATGACCTACACAGCAGGTAGCGAACCAGGAAGTACAGAACTCTTCTCAGGTGGCCCAGAGACAAGTTTTGAGCATTATCTTAAGCCCCAGGCATTACCTACATTATGTAATAGTTTTCCCAGCAATGTTCTGTGGAAGGTGCTGTTATTAACTGCTGTAGAGAAAGATACTGAAGTTCTGAGAAGTTGGTCAACATCCTCAGAGCAGCCCAGCTCATGAGTGGGAAAATGGAAACTCAGGTTGCAGCACTGTAGAAATTTCTTTCTTAATATGCTGTGGTACTTTATGCCAATCTTTTTGGCATAAAGTTTGACTCAGATTTTTGTTTTGCTTTGCTATTTTATCTTTGCCTAATTGAGAGGTCACACTGTATAAATGATTTCATTTCCTAGGGGTTTTCTACTTGCCAGAAGCCCAAGCCCTCAGGAGTCCTTGGTGTTATATCTCCGCAGGATTCACACTGTAGCCACAGCCATTTCTGGAGGACTCTGTTCCACTCCATCAACATAAAAGATCTTTATCTGGTTTGGGAAAGGTACAGTCTTATATTAGTCACTTTCATTGCTGGAACAAAATGCCTGACATATCCTGATGTAGGAGAGATTTACTTGGCTCTTGGTTTAGAAGATTCAGTCCATGGTCTGCTAGCTCTGAGGCAGAAACAGCATGATGGAAAGGCCTGGCAGAGGAAAGTTGCTTAAATCGTGGCAGCCAAGAAGCACAGAGAGAAAGGACAAAGTACACCTTTCCAGGTCACACCCCCAGTAAACCACCTCCAACTAAGCCCCACCTCCTAACAGCACATCCAGCTACTGAACACATTAATGGGCTAACCCACAGATGAGAACAGTGCCCCTTGGTCCAGTCACCTTTCACACACATGAGACTTTTAGGGGGCAATTTAGATTTAAACCATAACAACTCTCTACTTCAATCTCTCTTCAGTCCTAATCTCTTAAACCTTTACATGTAATTACTTTGCCTAAAAATGCAAAGACCTGAAAGAGACTAAACTTTATTAGCATGGCATTCACTGGGCTGTCCAGAAAGGCTTGGCCAGGGGCCAGGAGGAGGCCTATCCTCACGTGAGCACCTAGCAATTTGTGGGCTCCCTGGTGCCCCAGATGTATAACAGAGATCTTGGGGTATATGTTCCTGCAGGCCTGGAATTGAGGAGGCTAAGAAAGGCTCTGGGTGTGCCAGACTCTACCATGGAGCCAGTAGATACAATCATCCCCTGCCCAGACATAGAGCTACAGATTGGGGATACAGTGGGACCCATCCCTGAACAGGACAGCACCCCTTTATGTTTTCACCTCCTATCCTCATCAGATTTGGCTCTGAAACACACAATATGACACCTTCTTGTCCCTTACCCCACTTCTTTTTGCCCCTTCCAGTGTGTAGGAACACCAAATAAAGCTCTTCCAAGAGGATCCCTTGAGGTCAGCAGCCAAGAAGCACCATTTAGTTCTACAGTTCCAACAGGCTCCCGGGGATTCAGTTACTTTGATAGAGTGAGTAACTCTTTTGAGAGATTAGGCTGTGCTAGGCTTAATCCTTCACACTTCATAGGACATCAGGCTTAAGCTCTGAGTGAAATCGTATGAAGAAGATATGAGTAAAAGTATAAAAAGCTCCAAATCTGCTTTCTTATTTCTGTTAGCAAAATTTACAGATAAGATTGTGTCAGGGAAGCTAGGACCACAGGTACTCAGAAAGTGTGTTCTTGAATTGTATTTAGAAAAGCCATGATGAATTTTTTTGGTAACAGGGGAATGGTTTTTCCTTTTTCTGTGTGTTTCCAAAGAGGAAAAGCCTTCTGATCTGTGTCCTGGAGGAGGAGGAGGGAGTTAAAATCTTCATACTCATACCCACCCCTTACTTGAATCTTCACTTGATAAGAGGGGTGGCTGATATCCTAGATGAGCCCAGTGGTCCTGGAACCACATCACTGTGGGTGGAGTTAGATGAAGAAAAAAATTCCACCACATCTGTCTTGACTGCCTCATGTAAGTAAGAGCATCTTAAGCTTCCAGCTCCCATGAGTGTCTTAGTTACTTTTCTCATTGCTGAGACATAATACCCAACACCCAAAGTTAAAGGGGGAAAGGTTTATTTGGCTCACAGCTTATAGAGGTTTCAGTCCATAGTCCTCTGGCTCCAAGGCAGGGTGGCATGGCAGAGGGGCATTGCAGAGGAGAAACAGTCCACAGCAAGCAGGTAGGCAAGAACACATTAGCCCTCTTTCTGTCTTTTCTATTTTCTGCAGGCTACCTGCCCTAGACAGGCATAGCACTCATACCCTTAATCATAACCAGAACTATGCCAAACCAATCAGTGGACTGATTTAGTCAGCGCCACGCACTCTTGATCAAGCCATCTCTGAAAAGCCCCTGTATAACTGCATGAGTCTTGGTGGGGAGGCATCTAGACACAGCCATAACACATGAGTAAGCATAGCTAGGTTAAGGAAGGATCCATTTATGAGGGATAACTGTATGTGAGGCAGCCTAGGATCCTTTATGAAGCTGGCAGGGTAACAGGATCCACCAGGTATGAGGCCCAAAGCACATGTTCTAATGGAGTTAAGCTCTGTTCTTTGAGGTCACCAGTTATTATCTGGCCACTAATAAGTGTGATTTTCTGGCATCTATTTGATCTCACATGCGTATGTTCTTATCAGCTGGAATCCTGGAGAGAGGGGGAGTGAGCTTTAGGCTTTCTGGCCTCCCACAATCTCCAGGGCCCTCGTTCTTGAACCCAGGCTAACTGTGCTCTCCAAGAAGTTCTCTGCTTCATCTCTCTGCTGGAGGTTTTCTTTCCTGGCCTCAACACCCACAGAATCTTTTCCTCCAGCCTTTTTCACACACATTGAACTTTTATAACTTCCTATTTTGGTCCTCTTCCAGCGCCTACTTGTTTTTTTTTTTCCTACCTGTGATTGTTAATTGTATGAGTCAACTTGAATGGAGTAAGGAACACCTAGCAGCTCTGTAACCACACTTCTGGGTGTGTCTGTGGATGATTGACATGTAGGTGCAAACTGAGGAAGGAAGACCCACCCTGGATGTGGGTGGCACCAACCAATGAACTTGTACCCTGGATGGAGTGAAAAAGGGAAAGAAGAAGAAAGTAGTGTGCCCATTTTCTATAGAGCTCCAGTCTTCACCATTTCCTTTGGACACCACTCTCTGATTTCTTCCGCCATACAATACAGACTGGAAACAGCAACTCTCCAGGGAGTTTCCAGGCCTTTGTCCTTGGCTGCTGCTGCATCCTTGATTCCTCTTGTTCTATGGCTTTTGTCTTCTTGGGCTGAGCAACTACTGGATCTGCTGGCTCTGCAATGCAGAGGCCATTGTGGACTCTCCTGCCTCTGCTCCCACAGAGGGCCATTGTAATTTCTCCTGTTTTAAGCCTACATAATACCCCCCCCCTGCATAATTATACATATATTTTCTGTTGACCTAGTTCCTCTAGAGAACCCTAATACAATATCATTCCCCCAAACTTGTCTGTCCCCATAGATCTGTATTCATCCCTATCAAAGAGCAAGTAGAGACACATCTACATCTATGACGATTATAAAGTTTGATATACAGGTAGTGTATAATGTGTGTGTGTGTGCAGAACACTTCCATCAATATCCCTGGATTTTGAACCTTAAAAAAATTTCTTATGGAAGCAATATAAATGTTTCCCCAGATGGATTTTATGATGTTATAATTAAAGTAGCCAACAAAAATAAATTTGATGTTTTATAATGTGTTAACTAAATAAATTGGGTGTTTTTGTAGTGTGTTAACACATTACACAGTAGACTATCAGTAAATACTTGTTGAATGAATGGATAAAGGAATTGAATGAAAAATGAATCGTGTTAATAGAAATTTTTAAAACATTAAATTTTATTTTAAAAACAGTTTTAGACCTGCATACTAGTGGAGAGATAAATACATCTTATTATATTGTAAAAGTGTATAATGATGGATGATTTACAGGTTTACATATATTATTACTTTAGTGGTTTTTTTGAGTATTTCACTTACATTTTTCACTACATTTATATTTGGTGCAGTAATAGCACTTTTTTTTTTTTTGGTACCGGGGATCGAACTCGGGTCCTTGCGCTTGTGCAGCAGGCGACGAAACCACTGAGCTAAATCCCCAGCCCAGTAATAGCATTTTGATTAAGCAAAATAACCATAGATCAATTTAGCTTATGTACAATGTTTATAGACAGCACCACCTAACTTCCTTCATTAGGCTTCTTACTTTTAACTGAAGTGCACAGATTTTAAAATGTGTTTTAATCAAAATAATGAACATTTTCAAAATAAGCTCTGCGATGATTTGTGATCACAACAATTGATGGTATATCAAAAATAGTGGCATAGGCTGGGCACAGTGGCACATGACTTTAATCCCAGCTACTTGGGAGGCCAAAGCAAGAAGATTGCAAGCTCAAGTCCAGCCTGAGCAAGTTAGTGAGACCTTGTCTCAAAATAAAAAATTAAGAAGGGCCAAGGATGTGCTCAGTGGTAGTACACTTGCCTAGCATACTTGAGGCCCTGGAGATAATCCCCAGGACTGCTGAACAAACAAACAAATAGATAGCAGCATAAATAAGAGAGGCTGTGAGTTATTTGGCTTTTATGCAGGCTGGATATGGGGCCACCCATTTCTCTCCCGCTCAAGAAAAAATACTTTCACTTCTGGTCAAGGTAGAATAACAGGGATCAGACTTAACAGTCTGTTTTGAAAACCTAAACAAACAAACAAACAAACAAATTTTATGGTGAAAACCAAATTAACTGATTGCTATAATTGCCCAGATTACTCTTTTTTTTTTTGGTATCAGGGATCAAACTCAGGTTCTTGTGCTTGCAAGGCAGGCAGCGGAACCACTGAGCTAAATCTCCAGCCCTCAGATTACTCTCTTGTTAGAGTTTCCAAGCCATGGTGCAGGGTTGAGAAACCCAAGCAGAGCTAACAAGAGTCCTTGAGAGAGCCGACGATTTTGGGGAGATGATGATGGGTAGAATTCAAAGGATGGAACACTGGAGAGGAGGAAGCTGTGCAGAGGAATCCTGCAATCTGCACAAGGGCAACCCTTAAATATGCAGTTAAATATTGATTAGTGCATGGATGTAAGAAAATTACTCAAGGCTGGGAACAGAAACATCTGAAAGGATCAGGGGCAATGGCATCTGACACTTACACGAGGCTGGGAATAATGCTGTTATGGCTGTGTCTAGATGTCCCCCCAAAGCCTCATGCAGTCATAGGTGATGCTTCTCAGAGGTGGCTGGATCTAGAGTGTGTATGCTGGAATTGATTCATGGTGCAAGGCTAGGGTGAAGAGCACAAGGATTAAGGGTGTGAGTGCTACTCACCCTAAGTAGCCTCCTAATATATAAAGGATAGAAAGAGCTGTGGTCATCGCTTGTTGCTTTGCTGCCTTCTGCCTGCCACGAACAGTTTCTCCTCTGTGATGCCACCCTGGAGCTAGCTGCTATGGACTGAAACCACTAAAAACTGTAAGCCAAAATAAATCTTTCCTCCTTTAATTTTGAGTGTTGGGTAAGTTGTCTCAGCAATGAGAAAAGTAACTAAGACAAATGCCTACTTCCAACAGCCAGAATCAGAAATTTCATGATTGATGGATCTTTCCCAAAGGGAGAATGAGAACTACTAGTTCCACCTAAAAAAGTCTTACAATCAATATCCACATGGATAGAACATTTGGATAAAATCAGGATCCAAATGAACAAAATTTCGAAATAGCTGTGTCCCAGAAAAAACTTCAAACTATTTATAAGAATGTAAAAATAGCCCAAACCCAACAAGGTAAAATCCACAAATTCTGATGTCAAATATCACTTAGTCTGATATTCAATAAAAATTACTGGAAAAGCAAAGAATAGGGACAATATGACTTTTAATGAGAAGATAAAAATAATTTTAAAAATTCAAAATTGATAAGGATCTTAGAATTAGCAGATAGGGCATGAATATAGCATTGGAACTATATTTCATATGTTAAGAAATTTAAAATGAAACATGGGAGATGTAATAAGAAAACTTCATTTGAGCTTCTAAAAATAACAATACAGTAGACCCTCAAATTACAACCAGCCTGACATATGAACAACTTGGGTTATGACTGCAATTTTAGTTTTAATGTATGAATAAAGTCTTGAATCATGAACTGATTGCTGGCCACTTGTGCTTCCAAATGGTCTCAGACATAGATTTAACCCCTAAAGAGTTCTGGAAGGAACATGACAGCATCCTTTCCTGTGTGAGTTTAATTGAGAAATCAAACATATCTCTCTAAGGACACTGGGATCACTAGAAGAAAGTGTGGCCTAAAATTATACAGGAGAGAGACTTTGAAGGCTGTATAGAAGAGCCTGAGCATTCAGTTGACCAACTTGAGTCACAACCAGCCCTCAGGAATGAATTGATTTTGTAAGTCAAGGGTCCATTGTATCTGAGATTGAAGAACACACTGGATGAGATTAATGTCAAATTAAACACTGCAGGACAGAATATTAGTGAACTTGAAGAAAATTATCCAGAATGAGTTGCAGAGGTAAAAGATGACAAAGAACAGAGCATCAGTGAATTGTTGGGGAAACTTCAAGCAAGCTAATAAATGTGTAATTAGAGTCCATGAAGGAGAGGAGGGATTGGATAAAAATATTTGAAGAAATAATGAGTAAAAATTTCTAAATTAAAAACAAATGAATTTGTTAAATTTTTCTAAATTTGATGGAAACCATAAACTCACAGATCCAAGAAGCTCAATAAACTCAAAGTACAAGAAGGATGAGGGAAGAAAATACTACCAGGCATGTCATACTCAAACTACTTCAACCCTTAGAAAAAGGAAAATCTTAAAACCATTCAAAGTGAAAAAAGATGAGTTCTATATAAAAGACCAGATCAAGATGACAGTGGATTTCTTGTTCGCAGAAAAGTGGGTGGACACCAAAACAGCTTCTCTGAATTGCTAAGACAGTAAACAAACAAGCAAATCTTTCATACTAGAAATCTGTATCTAGCAAAAATATCTTCCAAAAATGGGAGTGAAGGAAATAATCCTAGAAAATTGAAAAGAATTAATCACCCGTAGACCCATGATATCTGAAATGTTTAAGGAATTCCTCAGGGAGACAGAAAATGATGCTGGATGAAAATATGGATTTGCACAAAAGAATGAACTTGGGAAATGGTAACTACATGTATATATATATATATATTTTTTTCTTATTATTTAAATATCTTTACAACATATTGACTATTTAAGCAAAGTAGAAATATTGTAGTATTGAGTTTATAACATATGAAAAAGTAAAGTCTATGATAACAACAATACAAAGGTACTATTTCTCCAATCAAAGAATATTATATGATGTTCCTATATGTCAAATGGCATTATACCATTTGAAGTTATGCTGTCTTAAATTAACTATATATACTATAAGTCTAAATTAAATACTAAGTTACCATAACAAAGCCCACAAAGGGCATAAAATGGAGCCAGGAAATATTTAATTAATTCAAAAGAAGGTAGAAAAAAATGACTAAAGAACAGATGGACCAAGCAGAAAACAAGCACTAATAGTCTTCAACCTAATCATATTGGTAATCACAGTAAATGTAAATTGTTTAAACAACTTCAGTAAAAAGGCAGACAATTTCAGTTTGAATTTTTAAAAAGTCTCAATTATATTAAATATAAAAATACAAATAGCTTTAAAGTAAATGATGTTCACACTAATAAAAATGAACCTAGAGTGGCTATATTAATTTATCAAACTAAGTAGATTTTAGAGCAAATAATATTTGCAGAGACTAAAAAAGGTGATTTCACAATAACAGAGATGTAGCTTCATCAGAGGAAATAATGATTCCAAATATTTATGCTGCCAATAACAAAGTTTCAAAATGCCTGAAACAAAAGCTATATTACTGCAAGGAGAAATGGACAAATATACAACCAAAATGGAATATTTCAATAGCCCTATATCAATATTTGAGAAAACACATTGACAGAAAATTAACAAAGATATAGAAAAATCTGAGTAATGCTATCTATCAAGTTGATCCAGATGACATTTATATAACCTCTAAGTCTCAATTTCAAAGAATTCAAGCCATAGAAATATGTTATATGACCACAGTGGAATTAAATTAGGGATCAAATTAAATTCTAAATCAATAATAGAAAGATCTCCCCCCCAAAAATCTCCAAGTAACTGGAAACTAAATAACATAGTTTTAAATAACCCATGTATAAATAAATCAAAAGCAGAAAGAGGACCAGTGAGTGGACGGTGAGGACCTCGGCAGCGTGGAGCAGGGCTCCCTCCTGCCCACGCCTGTGCCTGCACCTGCCCCCTAGCAACCAGCTTAGCTGTGGGTGCCTGTGGCACCCCCCCCCCCGCCAGTACCTGGTTCCACACCACAGAGGCACTGGGGGTCATAAAGGCCATTGTCCTGAGCTCCAGAAGATAGAGCAGAAGTGAACAACAGAAAAAAGGGCCTGTTCTCTCAGCCTCCTTGATGAAAATTGAAGCCCATTGGAAAAGTGAAGAGAATCTGTGCAATAAAGGCACACCAGACCACCGCACTTGGTAAGTTGGAGGGATCATCACCTCCCATCAGAACCTGGACTATCTTCAGGGGAAGGGCAGCTGGAACCTGCAGTAGAGCCTTGCAGAGTTCAACCCTGCAGGAGGACAGGGAGCTCAACTTGGGACTTGCAGCCAGAAATGTGCCTGAATCTCATGGGTCTGTGACTGGCTTGCTGAGACTCATTGACTTACATATGCACACTGCTGCCCACCTTGTCTATTGTGACAGCAGAGACATACCCTGAAGGAGGCCCTTCATTTTTATTTTTTATTTGTTGTTTTCAAAATTATTTTTTTCTTTTAATTTTTATATGTTTCTACTGTTTTCAAATTTTTCTTTCTTATTCTTTTCCTCTCTCTCTCTCTCTCTCTCTCTCTCTCTCTCTCTCTCTCTCTCTCTCTCTCTCTCTCTCTCTCTCTCATTCTCTTACTGTCCCACATTGTTCTTCATCTCCCTTTTTGTTCCTGTTCTGGCCCTAATTCGGATTTCTTCTTTATTTTTCTTTTCTTCTCTTTTTCCTTCTCTCAATTGTCATTAGTTTTAAAGGAAAGTAAATACAGTTTCTAGCCTCCCTATTGCTGTGAGATTGTTCTGTTCTCATCTTTGTTCTTTCATTCTGTCTTTTCCTCTTGTCTTCAACAGTTCCCTAGAGTTTGCGTGACCTTCCTGTGTCCTCTGGCCTCACTGCTAACCTTTCCCTATCCTACCTATCAATCCCTCCCTCCCAACTCCTTCTAACTCCCCATCCTGAAGGGTAAAGTTGCTGTAGTGAAGAGTTTATTCACTATAAACATATGTTGGGCTTGTCCTCGATTTTGATTTAATTCACACAGTTAAAAGTGATAGATTAATAACTACCACAAATTGTCATTTTCTAAGCTGTGCTTGATGCTATGGTGTTGCTGATTGTACCACTTGGGCTAAGATGCTGTAGTTGATCTAATCAGTTGTCCTTCCTGGTATAATGAAAATGAGATAGCCTCAGAGTCATTAGAAACTCAAAACCTAAAGACCAGACATATCCAGAAGACACTTCTGAGAAGCAATCATTCCATAAGTGTTCTATATACAAGCAACAAAGATTCTTACAATAAGCAATTTTGAAATATCAACCCAGGAATTAAACTAAGGAAAGTACCAAAAACAAAAATGAGACTACATTTAAGCAAGGCACAAATCCAGACTTCCACCCCACCAAAGGCAAATTCTGGGGGAAATGAGGTGGCAAAGTCTGATAATCAACCACCTGGACACCCTGAACTGATAGCACAGGAAGTTACAAAACAGATGAATGAGGCTCTAGAAAAATTCAAAACAGAAATAATTTCCCAGATAACTACAGAGATGGTGAGCAGAGTGAAAGACATTATTAGAGATTCTAGAAATGAAACAGATTAAAAAAAATAGATGAGCTCAGAAACATGCTGGAAGCCATGAATGCCCAGCATAAGAAAGAAATGGAAACCATGATCACCCAACATAAGAAAGAAGTGGAATCCATGAAACAGATTCAAACAGATATCTGGGAGATTAAAAACTCCATTGAAAGTATTCATGGTAGATTGAGTGAATGTGAAGATAGACTATCAGATATAGAAGATAGGATTGCAGTTAGTGACCATGAAAACAGAGATTTCTTAAAAATAATAAAACAGAGATTTCTTAAAAATAATAAGGGACCATGAGAAAGCAATCCAGCAGCTGCTAGATGATGCAAAGAAGAATAACATAAGAGTGATAGGAGTCCATGAAAAAGCAGGAGAAAGTACAAATGACATAAAAAAACTGTTCACAGAAGTAATAGTAGAAAACTTCCTAGACAGATGTAGAGAATTGGACATACTGATAAATGAGGCATATAGAACTTCAACTAGCCACGATCAAAAAAAATCTACACCTAGACATATAATAGTCAAGATCCCAGAAACCTAACAGAAGAACAAAATCCTACAAGCAGTTAGAGAAAAGAAAATAATCACATGCAAAGGAAAGCCCATCAGAATCACAGCAGACTTCTCAACACAAACCCTGAAGTCAAAGAGAGCCTGGAATGAAGTATTTCAAGCCCTAAAAGAAAATAACTTCCAACCTAGACTGTTGTATCCTGCAAAATTATCTTTCAGAATTGATGGGGAAATTAGATACTTCCATGAAAAAGAACACATGAGAAATTTCATGAGCACCAAACCAGCACTCCAAACAATTCTAAGCAATATCCTAGAAAAAGACAATGAAGGTCACAACTCCATGAGGCCCAATAAAGCAAAGCCACTAGCCAAGGGAAGAAACTGAAGGGAAAGGGGAAAAAATAAAAAATAAAAGAGCCAACAACAGTAAAACATCATGACAAGGACGAGTCAATATGTATCAATTATAACCATCCATGTTAATGACCTCAATTCACCAATCAAAAGAAATAGACTGGCAGAATGGATTAAGAAGCAAAATCCAACAATATGCCATATTCAAGAAACACACCTAACTCAAAAAGAAATTCATAGACTGAAAGTAAAAGGATGGAAAACAGTTCTCCATGCTACAGGAACCTGGAAAAAACCAGGGGTAGCAATCTTATTTGCAGACAAATATATATGTACCAAATATTTATGCACCAAATAAATATATATGCAATATATATAAAAATATATATGCAATAAATATATATGCACCCTAAATATATATGCACCAAATACGAATGCCCCAACTATACAAAACAAATATTAATGGACATGAAAAACTAAATAAGCACTAATACAACTGTAGTGGGGGACTTCAATACCTGACTATCACAAATAAACAGATCACCTAGGCAAAAAATCAACAATGAAATTCTAGAACTGAACCAAGTTATTGAACAAATGGATTTAATAGATGTTTAGAGAGTGTTCCACCCCACAAAATCAGAATATACATTCTTTGTGCCTGCACATGGGTCATTCTCCAAAATAGACCACATGGTAGCTCATAGGACATGTTTAAGTAAATGTAAAAGAATTGAAGTTACCCCCTGTACATTATCAGGAAGTAACATAGTGCAATAAAATTGGAGATCAATAGCATAAGAAGCCAAAAAACCCCCACAAACATGTGGAAATTGAATAACACTCTGCTGAACAACCAATGTGTTACAGAGAAAATTAAGGAAGAAATTAGAAAGTTTCTAAAGGTAAATGATAATGCCAGTACAACATACAGGAATCTATGGGACACAATGAAAGCAATTCTATGAGGGAAATTCATAGCAGTGAATGCCCATGTTAAGAAAACAGAGAGCTCAAATAAACAACCTAATGCTGAACCCCAAGCTCCTAGAAAAAGAAGAGCATGACAAACTCAAAGCTTGTACAAGAGAGGAAATTATAAAGATCAAAGCAGAAATCAATGCAATGGAGACTGAGAGAATGGTACAAAAAAATCAATGAATCAAAGAGTTGGTTTTTTGAAAGAATAAATAAAACTGATAAACTTTAGCCAACCTTATCAAAAAAAGGAAAGAAAAGGCTCAGATCCATGTAATTAAGAATGAAAAAGGGGAAGTCACAACAGATCCAGCAGAAATCCAGAGGATCATCAATACCTACTTCAAGAACCTGTACTCTAATAAAATGGAAAACACAGAAAAAATGGACATATTCCTAGATACATATGAATTGCCAAAGTTAAATGAAGATGATATAGAAATTCTAAACACCCCAATTACAATGAGTGAAATTGAAAATATAATAGAAAATTTACTAACAAAGAAAAGCCCAGGGCCTGATGGCTTCACTGCTGAATTCTACAAGACATTTAAAGAAGAACTATCACCATTACTCTTAAAACTCATCAAGGAAATTGAAAGGGAAGCAATACTTCCAAATTCATTCCTGGAAGCAAGTGTTACTTTGATTCCAAAACCAGGGAAAGACCCAACACAAAAAGAGAACTACAGGCCAATCTCCCTAATGAACACAGAAGCAAAAATCCTCAACAAGATACTGGCAAACAGAATACAGAGTGTCATCAAGAAGATCATACACCCCGAACAAGTCAGATTTATCCCAGAGATGCAAGGATGGTTCAACATACATAAATGAATAAATGTAATACACTATATTAACAGAGTCAAAGACAAAAACCATATGATCATCTCAATAGATGCAGAAAAAGCATTTGACAAAACCCAACACCCATTCTTGATAAAAATGCTGCAGAAAATTGGAATAGAAGGTCTTTATCTCAACCTGATTAAGGATATCTAAGAAAAACCAATAGCCAACATCATACTAAATGGTCAAAAACTGAAAACTTTCACGCTAAAATCAGGAACAAGACAAGGATGCCCACTATCACCACTCCTGTTCAATATAGTTCTGGAAACATTAGCCACAGCAATTAGAAAAGAGAAAGAAATAAAAGGAATAAAGATAGGAAAGGAAGAAGTTAAACTGTCATTATTTGCTGATGATATGATACTTTACATACAAGACCCAAAAATCTCTGCCAAAAGACTTCTAGACTTAATTAACAGATTCAGTAGAGTAGCTGGATACAAGGTCAACACTGAGAAAACAATAGCCTTCTTGTACACAAATAACAGACTCACTGAGAGAGAAATTAGGGAAACAATTCCTTTTATAATAGCATCCAAAAAATGAAATATCTAGGAATCAATCTAACAAATGAAGAAAAAGAACTCTATACTGAAGACTACAGCACTCTGAAAAAAGAGATCGAAGAGGATATAAGAAAATGGAAAGACATCCCTTGTTCCTGGGTAGGCAGAACCAATATAGTGAAGATGGCCATACTGCTATATAGATTTAATGGAATGCTGATTGAAATTCCAACAATATATTTCACAGACCTAGAGAAAACAATCCAAAAATTCATTTGGAACCAGAAGAGACCTAGAATAGCAAAAGCAAGTCTAGGCAACAGAGACATGGCAGGCTGTATCACAATCCCTAACTTGAAACTATACTACAAAGCTACTGTGATAAAAACATCATGGTACCGGCAAAGAAACAGACCTGAGGATCAGTGGAATAGATTAGAAGATGCAGAAACAACTCCAGACATACTCAGCCACCTCATCTTTGACAAAGGAGACAACCACCCTCACTGGAGGAAAGATAACCTATTTAATAAATGGTGATGGAAAAACTGGATTTCAACCTGCCAAAGATTAAAACTAGACCCATATCTATCACCATGCACTAAACTGAGGTTGAAGTGGATTAAAGATCTAAATATTAAAGGGGCTGGGAATTTAGCTCAGTGGTTCTGGCGCCTGCCTCGCAAGCGCAAGGTCCTGAATTTGATCCCTGGTACCAAAAAAAAAAAAAAGATCTAAATATTAAAACAGAAACACTAAACTTGCTGGAAGATAAGTTAGGTAGAACTCTTGAAGACATTCGCGTGGGAAAAGACTTTATGAACAAAACCTCAGTAGCACAGGAACTAGCACAAGGATCAACAACTGGGATCTCATCTTATTAAAAAGCTTTTGCACTGCAAGAGAAACCAGAAACAGAGCTAAGAGACAACTTACAATGTGGGAAAAATTTTTTAGCAGCTGTACCTCAGACAAAGGACTACTATCTAGAATATATAAAGAACTGAAAAAAACAGACCTCCCCAAATTTAAAGACCCAATTCAAAAATGGGCATCTGAAATGAACAGACATTTCTCAGACAAAGAAATAAAAGCAGCAAATAAACATATGAAAAAAATGTTCAACATCACTGGTCATTTGAGAGATGCAGATGAAAACAATGCTGAGATTGCACCTCACCCCACAAAGAATGGCTGCTATCAAGAAATCAACCAATAACTAATGCGGGTGGGGTTGTGGGGAGAAAGGAACCCTTCTCCATTGTTGGTGGGAGTGCAGACTGGTGCAACCACTGTGGAAATCAGTCCTGAAAGAACTAGGACTAGAGGTCCCATTTGACCCAGCTATTCCCCTGCTGAGTATCTTCCCAAAAGAATTAAAAGAATCATACCACAGTGATATATGTGCAACCATGTTTATAGCAGCACAGTTTGTAATAGCGAAAGCTTGGAAACAGCCCAGGTGGCCATCAACTGAAACCTGGATAAAGAAGATGTGGGTTTTTTTTTTTAATATAAAATGGAGTATTACTCAGCCATAAACAATGAGAAACTAGAGATATTTATAACTAAATGGATGCATACTGAGACCATACTCTTAAGTGAAATAAATAGGACACACATGTAAATACAGAATAGTTTCTCTGGTGTGAGAAACTGAAAGTGTAAATAAGGATTAAAATGATTAAAATAAATAATTGATAATTTGAAATATAAAGAAAAGGTCCAAAGTGGGAGGGGAAATTGGAGGAGAAGGGGAAAGGAAAGAAGGGAAAGGAAAAATTATGAGAAAAGGAAAAAATGGAAACAAAGTCTTTGTAAATAGGGAAGGGAGGACAGGGAATGGGGAAAAAAATAAGAACCAAGATACATCATGTACAGGTACAAGCACCCAATGATAAATGTAAATGTACTGTATACCTAAAATGTACCAATAAAGAATTTAAGGGGAAAAAAAGCAGAAAGATTGTATTTATACTGAATCAAAATACAACAGGTCAAGTTTATAGGATGCCACCCAAAACAATATTTAGCACTAACACTTGTATTAGAAGAGAAAAAAATTAAATCAAGAACCTAAGCTTCTACTTTCAGGCACTAGAAAATAGCAAAATAAACCCATATGAGGTTGGAGAAAAGGAAATAACAATATCAGAGTAAAAAATTTGTGAAACAGAAAACAGAAAAACAATACAGAATATGAATTAATTAAAAGTTTCTTCTTTAATAATACAATTGATAGATATCTAGCCAGGCTAACCAGGAGAAAAAGAGAAAGGACACAGATTAGGAATGAAAGAAGTGATATTATTAGCGATTCTATGTACGTACATGAATAATGGAAAATATTATGCATAACTGGTTTGATTAATGAATTTGACAATGTAAATGAAAGAGGAAAATTCCTTGAAAGACATAAACAATCAAAGTTCACTTAAGAAACAGATAAGCTAGAAAAGTCCCATATCTAGTGAACAAATTGAATTTGTAGTATAAAACATTTACACAAAGAAAATTCTAGTTCCAATAGCTTCACTGGTAAATTCCACTCACAGTTAGTGAAGAAATAGTGTCAATGCCACACAAATTCTTTGAGAAAATTGAAAGGCAGGAAATAAACTCCAACTTTCTATCCTAGTACCCAAACAAGACAAAGGTTGTGTAAGAAAAAAATGAAAAGTGACAGCCAATATCCTTCATGTAGCTAGAAGCAAAAATTCCTTGCAAAAATATATATATTTTATAAACTTACTGAGTTTATCCTGGGACTGTGAGGTTGGTTTTAACATTTGAAAACCAACCAGTATAATTCAATCTTAGTAGACATAGTAAAAGATTTCACAAAGTCCATCGTCCATTCCTGAAAATACTCTCAGAACACTAGGAATAGAAGATAATGTCCTTGAGCCAATAAAAAGCATCTATATTTTCTCTTAAGATTTGGAGCATGATAATGATGTCCTCTGCCAACATTCTATTCAGTATTTTATCGGTGATCCTAGCCAGTGCAATAAGACAATAAAGAGAGAATGAAATGCGTCTATATTGGAAAGCAAGATAAGTTAGAAAACTACCTGCTTTAAGACTTACTATAAAGCTATGGTATTAAGATAATTGTTGTTTGTATGCAAGTAGACAAAAATATTATTGCACCGAAATGGGAAATCCAGAAACATATTTGCACTTACATGGGCAACTAATTTTCAATAAAGGCAATATGGTAATTTAATGGAGAAATACCAGTCTAATCTATTCAGTAAATAATAATGGTTGAATATCTACATGCAGGAAAGAAACTTAATTCCATTGTTTATGTCACATGCAACATTACATGAAATAGAATCAAAGACCTAAATGTAAAACCTAAAACTATGATGCTCCTAGGAAAAAACCTTCATGATCTTATGTTAGAGCAAATATTTCTTTTTAAAATTTTCATCTTTATTAGTCCATGTTTGCAGCATGTGATGATCATGTTCATTGTGGGGAGTTGGAACATGGACATCACGCATCTGAATTCTTTTTTCATCTCCTACTCTCCCATCCCATCTCTCCTGCTTCTTCTGTCTCTTGGTTCCCTTCCCATTAGCCAAAGCTCTATCTCTATTTTTTAAAATTCTTTTTCATCCCCTTTCCCTTCTCTCCTTCCCTCCCCCCTTCATCTCATGTTCCCCTTTCAAAATTGAAAAAGATCTCCCTACTTCTTATTATCTGTCTTTTATTTTACTCTTTATTTGTATTTTGAGTTTCTCAAGAGAGAAGAGAAACCATGTGACAGTATTTAAGCATGTGTGTCTGATTTATTTCACTTAATATTATGCTATCAAGTTGGATCCATTTACCTACAAATCACTCAGGTTTATCCTCATAAATACTAATCTTTGGCCATTGTTGCTCACTCTTGTATGGGAGCCCACCCTCACGCT